>NC_140580.1:529108607-529526107 GCF_964204655.1 Triturus cristatus | reverse complement strand
TGCTCGGCCCAGGAGCCTGCCCCCACCCACCCACTCGGGGGCGAGGGAGGGGGCTCCCGGAGCAACGGGGATAGCAGCCCCACAGCCGCTGGTCCCTCCCGGGGTAACTCAGGAGGGACCACATGAGTCTTCAAACCCCTGAGCCCGGCCACACGGGACCGGGTCGGTACCTGGCAACGAGGGAGGGTCACCCACCTGCACATCAGCAGTCCGTCGGCTGGCGATCAGCTCACCACCACCCTCGCCTGGGTCAGAGGCGCCAGAAGGGAAGAGCCAGGCGGCTCCCCATCCCGCAAGCCTCCCACCTAAAGGAGCCGGGGTCCCCTCGCAGGCCCTCTGCCCCTTCTCTTCCAGGCCGCCCTGCTGCACGAGAAGGGCCGCTCCTCAGTCACCCGGTCAGGTTGGGCCGGGTCTCGGGACACCTGGAGAGCCCAGCTGGTGCCAGGGCCTTTTCGAGGGAGGGGTGGTGCCAGCCAAGGGATGCACTGCCATTCGGTTCCCCCCCTCACCGCTGTGGGGGTGGTCGTGCCGGGTGAGCTTAGGTTCCGTCTCGAAGAGGGAAAGGGGATGGGGGCCATCCCCGGTCCCTCGCACGTCGGTCAGGCATTCCCCAGGGGGAAGGGGCCCGCTGAGTCCCGGTACTCACCCGTGCGCCCCATGCGGCCACGGACCGCTCCGCAGGCCGGGGTATGCCAGGCAGGGCCAGGTCCTGTGCCTACGGTGCGTGCTCGCAGGAGGTGGGCCAAGGGCTTCGGGCTGGCGCTGTCAGTCGCTCGGGCCGCTCTGCTGTTAATGATCCTTCCCCAGGTTCACCTACGGAAACCTTGTTACGACTTTTACTTCCTCTAGATACTCAAGTTTGATCGTCGAAAGAGTCCTGTATTGTTATTTTTCGTCACTACCTCCCCGAGTCGGGAGTGGATAATTTACGCGCCTGCTGCCTTCCTTGGATGTGGTAGCCGTTTCTCAGGCTACCTCTCCGGAATCAAACCCGGATTCCCAGTTACCCGTGGTCACCATGGTAGGCACAGAAAGTACCATCGAAAGTTGATAGGGCAGACATCCAAATGTATCGTCGCCGTCACGGGGACGTGAGATTGGCCCGAGGTTATCTAAAGCGGCCGGGCGAGCCCGGATAAGTCTTGGTCTGATAAATGCATGCATCCCGGGAGGTCAGTGCTCGTCGGCATGTATTAGCTCTAGAATTACCACAGTTATCCAAGTAACAGATGGAGCGATCATAACTGATTTAATGAGCCATTCGTAGTTTCACTGTACTGGCCGTGTGTACTTACACGTGCATGGCTTAATCTTTGAGACAAGCATATGCTACTGGCAGGATCAACCAGGTAGCCACACCTGCTGACGGTGTGGGGGCCGCGTGCCCATCTCCCCGACCGGCAACCTTCACACACCCCTCCCTCTCGGGAGCCTGCCAGGGGAAGGAGCCAACCCACTGGAGGGGTGTGGAGAGGTGCAGTCGCATGGCCACTGGCAGGCCAAGCCGTCTCCCCCAGGAGGGAGAGGCAGGCCGAGGCGCAGCCTGAGTGAGACACAGAGGTGCCGGAGCCTGGCGGCAGCGACACCCCTCGGATCAGTCATTCTGAGCTGCTGTGGAAATGTGCTGGGCAGAGAGGGGTGACGGCATGGCGCGTGGGGCCTTCGCCCTGCTGGGCAGCAGCATCCAAGGGCCTGGCACCACCCGACACGTCCCGCTCGGTTCAGACACCTGGGGGGCACGAGCTGCCGGGGCCACTTGGGCTTCACTCTGCTGGGTAGGGTCTCCCACCAGGCGGCAGGCCCTCGAGTCGGATGGTCCATGCGGGGTGGAAGCACTTTGCTCGAAAACAACAGCCGAGGCTGGCCAAGCAGTCCATCCCTAAACGGACCGAGAGTGCCCAATCGATCGGAGTATGGCTGGGGCATCCCCTGGCAGGCCACCCTGCACCAGGGGTATGCTGGCTTAGCGTCTCTGCCTGTTCAGGGACAAGGCAGACTCAGAGAAAAAGGACCATCGGGAAGGGGATGAGAGGCAGGAGCATAACCAGGCCCCTGGGGGCCCCAGCGGGCGGGCCCGGGTGCTGCCTTCCCCGTTTCAGCATCACCAGACCTCACGGAGGTCTAACTGAGAAAACTCGGAAAAAAAGGACCATCGGGAAGGGGCTGAGAGGCAGGTGCGTACCCGGGCCCCTGGGGGGCTCGGGTACTGCCTTCCCCAGTCTCGGGATCGCCGGACCTCACGGAGGTCTGACCCAGCAAACTCAGAGAAAAAGAACCATCGGGAAGGGGGCTGAGAGGCAGGTGTGCTTACCCGGGTCCCTGGGGGCCCCGCAACGGGCGGGCCCAGGTGCTGCCTTCCCCCGTCTCGGGATCCCCGGACCTCATGGAGGTCTGACCCAGCAAACTCGGAGAGAAAGGACAATCGGGAAGGGGCTGAGAGGCAGGTGCGTACCCGGGCCCCTGGGGGCCCCGGCAGGCGGGCCCAGGTTCTGCCTTCCCCTGTTTCAGAATCGCCGGACCTCACGGAGATCTGACCGACCCTCTCCCTAATAATTCGGAGGAAAATTACCCCCCTTGACAGAGGGCCCCCAAGGCGCGAATGTACCCGACCTCCTGGAGCTCTTGCTGGGATCAGGGAGGCAGATGGACCCTCATCGGGACTTCCAGGCAAGCCCGGCCATTTGGTCACCCCATTGGAAAGCCTTGTGCGCGACCAGATGGCGGAGGGGATAGGCGCGACCAGATGGCCGAAGGGATAGGCGCGGCCAGATGGCCGAGGGGAAAGGCGCGACCAGAAGGCCGGGATCGAAAGGGAAGCCATCTGGTCGCTGTGTGCCCCAACGAAAGAGTGAGCAGGTGCCGGGGCATGGGGGACTGGAGGCCCAGGGCCCAAGCTGGGCCCAAGCCATGGAGGCTGCATGGGGGACCCGATGGGCCCTCCGTCCTGGGACCCGCGGACACCTTGACAAGCAGGGGACGCCTGCACGGGACCACCAGACCCCTGTCCCGGGCCCTTGGCAGAGCGGCAGGCCAGGGTACGGGGCCCAGGGCCAGAGCCCCCGTCCCAGGGCCCGGTGGGGCCCCTGGACCCAGCCGGGGCTCCCAGGCCCGGAGGCACAGGGCCCGCCGGACCACGTCCCGGGCACCCTGCCATGCGGGAGGACCCAGGATGGAGCCTGGGGTGGGGAGGCCACCCTTCCCGGGGCACTCAGGGGCCTGGCCGGAGCTCCTGAACACAGCCAAGCAAGGGGAGGCTCACCGGCCACAACAGAACCCCGTCCCGGGTCTTTGGCAGTGCTACAGGCTGGGGGAGGGGGCCCAGGGCCGGAGACCCCATCCAGGGCACCCTGCCACGTGGCAGGACCGAGGACAGAGCCTGGGGTGGGGAGGCCGCCATCTCAGGGGCCCCTGACCCAGCCCAGTAGGGGAGGCCTGCCGGGTCTCATCCGGGGCAGCCTGCCACGCAGCAGGCCCCGGGACAGACCCAGGGCTGGGGCGGCATCCTGGCCTGTCCAGCTGCCGGCTGAGTACCGCTAGGCCGAGAGGGGTCCCAGAGTACCCTGTCCCTAGTAATCCGGAGGAAGGCTACCCCCCTTTCTGGTAACCCGCGCACTCCGATTGACAGAGGGGACCCTAGGGGCAAACGCGCCCGGCCTCCTGGAGCCCTGGCTGGGATCCGGGAGGCAAATGGACCCTCATCGGGACTTCGAGGCCAGCTCGGCCATCTGGTCGCCCCATTGGAAAGCATTGCGCGCGACCAGATGGCCGGCACCTGAAAGGACTCCCGTATGCCCGTCCCGAGCTGAGCCATAGCGGTAGGGCTCCCACCTGCCCACCCACGCAGGGCTCGGGGGGGCTCTGCTTCCCCGGGGGCTCAGGGACCCTGGCTGGGCCTCAGGCACGGGGAGGACCACCGGAGCTCTCAGGCCCGGGAGGACTGCCTGGGACCCGTGGAGCCCGTCCCGGGCACTTTGCCATGCCGCGGGACGCAGGAGGTAGCCCCGGACACCTAGGAGGATGTTGCCCGGGCATAGCCCATCTGGTGCACGGCAAAGAACCGCCAGCCCCGAAGGGGTGTTCCGGCACACCCTGCCCCTACTAATCCGGAGGAAGGCTACCACCCTTTCTTGCAACCTGTGCACTCCGAGTGACGGAGGGGACCCTAGGCGCAGACACGCCTGACCTCCTGGAGCCCTGGCTGGGATCCGGGAGGCAAATGAGCCCTCATCGGGACTTCCAGGCCGACCCGGCCATCTGGTCGCCCCATTGGAAAGCATTGCGCGCGACCAGATGGCCGAGGGGAAAGGAGCGACCAGATGGCTGGCACCGAAAAGGATTCCCGTCTGCCCACCCCTAGCCGAGCCATAGCGGTAGCGGTAGGGCTCCCGCCTGCCCACCCACGCAGGGCTCGGGGGGGCTCTGCTTCCCGGGGGGCTCGGGGACCCCGGCTGGGCATCAGGCATGGGGAGGACCACCGGAGCTCTCAGGCCCGGGCGCCCAGGGGAGGACTGCCCGGGACCCATGGAGCGCGTCCCGGGCACTTTGCCACGCCGTGGGCCGCAGGCCTGGGAGGATATTGCCCTGGCATAGCCCATCTGGTCCCCGGCAAAGAACCGCCAGCCCCAGGAGGGGCGTCCCAGCATACCCTGCCCCTTACTAATCCGGAGGAAGGCTACCCCCCTTTCTTGTAACCCGCGCGCACCGCGAGGCTCAGGGGACCATAGACGCGAACGTGCCCAACCTCTTGGAGCCATGGCTGGATCCGGGAGGCAAATGAGCCCTCATCTGGACTTCCAGGCCGGCCCGGCCATCTGGTCGCTCCATTGGAAAGCATTGCGCGCGACGAGATGGCTGAGGGGAGAGGTGCGACCAGATGGTCAGGACTGAAATGACACCAATCTGCCCGCCTGCCTTGAAGGGCTCTGGGGCTGCAGGGCATTGGGCCTACAGGGCTCGGGGGGCTGCAGGGCTCGGGGGGCTGCAGGGCTCGGGGGGCTGCTGGGCTCGGGGGCTGCAGGGCTCCGGGGGGCTGCAGGGCTCCGGGGGGCTGCAGGGCTCCGGGGCTCGGGGGGCTGCAGGGCTCGGGGGACTAGGTGACCCCATGCTGGGCCTCAGGCAGGAGCTCCCGGGGCCCGGACGCCCGGGCACTTGGCCTTGCCGCGGGCTGGAGGAGGGAGCACAGGGCGCCGGGGAGGTGTCGTCCGGGCTTAGCCCATCTGGTCCCCACCTGAGAACCTCCATCCCCAAGAGGGGTGTCCTGGCATACCCTGCCCCTAGTAATACAGAGGAAGGCTACCTCCCTTTCTGATGATTGCGCGCGACCAGATGGCCGTGGGGAGAGGTGCGACCAGATGGCCGGGACTGAAAGGACTCCCATCTGTCCAACCCCGAGCCTTCGCGCTAGGGTTCCCGCCTGCCCACGCAGGGCTCGGGGGCTGCAGGGCACGGTGCCTGCAGGGCTCGGGGGGCTGCAGGGCTGGGGGGGGCTGAAGGGCTCGGGGGGCTGCAGGGCTCGGGGGGGCTGTAGGGCTCGGGGGGGCTGTAGGGCTCGGGGGGGCTGTAGGGCTCGGGGGGGCTGCAGGACCCGGGGGGGGGCTGCAGGACTTCGGGGGGCTGCAGGGCTCAGGGGGGCTGCAGGGCTCGGGGGGGCTGCAGGCCTCGGGGGGGCTGCAGGCCTCGGGGGGGGGGGGGGGACTGCAGGGCTCGGGGACTGCAGGGCTCCGGGTCTCTGGGGCTCCGGGGCTCCGGGTCTCTGGGGCTCCGGTGCTGCGGGGCTGCAGGGCTGCAGGGCTGCAGGGCTCCGGGGCTGCAGGGCTCCGGGGGTGCAGGGCTCCGGGGGTGCAGGGCTCCGGGGGTGCAGGGCTCCGGGTCTCTGGGGCTCCGGGCCTGCAGGGCTCCGGGGCTGCAGGGCTGGAGGGCTCCGGGGCTGCAGGGCTGGAGGGCTCCGGGGCTTCAGGGCTCCGGGGCTGCAGGGCTCGGGGGGGGGGCTCGGAGACCCCACGCTGGGCCTCAGGCATGGGAGGCCCGCAGGAGCTCCCGGGGCCCGGACGCCCGGGGGACCTATGGATCCCGTCCCAGGCACTTTGCCTCGCAGCGGGCTGGAGGAGGTTGCACCGGACGCCTCGGGGAAGTGTCGTCCGGGCTTAGCCCATCTGGTCCCAGCCTGAGAACCGCCATCCCCAGGAGGGGCGTCCCGGCATACCCTGCCCCTAGTAATCCACAGGAAGGCTACCCCCTTTCTGGTAAACCGTGCGCACCGAGTGACGGAGGGGACCCTAGGCCCGGACACACCCGACCTCCTGGAGCCCTGACTGGGATCGGGGAGGCGAATGAGCCCCCATCGGGACTTCAAGGGCAGCCCGGCCATCTGGTCGCCCCATTGGAAAGCATTGCGTGCGACCAGATGGCCGAGGGAAATGTGCGACCAGATGGCCGGGACCGAAAGGACTCCCAGCTGCCCGCACCAAGCCATAGCGGTAGGGCTCCCGCCTGCCCTTGCAGGGCTCCAGGGCTCAGCACCACGGACCCTTGTCCCGGGCGGATGGACACTTGGCAGGCCGCAGGACGTGGGCTCCCAGGCCCTGACCGAAACTCAGGAGGTCCGGGGCCGGTCCCTGCTTCTCAACGCAGCCAGGCAGGGGAGATCGGGGAGCCTGCCCAAGCACGAGGGACCCCAGTCCTGGGCACACGGTCCCTCAGGTTGTGCACTCGTATTCCAATTTTTTTTTCAAAATTGTGCGCAGTTGCGCTAGGCAATGTCCGCCCAGCCCTAGTTATAATCTGTTGTAAAGCACTCCGATACCCTCGGGTCTGGCCAGCGCTATATAAAACTCCGTAAATAAATAAATAAATAGGGAGGTCCTGGGGTGGGGGGTTACCCATGACCCACGTCATTCACTATTGGGGATCACGGACAGGCTGGACGGGTCCAGAAATGACAAGATATTCTATAATACAGCTATGATTGTAGCCAAGTGTGACATAGCAGTGGCATGCAAATGTCCTGACCCGCCTGACCTTGGGAGGTAGCGAAGGGGGTGGACTGGTGCGCGACCCAGGAGAAAGCCCTTTACATGGCAAAAGGATGTCCCAAAAAATACCGAAGGGTGTGGGGGAAGTGGTTGGGTACTGTGGAGGGGTTGGATTGAATCGCTTCCTTACTTTGTTTGTGTATATCTTATGGGGTATGAAACCATGGGATGTTATGCTCACAAGAATGTAATTGATCTATCTGTCTTTCGTGCTTTTGCTGATTTGTGCTATAGGTTCGAAAAACAATAAACTGATGATTATCAAAAAAAGATGTAACATTTTATAGAAGTCAATATTTGGTAGGTCAAATTTTATTTTTAGCGTGGAAAAGGGGGGGGAGCCCAGACTGTGTATGGTACTTATTCCCTTACGGGCCCAGGTAGACCAGCATAGCATTTTCCCATCAAGTTTAATCTGACGGTTAAACTAGAGGGAGGTAAGGGTCAAACCCCATAATCGATGTTGTATGAGGCTTTCAAGCAGAAGGAGTGAGGACGTAGTGTCCAATATAATTTGCTTGGATTGTTCCAATGGGAATTTTGACAAGTTGTGAATAGTGAGAATGCAGTAACAGGTAAAAGTGCGGTGAGGCCAGTATCAATGTTGAGCTATGCAGTTGGGATTGGGTTCACATGGTCTAAGCCACCAAGAGCCTGGGGAAAATTAGGAAAGCCTGGGATTTTCATGGAGATTCTCCCTTTTTTAGGTCTCGCCTGGCGAAAGCAGCGCATGCCTTTTGCGATCAATTCTCCCGAGGGCTTACATGCACGCGTCTGCATGGACAAAGATGGCTGCTCTAGCCATTTGTCCAAAGCAAATAGCATGTGGGTGCCTGTCGGGACTGTGGACAGTCTGACGCCATTTTGTTTGCATTTTGTGTCATGGTAAATAAGCTGCTGCTTCGCATATGCAGCTTGCCGGAGGGCGCATTCTCGCGTGCACATGTTGAATCGATTACACATGCAAATGCAAGCGCATGTGTACAGCAAAACCGTATGTCGCCATTTTCGGTCCTTGCCAGGTAGCTCGTAATTTTGTTTCTGTTCCTATTCGGTTTTGATCTGCCCTTGTTTTATTTGTTACGATTTGCATGTTTTTTGTAGAGCCGAGAGCAGCAAACCCATATGTCACCATATCCGGTCCTTGCCAGGAAGCTCGTAATTTTGTTTATATTCGGTTTATGTCGCCATTTCCGGTCCTTGCCAGGTAGCTCGTAATTTTCTTTCTGTTTCTATTCGGTTTTGATCTGCCATTGTTCTTTCAAGCTAGGCTCCCATACCGTACTTCTCTGGGATGCGTGTAGTAGTTAAGCTGTGTGCGGTTGGTTAATGTGACAGTAATGCGAGTTTCATCCAGAACAGGTGTCTGTGGTGTATTGTGTGCGTGGGTGGCTGTGTTGCTGTTGTACCTCTGGTTTTGTGGTCGTTTTCTGCTGCTTGTTTTTGTAGTCGGGTATCTCTAGCCAGGTGTGTCGTCACGGTGCAGTGAGTTGCCTGTGTGAAAACATGGGAGCTGGGGGAAATGTCAAGAGAATGTTCTTAATGTACATGTTTCAGGTCTGAGAGCAAAACGGAAGGCGGTCCAGCCAATCGGATTTGTGAAATCCCAAACTCCCCTTTTGGCAGAGAGACCGGGGGGGGGGGGGGGGGGGCGAGGCCATCACTTGGCAATCTGCCACTTCATCAGTCCATCTGAAGCTTCGCAGCTGGAAGTGACATTTTAAACACACCTTAGTATGTGGATGCCTTTGACATACTGCCCGTTTATGGCAGCTTTGTAAATGTTTTCTGTCCCTAAGAATCGGTAAATAGGAGGGGAGATTGGCTGATCCCCCCCCCGCTTACACCCGGGTAGCCTTCCTCCCCCGGGTACATTGGTGCAACGAGGCCTACAGGACAGACCGATCTCTGCCTCTCTACAGGCTGAGAACGGATCTAATTAACCCTCTCCCAGTCGATGCCTGGCATGGGTGAGGGCAGAACAAGGCTGCAGCGCGCCAAAATCTTAAACACAAGGGAGATTACCTAAACAGACCAACTAAGGGTTTGAGTCTGGCTGGGGTCACTCTACAGATCTTACCTCCACACCACGTGCTTTCTGCTTGCATCAAAGATTCAAAGCACACGCTGCTGGCATAGCCAATAGGTCTCGCCTTTGGGACCTTATACGTGTTTAGTTATCAAGCACAATATCCTTGGTGCAACAACATCAAGTGTTGCATGGCTAAACACTTATAAGGTCCCAAAGGCGACACCTATTGGCTATGCCAATGCTTGTTCTTTTTCCAAATAAATTCGGAAATTACAGTATACACTGATTTGAAGAAGGTGGTGGATAGGGACATTGGGAGCATGCCAGAAATTAAATGAATCAAGGTTTGAAGAGTATTTAATGGCTGTTGGCTGCCATTTAATCCAAGATCGCCAATGACAGTAGCTATTCAGTGTACATTTAACAGGAATACCTCTGTTTTATCTTTATTTAGGGAATAGCCGCCACTTGCAAGTATCTGTCTATTTCGGTCATAATAATTTGAATGGCCTGGGGAGCATTCGCAGTGAACAAGAAGACATCTTCATCATAGGCGGCAACTACATGCCTACTTGCGTTGAAGTGAATACCTGTAATCGCTAGGTTATCTCGGAATACAAAGATTATTGGCTCAATTACTAGGAGAAAGAGTATTTGGATAATTAGTTAGCACTTTACCTGGTTTGTTTTTGTTACAGAGCCTACCAGCATTGGCTACACCAATTCATTTTTGGGCTCCCTGACTAAGGATTTGATTGTATTCATATTGTACAGAGCATAGTTTGGGAAGGAGCGAGGAGCCCTTGGATGGTCTGTGTTGGTTTTTGAGATTGTGAATGTACCGTTAAAGTCCCTTGGGTTGGTTAGCGATGTTCTCGTTTTTTAAGGAGGTAATATGAATCAGTGTCCCTCTCAATGTTGTTTAAGGGCATCCCAAAGAATCATAGAAGATGTGTCATTTGGGAGATTGCCATTGGGAAAGTTTTCTATGGCTATTTCGATCTCTTTTCTGTTATTGGGGTCATCGAGGAGGCAGTCATTAAGACTTCATTGATGAGGTGGCGGTTGAGAGTCGTTAAGCGTTAATTGGATTGACACACACATGCGTGATCGGAGACCATAATGGGTTTAAATTTTAGGTACTTGGGAAAGGTGAAGCATTGATTTACTCACAAAGATGTAATCTATTTGTGAGAAGGAGTGATACGGTGAGGAATTGAAAGTATAGTCGCTCCCAGCGGGATTACGAAGACACCAGACGTCTATCAAATTATTATTATTACATGATATTCTCATTTGTTTATGTGCTTTATTGCCTATAAATTTGTGGGCAGATATTCTGTCAAAATTACAGTCCTTAGGCACGTTAGAATCACCGCTCAAGATAATGCACAAGTTATCTAGGAGGTCCGACAATTGTTGGTCAAGGTCTCTCCAAAATCCCAATGCGTTTGATGCATAAACGTTTACAACGAAAAGCTTCAGCTCACTCCTCTTCAATTTAGATTGAAATAAGTCACCTACCCAACTGATCATGAATATGTGACACAACTGATATACCCAATTTTTTCAAGACTAGTGTGACCACACCATGTTTTTTGAGGGGCTGTGAAGACATCGGTACCAGCAATCCAAGGGTTGTAAAATTTTGTTGGGTGGATTTCAGGTGAGTGTACTGAAGTAGGATGAGGACTCCTTTCAGTTAACTACAGTAATCAACCACAACCATATGTTTGACTGGCTGTTTAAGCCCTTTGTGTTTAGTAAGAGTATGTTCAGGGTATGTGCCATGGGGAGCATTTATCGTCGCTCAGGTCATGCGTGGATGGAATCAGTGGACCAGAGTCCGTACTGCACAGTGGATATGCGGCCCTGTAGGATTGTTTGATGTGTGTAATTACCCATGTTGGTCTTGGGGCCTGGATGAGACCTGCATTCCAGAGTCTACCAGTAGGAGCAGCAATATGATGTGAACTGCGCAGGTAGCCAAATTTGAGAGCCAAATGTGTCAAGGGAAAGGGAAAGGATAGAAGAAACTAGAGTGAGAGAGGGCTGAGAGAGGACCAGCAAAACAGAATTTACCATTAAAACTGTAACAAAACCAAGAAAACCCGCTGTACCCACCCTCCACCCCACCCACAGAATGAGTATAAAACGCCTTCTCCCACCCATGTTCAATCCGGGACTCACTAAGCCACAAGTTGGCTTGTCCCAATCCGACTTGAAAGCTACCCAGCCCTGCAAGGTAAATGGTAACAGAAAAGAGGGGTCCGGTAAACCATAAGAGAGGTCCTCCGTGAGTCTAAACATTCAGTCGGCTATATAGGATTTTTGGTATGTTAGTGATGAGATGTATTGTGGGGATAAGCTAGGGTATACTCTTTGATCTTAGGAGATGGTTTGATGGATGTGGAAGAAGACAGTAGGTGGCATCTATAGAGAAGGTGCAGGCGTTCTGTTAGAGTTCTGGTATCTTATTTGAGATGTTATCTGACTAGAAATAAATCAGATGCATCCAACATAGTACTCATTACAGTGGATATTTCCTGTGGGTGGAAATAGGCAACATGACCACCATAGAAAAACTAGAACAAGAACACCAGTATATTGGAAGAGATATTGTGGAAAGTGTCATAAACAGCATTACAAAACAGATTCAATGTCATGATGAGCACTCAAGGGTGGCACATCCTTCTCTGTTCAAGCAGCCAAACTATGGAACTCTTTACCCCTCCCCAACATAAGATCCACCGACAACCACCTTATTTTCAGAAAACTACTCAAGAATTGGCTCTTCTTCACATAAGCACCATACGCAAACAGAAATTTACAGCATATCCCTCTGTATATAAGCATTTATTTTCACTATAGATATGTAACTATCTTTGTGTACTGCTTTGTATAAACATGTAGAATAATTATGTTGTTAAAAAAAAATCATCTTTGGTCTACATGTACTTGCTTCCATGGTGCATCTATGTACCTCCATGTACTTGGATCTGTGTGCCTGTTATTTTTCTCCTGAAAAAGCATATCCAATGCACTACCCTATTACTCATCCTGTACCTCTATCAATATCTTTATTCTACATATACTTACCTCCTTTATGCATCTATATACTTTCACTGTACTTATGGATCTATATATTTATCACTTTCTTCTAACTTAGCATTTCCAATGCACTACCCGATTTCTCAGCCTATACTTCTCTCAATATATCTTCTAGCCCAACTTTCTGACTCATCTCAAACTTTTTTCTACTACTCTTTCCAATGCACAACCCTATCTTTCACCCTATACATCAATATATCCTCTACACCCACTCTCTCATTTATCCCAAACCCCATACCACTACTATGATCCCCAAAAATAACCCCTCTCCTACTCTACCCCTCCTTGCATCATCTGACACCTCTTTTACTATACCGATCCCCCAAAACAAACCTTTCTAAACTCTTCCCTCTGACACTTCCCCTCCAAAAACCCTTTTTACTCATCCAAAAGCCTCCTCCTACTGCTATGACCTAAAAAAAGAAAAAAAAAGAAAAAATCCTTCACTCTTCTATCCCTCCACTATCCTTTTCAATCAAAATAACAGACTAACATGTTCACTTCTCAAATTCCATATTTCACTCTACTAATTCACCACTAATCCTTTATGGGTTCCAGAGTAGCCTGCTACTAGCCAATAAAGCGTTTCAAAACCCCATCAGGGTTACAAGTGCTATATAAATGCAAACCTTTTTCCCTTTTCTACCCCTCCACAACCCTTCACAACCCAAATAACTGACTAACATATCCACCACTCAAATTAATTTCATGTTTCACCATACTAATTCAACACTAATCCTTATGGGTTTCAGAGTAGGGTGCTACTCGTCAAAAAGCGCTTCAAAACCCCATCAGGGGTAGCAAGCGCTATATAAATACAAACCTCTTTTCCTCTTCTATCGCGCCGCCTACCCATCTCTATCCAAATAGCTGAATAACATATCCACCACTCAAATTACTTCATATTTCACTTTTCTAATTTTCATCACTAATCCTTTATGGGTTCCGGAGTAGCGCGCTACTCGCCAGAAAAGCGCTTCAACACCCATCAGTGGTAACAGGTGCTATAAAAATGCAAACCTTTCTTCCTCTTCTATCCATCCGCTATCCTTCTCACTCCAAATAACTGACTACTATTCACCACTCAAATTACTTTCATATTTCACCATACTAATTAACCACTAATCCTTTATGGGTTTCCTGAGTAGCGTCCTTCAACACCCATCAGTGGTAACAGGTGCTATATAAATGCAAACCTTTCTTCCTCTTCTATCCATCCGCTATCCTTCTCACTCCAAATAACTGACTACTATTCACCACTCAAATTACTTTCATATTTCACCATACTAATTAACCACTAATCCTTTATGGGTTTCCTGAGTAGCGTCCTTCAACACCCATCAGTGGTAACAGGTGCTATATAAATGCAAACCTTTCTTCCTCTTCTATCCATCCGCTATCCTTCTCACTCCAAATAACTGACTACTATTCACCACTCAAATTACTTTCATATTTCACCATACTAATTAACCACTAATCCTTTATGGGTTTCCTGAGTAGCGTCCTTCAACATCCCATCAGGGGTAACAAGCGCTATATAAATATAAACCTTTTTTCCTCTTCTATCCTTTTGCTATCCTGCCGAATCCAAATAGCTGACTAACCTATCCACCACTTAAAATGTACTCGCATGTCTCACTATACTAATTCAACACTAATCCTCTATAGGTCCCGGAGTAGCGTGCTACTCGCCAAAAAAGCCCTGCGACGCCTCGTCAGGGGTAGTAAGCGCTATAGCAATACAATAGGAATCAATATAATATAAGCACAACTATACGTGGTGCATTGAAACCAGGATGTTCTTTTAGGTGTGTGATTAAACATGACCTAGCCAGGTAAAATTTAACGACACATACGTCAGTTGATATAACAGCGATAGAGTTGTGTTGTGTGGCTGTTAGAAGCAAAAGAAAACAGCTAGAACTGATAATAATGATAGTCACAAAAACCTTTCTTTTGTGTCCATTGGAAGCGTAATAAACATGCAATGACAGGAGTATAGCGATCTTACGCAATTGCTGTGGACGATCGGAGAAACAGGACCATGTTGGTAGGTCGAGCACATAAAGAGCAGATGGTCCTAAGTAGTGGGTCATGTAAGCCGAACCCTGACACTGTGATAAACGTCATGCAAGTGCTGGGAGCTCACCGATGAATCATACACAGCCCGTACAGAGGACAATGGGGCGGTGGTAGATAAGAGAGCATCACAGTATATTTAGATATTAGACGAAAATGTATTGTTCATATCTAACAGGTCTGAGGAGTCTAGAATTTTTTTTAGGTCACTTGGTTCTCCCCCCATAGTCTTTCCCATGAAAGACTATGGGGGGAGGAGTTGGCCTAACGGCTAGGGCAGTCGACCTCGAATCGGGGGAACTGGGTTTGAGTCTCGGCAATGACGCTGAACATCCTGTGATTCTGGGCAAATCACTTAATCTCCCCATGCATAACAAAAATAAATGAATGTGTCCTCATGTAATGCAGCTGGTGCTATGTAAAGCACCCCGATACCCAATTCGGGTCAAGTTCGCGCTATATAAAACTCTGTAAAATAAAAAAAAATAAAAAATATCTGAAACTTCGAGGGTCTTGCGAATCTATATACGATGTTATGTTCCTTCAAAGGTTGACTGAGCGCTAAAAAGCCTTTCCTGGGTGTAACTGTGTCATTTGAGTGGTCTTGCACAATGTTAATTATGGAGCGATTCCAAAAGATATGTTGAGCCTTCCTCATATGAGAAAGTATGATTTCGAGTGACGGTATCGCAGTGGCCTAAATATCATTGCTCTTAGATGCTGGTTATGTCTATCAGAGCGTGGTTTACCCATAAGGACGTGATGGGCGCTTTGTTTCTCAAAGTCTGTGTCAAATTTGATTCCCAGGGTGCAGGGTAGCCAGGCCTCCAAGAGCTCAACACAAAGTGGCGTCATCTTGCACTTTTTTCTGGAAATCTGAAAATGCGCAGATTGGCTCTGTGGTTGCGATCTGCCAGCTCCAAAATGTCTTTCGTAAGGGATCTGATCTTGATAAAAGCCATGTCCTTTTTAGTTTTTAGGTCGAGCCTAATCAGCGCGCAAGCGTTGCATAGGATCTGACCTTTTGGAATCGGTCTGTACTTTATGGAAAACTCGTACATGTACTGCATTGTTTCCAATGAGTACTCGTGCACAGGGCCGGACTGGCCATAGTGGGCACCGGGCGTTTCCCCGGTGGGCCGCCAGGGTGGGGGCCATTTTTGGCCCCCTGGGGACCGTTTTTTTGTTTCAGGGCCGATTTTGCAGCATAGCTGCAAAATCGGCCCTGAAACCAAACCGGCCCTGGCAAACAGCTCGGCCGCACCCAGGGGGGCCGGCCGAGCTCCTTGCCAGGGCCGGTTTTGGTTCCCAGTCCGGCCCTGCTCATGCATGTAAGGCATCCTCCTTGCAGGAGCGAGCAGCGGCGCTATCTGTTTGCAATTATCGTGCCCGCGCTTTGGAAACAGATGGCGCCACTGCTCGCGCAAGGTAAACGTTGTACATGGACTGAGCCTCGCCCTTCAGAAGCAGCTTGAGGCACTTACATTAGACAAAAGCAGCAAATTTCTGCTGTGCTGCTTGACTTTTTTATTTGTTCTTGCTGACATTTCTCAAAAATGGTGCTACTCGTGCAAAGGGAGCAGTACAAGTACCCCTGATCAGAACTGTTATGTTTATTGGGTTGGTAGTAATATGTTCTGCAGAGTTGGCTTTCTCTCGTTTGAAAAGTACTCCGCTTTTGCAGTCATATGCACAGTAGACAAAACTTACCGTGCCACTGACTCTGTCCCAGCCTAGAGCTGATAGAATTTTCTCTGGGCAACCGGGTTTAACTTTTAACGTGGAATTCCACATCATCTGCTTTTGGGCAAATCACATACTATCCCCATGTCTAACAATAAATGTGCCTGTTTATAATGTAACTGGTGCTCATTAGCCCGCCGTGTGGCACAGACATGCCAGCTCTCGCACAAGCGCCGCTAACGTGTTTTACGGGTAAACTAGCAGTATTTACCAGAGCTGCCCTCTCCGTCAAGGGCCTCTCAGGCGTGCGCACGTGCGTGCATCTGACACCAAGGCACTCTCGCGTCCCCGCACTGGCTCCAGACAACCCTTTCCATGGATCGGGGCCTGGGATTTCTGGCAAACGGTTTCCAGCAGCCAGAGGCTCCTCCACGCTTGGGTTAGGTGCCAGGGCGTAGCCGCTTTCCTGCACCTCATGTCTGCACGGCCTCTGCCTCGAGCCTCGCATTCCCGGGACACACCTCACAGGAGGCACGGGCATCCTCAGCTCGGCTTAAATGGGCAGAGTCCGCAAACCGAAAGTATGCTGCGTGCTGGCAGCAAGAGCCAACCTCAGCACGGGGCGAGCACGCACTGCCGCTTCCTGTCGGCTGAGCTTGCGCTGCGGTTTTTGCTCGTGGGCCGAGCCTGCCTTTCAGCTGCCTGCCAGGTGAGCTTTATTTATCTGCTGCTGCTTGAGGTGAGATTACGGTTCTGCCTGAATTGAGGTTAGGTGGTATTGCTCCTGCATGAAAGGTGAGCTTCTACACTTCTGCTTCATGAGAAATTAGCCTCGGCCTGTGAGGCGAACTTGCACTGCTGCCGGAAGAGGTGAATTTGAACTGCTGCTGCAGACCTGTCAACATGTGAATTTTTCTCACTGTGTGAGGAGGGGGTGTGGCCATGAAGGGGGGGCTTAGTGTTGAGCACAGCCTTAAAAACTTATACATCTACAGCTATCCCTCCCACAACGCCTCCCCTTCCCCCTCACCCCCCTACCAACAAGCATTGGAATGGCCAATAGGTCTCACCTTTGGGACCTTATAAGTATTTAATTATGCAGCACAATATCCTTGGTGCAACATCAACTGTTGCATGGCTAAACACTTATAATGTCCCAAAGGAGAGACCTATTGGCTATGCCAAAGCTTGTTTTAATTTGATGCAGCGTCTTCCAGCACATCTATCCTAGTTTTTGCTTCTAAGATCTTGCATGCCATGATCTGGAAGTCATTCCTTAGGACTTGGATGTCAAGATGCATAGCGCCCGTGTTTGCTTTAGTGTTTTGCACAACTTCATGTAGGGTGTTGAGGTGTTGCAAAATCATATCCAAGCAGTCACCTGATTCTGCTTTTGGTTTGATTGGGTAATCTGTGACTGGATCCGCCTTAGTGTGCTTCAGAGAGGATTTGTTTTCTCAGGTGTCTTTGGAGTCTTTACACCTGTGGTCAGCCATTCTGCAGACTGTGGCGATATGTTGTTGGTTTCCACAGGTAGACGTAGAGGACTGTAATGTTGTTTGCTGGTATCACCAGACACAATGATGCTATGGTTGCGTTTGAGTTTGGACCACTATGAAATGATGCAGGATCATGAGAGTAGGCCTCCATGTTGCGAGATAGGCATGGTGTTATGAGATAGGCCTGGCTGTTATTTTGCATGCACCCAACTTTTCTTTCAGAAATGGTAGCAAGTATAAGAGAGCAAAAATGTCTTTTACATTGTTTGCACATTTTGTGGAGTTATGCAGCATCCAAAGTTAGCGTTTCTCAAATTGCTATTACGGGCACTACAGCCATTTTGTTTTCTCACTAGGAGACGTCAGCACTAACTTCTGTGACTCCACCTAAACACGATGAGGCGGTAGTGTCCAATCAGAAGGGTCACAAAAAGGTCTCGCATGGAAAGCTGACACAAACCAGATGCATATGTGTAACCACTAAGGCAAGCAGGCAGCAGCCGATGGTTCGGGAGTAGAATCTCGTATGATCAAGGACACCGAAGGCCACGGAGTACAGCCCTTAGTTCTTGTGCTTTAATAAATCAAGTAGCATGTGGTGACTTCACACCCAGGGCATTATTGCGTGTACTTCGATGTATTAGCCTCCCTAAGAGTATCAATCCGTGACCAAACAAGTCAGACCTGACACATCCAGCATATACACTGGTGAAGGTTGCTATTGCCAAGGGTCTCCCCTGGTGAAGATGCGAGCGAGGCCAGTAACTGAAGAACGCCACACAGAATAGGACCCCTCACAGGCCCAATCGAAAACCAGGTGCTCCCGTCAGACTGTGATGAGGATGTTGGCGTATTTTCATAATAATTAGAGCGGAGCAGTGGGAGCGGAGGAGGCATGAGTCAATAATGAACCTGTGGCTGTACTGCGGGCAGAGGCTTTTGAAACCCTGGATTTAGTGAGTGAATCCTTAGGGGAGGCTTCGAGTGTTGTACGAGATATCTCCTACCTATATAGTCTGGTAACCACTCTCAGCAGAGACTTGGATTGCTTGTTATATCCGAAATGCTTTGCTATGCTAGGTGCAATGCTGGGAACTGCCAGGAGCTGCCATGTTGTCTTCCACGTTGTTCATGTGGGCAGTTGGCAATCTGGGTGAATCTGGCCCATCAGTGATGCCTCGTCATCACATTGTAGCCCCCTGTGTTTAAAGAATCATTTGTGCTTGGATTCGGGCAGGTTGGCACATTAATTATGTGGCAGAATGTTGAAGTTGCAGGGCAAGGAGCAGAGCTACCTGATTAAGACACCATCTTGCTCGGACCCAAGCCACGCCCCACTGCAATCCATACCTTAATGTCATATTTAAACAATTTTCCTCACTACAAGTGGAAGTGGGAACATGATTGATTAGAACTAAAGGGTACTAACTAATGAGCAGGTGCCAGGATCTTCGCAAGACAAAGAATGTGAAAAGACCTTGACAAACTCAAACAGAGGAAACAGACAGGAGCCAACTCCACTATTTATATATAAAAAAAAAGTCTCACTTCGTTGTGCCAATCCCCAGAACAAGGGTACACATTACGGTGCCGGAAAATGTGCAAATCTAAAACACAAAATATATTGGCTGCAGGGCATTAGAAATGCTTGCAATTTAGGAGCCATACTAGGACTTTAGTGATCTTTAGGCTGGTATGAAAACAACATCTCAATTCAATGATAAAAAGTAACGGTCCTTGTTTTGGTACACATAAGCATGGGCATTTTTGTAATGCGCATTATGGTAATAAAGCACAGATATATGTAAATCCACTTTATCACTCTGAAGGATGGCTGCACAGTACTGATGTAGCACTCTGCGGACAGTGACCTTTTCCATTAGTAGAGGGCTAAAAATGAAATTAAATGGGTTTGCTGAATCGATCATATAAAAGAAGAATACAATCATTCCTCATAAGATGCTGGATGAAATATAAGCATAGCTCTGGGCACAAGCTGTGAGAACAAGCATTTGCGATGCAATCAGTCTTGTCTTTGGGAACATACGTATTTAGCTACACAGCATATTATTGCAGGTACAGCAACATTTACTGATCTACTGTGCACAAAGCAGTGGAAGAGTGCAGTACCACAGGCTGTCACTAGGCATCCCTTGGGACCTCTTTTGGTGACATAAGGTACTGCACCCTGCAACATGGATAGGGAAAGGATATGGTGCAGTGCTGAGAACTGCCAACTGTGGAGCCTGGGATTTGTGTTTGAGTCTGGTGTCGGCTCAGCATAAATGAAAGGTAATAATTTAAAATAAGGATAAGAAATCAATGCAATGATCTCGTAGGTGGGGGCGGGCAAGCAGTGCTATGCGAGGGGGATGGGGGAGAAGATTGAATGAGGGCACTGCAGTGCAGATCATGCGTAAATTAACCAAATGGGGTGGGGATAGGAGATTAGCAAAACGAGCAGTGGCCTCGGAGGGGTGGTGGGCACCTGCGAGCAGTGTTGTGGGAGGGGTGAGGGACAAGGAGATTAAGGGGAGGGCAAGCAAAGAAATGAATGGCTTCACAAGGATGGAAGACAGACTTGGCCTAGCCCAGAATCAAACTTGAGACTTACAGACCACTGCTTTGCTCAGCAGTGAGCGTTTAACTCACTGAGTTGTGTTGGAGGCTTTGTGGAGTTATGCTAGGTCAAACATATGCCAGTTAATCTCTTCACAGTCAGTTTAGTTGCAACTTATATGAACACTTACGTAAAGGAAGCAAACCAGATGAGAGTCAGGAGATGTCAGATGTCCAATCTCCACTCTGAAAAAATACAGCCGTGGCGCTTTAACTCACAGCTCTACATTTACAGTGTGGTGTTATTTCTAAATTCAGGCACTAAATCGCATTCCGTTGAATAACATATGCAGTGGATTAAAAGTTTAGCATATTCTTTGTCACAACAGTTCAGCGTCACCAAAGAGCATGTGTTACATCATGTTGGTTGCAGACTGTGTATGTTATGTATGCATGTACATGGTATTTCTACAGCATGAACCTTGCCAAAAGGCAGCAAAATACGGCCAGGTACACTGAAGAGAGGAGGGTGTGATGTCACAGGGAAATCGCTGTTCTTTTCCTGTACGTTGCTTTTACTCATCACTGCTTTCTGGGATTTGTAGTCTTGGTTTCCTGCCCCTCTGTTTTTGCCGATTCTGTTCCCTCGCCCTCTGTGCCGCTCCCCGCTTCCCGCCGCTGCTCCCCGCGGCCCCACCCCCTTTTCTCTTCTGTACCCTGCGCCCTCGCCCATTGGCCGCCCCGCTCTCGCCTTTCAGCTGCTCCTCGCTCCCACTTGGCATCTAATGGAGGGCGCCGCGCGGCAGCGCAGCGGACAAGCCCGTCTGTGCCCGTCCGCGCCTGGAGCACGCCTAGCGCCAGAACCCCTGGCCCCCGCCCCCCCCCTCAACACCAGACTGCACTACGACTCCAGCACCCTCCACGCACTGAACACCGGACGATACCACCCCTGCTACCGGGCCACTCCGAAGCACACCCAAGGATCCTTCACCTGCCGGAACTGCAGATACACCAGCATCCAGCCCTACAAACCACCAGCCAGCGGACCCAACCACCTCCGCTGCATCCTCCTCAACACCCGCTCCGCTCGCAAGCACGCCATCGAACTCTGGGACCTCCTAGACTCCACCGCTCCCGACGTCGCCTTCCTGACAGAGACCTGGCTGAACGCCACCTCAGCACCAGACATCGCCATAGCCATAGCCATCCCGGAGGGCTACAAGATCTCCCGAAGAGACCGCACCAACGGAGTGGGAGGGGGAATCGCCATCATCCACAAGGAAACCCTTAGAGTCTCAACCAACACCGATGACACCCTCATCACCGCCGAGCACATGCACTTCCAGATCCACACCGACCCCAACACCACCCTCAGAGGAACTCTCGTCTACAGACCACCCGGTCCAAGACCACAGTTCTGCGACACCATCGCCGACCTCATCAGCGCCCACGCACTCGCCTCCACAGACTACATCCTCCTCGGGGACCTGAACTTCCACCTCGAAAACAATGACACCAACTCTGCCGCCCTGATTGCCAACCTCGCCAACCTCGGACTCAAACAGCTCGTCACAACACCCACCCACTCCGCTGGTCACACACTGGATCCCATCTTCTCCACAAGCCCCCACGTCTCTTTCAACCACACCACCGAACCCCACTGGACCGACCACAGATGCGTCCACTTCACCTTCAGGAAACCCACCACCGTACCCAACAGCTATCAAGCCGCCGCTGGGGCAAGGTCACCAAGGACCAACTGACTACCACCCCTCGCCCTGAGACCACCCGCTGACCCCACCGACCCAGACACCGCCGCAACCAACCTCAAACAATGGATCAACGACTGCGCCAACACCCTCGCCCCCCTCAAAACCTCCACTACCAACAACCCCAACAGGAAAGCAGCCTGGTTCACTGAAGACCTCCGGACCTCCAAGCGCACCTGTCGGAAGGTGGAGAAAAAAATGGCACCACGATCGAACACCAGACAGCCACGAGGCTGACAAAAGCGCCACCCGCAGACACCACCAACTCATCAGAACCGCCAAGAGGACCGCCTTCAAGGACCGGTTAGACAACAACGCACACAACACCAAAGAACTCTTCAGCATCGTGAAAGAACTCTCCAACCCTAGGTCCAACACCAACGACATCCCACCATCACAAGACCTGTGCGACTCCCTGGCCACTTTCTTCCATCGCAAGATCGGCGACATCCACGACAGCTTCAACTCTGACACCCCAACACCCACCACCGAGCCCACCACCCCTGCGATCACCACCAGCACACGCCGCCTGACCGCCTGGACTCACGTCAGCGACGAAGACACCATCAAAACCATGAACTCCATCCACTCCGGATCCCCATCCGACCCCTGCCCTCACCACGTCTTCAACAATGCCAGCACAACCATCGCACCCCACCTCCGAAAAACCATCAACTGCTCCTTCTAGACAGCAACCTTCCCGACAAGCTGGAAGCCCACCGAGATCAACGCCTTCTAAAGAAACCCAAGGCGGACCCCAAGGACCTCAAGAACTTCCGGCCCATCTCCCTGCTCCCGTTCCCGGCAAAAGTGACAGAGAAAATTGTCAACAAATAGCTGACCCGCTACCTCGAACACAACAACGTCCTGGACCCATCCCAATCTGGATTCCGCAGCAACCACAGCACCGAGACCGCCCTCATCGCCGCCACTGACGACATCAGGATCCTGATGGACAAAGGAGAAACAGCCACCCTCATCCTCCTGGACCTATCAGCTGCCTTCGACACGGTCTGCCACCGCACCCTAGCAGCGCGCCTCCATGAAGCCGGAATTCAAGAGAAGGCCCTGGCCTGGACCACATCCTTCCTCTCCGGCAGAACCCAGAGCGTCCGCCTCCCTCCTTTCCGCTCAAGAACCACCGAGATCATCTGCGGCGTCCCACAGGGTTCCTCTCTCAGCCCGACGCTGTTCAATATCTACATGGCTCCACTCGCCCACGTCGCAAGACAACACAGCCTCAACATCATCTCCTACGCCGACGACACCCAGCTGATCATATCCCTCACCGAAGACCTCAACACCACCAGAGCCAACCTCCAGGAATGAAGGCCGTCGCCGACTGGATGAAGAACAGCAGACTGAAGCTGAATTCAGACAAGACGGAAGTTCTCATCCTCGGACCCACCCCATCAGCCTGGGATGACTCCTGGTGGCCAACATCGTTAGGCACACCCCCGGAACCCACCGACCATGCACGCAACCTGGCGATCATCCTCGACTCCTCCCTCTCCATGACAAAGCAAGTCAACGCCGTCTCCGCATCCTGCTTCTGCACCCTCCGAATGCTCCACAGGATTTTCAAGTGGATCCCTCCCGACACAAGAAAAAACGTCACCCAGGCCCTCATCACCAACAGACTCGACTACGGAAACGCCCTCTTCTCGGGAACAACAGCCAAGCTCTGGAGACGACTACAACGAATCCAGAACGCCTCGGCACGACTGATTCTCGACCTCCCCCGACGCAGCCACATCGCAACCCCACCTGAGAGGCCTGCACTGGCTCCCAGTTGACAAGAGGATCACCTTCAAGCTCCTCGTCCACGCACACAAGGTGCTACACAACACCGGACCAACATACCTCAACAACCGACTCAGCTTCCACACCCCCACCCGCAACCTCCGCTCTGCCACCCTCGCCACAGTTCCTCGCATCTGGAAAACCACCGCGGGAGGCAGATCCTTCTCCTACCTCGCCGCCAAGACCTGGACTGATCTCCCTGCCAACCTACAACAGACCCAGGACCTGCTGGCCTTCAGGAGACTTCTCAAGACCTGGCTCTTCGATCAGTAGCAGCGCCCCCCCCCATACCCCCCAGCGCCTTGAGACCCTCACGGGTATGTAGCGCGCTTTTCAAATGCATTGATTGATTGATTGATTGACTTAATTCTAATGTCTTTTTTTACCCAGTAATGTTTGCTATATCTCCCAAACCTTATTAATTTGCAATGCTTAACATTCATTACTATGTCTCCAAAAGCAATACTCCCGATAGCATATACTCTCAAAAGTATGGTCCCAAATCTGTTTTAGTTTAACCCTAAATAAACCCACTGCGTCAATCTTGCTAACCAATAGCTGGCTATTTGGATCCTCCAATACTCATCAAAATCTTCCAAGTTCCCATATAACTTTTAGTGTCATCTGAAACAGCACCACCTACTACACTGATGCTGAATGTCTGACATCCTATTGGCTGATTACCTTTGTCCAGAACAAATACAAACCTTCGAACAGCCAAATAACACAAATGCACTCACTATACCCTTTACATAAATATTTTACAACCAGGTAGAGTTTCTAATTTACATCAGGATATATTCAGGATAGACCAAGTTTCGATGCAGGTCGAAAGTGTATGTACTCACGATGCCCCAGAAGTAGGAAGATACTTCCATACTCAGACTCTGCTCCAAACGTATGCAGTGCCCAATTAGAGCCTGTGGTTGTGGGTGGGGCCACCAGCACTTATTTTTGGGGAGCGACAGTTACTTTTCCGCATCCAACATTTCCCAATAGCAAGAAAGGGGGAAAATACACAAAGAGAAAAGGTGGATGAAGAGAAGGAAAGAAAAGCTGTCAAAAAGAGATAAAGCAGAAACCTGCAAGAGTGAGCTAAAGGGGGAAGGAGAGTCTGGCACTGGATTAAAGAGGCCTGAGGGGAATTCCAGACTATACAGCTTTGGTATTTGGCACGCTGGCATAGTCATTAATTTGCTCTGATACAGGCTTCTGAGCAGAGCACCTGTCTGAATTAAGCACTGAATGCATCTATTTATTAAACCAACACCCCCCAGTGACACATCAGCAAACTCCTTGTGGAGCACATAGTAACCAGCGAAAGCAAGATGCAACACATCTCCCACATTTCAAAGCACAAGGACCTGGAACCAATGTGGAACTTTTTGAGGTCGAAAACTAACTGGGACACACATAATCATACTTACAAAATAAGATGTGTAACCAGAAAACTGGCGGCATTAACTCTCCGCCAAACAATCATTCAACCGTGCCCATAGTCAGCCACTCAAGCACAATCAAGTAAAACACACTGAAAGAGGAGCCTTTCAACCTGCAGATCTGGGATCTCAATAATAAACCACTTTCTCATTGGTGGTCGGGTCAATGTTTATCACGTTCCACTAACTTATTAAAATGTATCAGGATCATTCATAGACAATTCATTGATATTTAAGCATTGTACTGGAAGACACTTTTTTACAGTATTATTTCATGAAGAAACCTTACATCTAATAACCATTAATCTGTGTGCCTCGTATCTGAAGTATCCTTCCGTAATGCAGTACTGCTGCCTTTCCTGTAAACCTAAAAGGTTCTTAAAAACCGAAAAGCAGACTCGGCGCAGGCTGTGATGCACTGTGCTTTGATTTCAAGTATGGCCTGTTGATCTAATAAGAGCTGTTATTTCTTCTGTAGAATATTAGATTTTTTTTTTTTTTTAAATAGGTTTCTCTTGAGTTCCCCCTTGGTTACTTATTCATGCAGTTTTAATGGTGGTTCCATCTCCCGCCGATTTTTGCTAGCATCAGTAGAAGTCACAGAGCAAAGATCCCGGAGACCTAAAGCAAGCTAGGAAAAACATATTATCTTCCCTCCCTCCATTGCGTCCAATCCCATCCACTGGCTTTCGTTCTTCTGCGCTTATGACAGCTTAGAACCTGAACAGTAGTTGGTGAAGAAAATTACTATATAAAGTTTATTAAGATAAATAGTTATATTAACTATTCATTGTTCAAAAAAAAAAAAATACAATAAAAAATTCTATACGTGGCCAGTCTCCCTCAGGTTAAATAACAGGTTAGTAAAAGCCAGGTACCAAGGTTGCCTCGGATTGTTCGTCAGGGGCATGACATCTGATGGAAGTATTTTGTGCCCTATTGGATACCCTTCTTTTAAGAGTTGGGTTTGAATTAATTATGTAGGGAATAACAAGGTAATTCTCATTTCTAGTATGAGTAGTCCTAAGCAGGCAAAAAAACACATAATCATCTATCTTTAAACCATGGACATTTAGTTGAATTATATTGTGATAAGGAATGTTTCTTCAAGTATCTTTTTCATAATTGGAGCAATAATATTAAACCACTTTGTTACTGTTGATACATCTGAATTACTATCCATTTTATTTCACTATTACTTTGGGTTACACTTGGGAATTGGGAGGAGATTTCTTCTGATTGGCTTGCCGT
Organism: Triturus cristatus; assembly: GCF_964204655.1. Classification (NCBI taxonomy): domain Eukaryota; kingdom Metazoa; phylum Chordata; class Amphibia; order Caudata; family Salamandridae; genus Triturus; species Triturus cristatus. The sequence goes on along the minus strand of NC_140580.1, from coordinate 529,499,851 downwards.
TTGACAGGCCTACTCATTTACATGTATCTTCACGCGGTAATATCCTCAGCATGCCGATCAACGTGTGCACTGCATGCTAATGTGTATACATTGATTCAAAGCTGTCGCTTGATGTCATTTATCTTTTCTTCTTTTGTTCCCTCCAAGTCGGTCCACACACTGATTGTCTCAAGGTATACTATATACCATGTATAGCTTGGTTATGGTACGGCTTTAGAAAACACCTGTACTTTTGACCGGCCTACGCTGGAGTAGTCTAGCTTTCACTTTTGTGGTCCTGAAGAATTTCCACAATCATTACTGACATAAGAATGGCAAGAACCATCTCGACCTTCACTTGATTTTAGAGCCAACGTGGACCATTACATCCACTTTCGGCCACCATCTGTTTTTATCATAACAGAGCGATCCAAACATTAAAATTACCTTTCTGGATTACCTCTACTTAATTTTAAACTCACTTCACACCAGTCTACTCACTACAGCACATTCACGCTGCACCTCACACTTCACTTCGGCAGCATCAGAAGAACTCTGGCAAAGAGCCCTCTTTGGGGCCCGTTGGGAATTGCAGCTTTGGCCCAATGAGGAGCTGCCCGATGATGAAGCATGACACCCCTTGGGGTGTGTGAGAGCTCTTGCTCCTGATGGATTAGATCCCCTTACTTGATACATCAGGCCTCGACCTTTCCTCTCCTTTTCTTATGAACTGCATACCTCTGAATGTGCCAGTCACCTTTTGTGTCATCACGTTGTATTATTTAATGTGATGGCCATCTTGTAAGTATAGGTAAATAATGTTCTATATTTTCAGAATGGCTCATCGCTGATATTTACTTTGCCAGTGCTGACACATTTTAAAAGTATCTGGCATTGCCAAGAGCAGTAGCGACAGATGGTATGAAGCATGAGACAGGTCGAGACAGAGGCTGAGAAAAAATTGGTGCCTAGTGGGTGGGGTGAGGAAGCATCAGAGGAGGTGGAGGGTTGGTGATGGAAGAATATAAAAAAAGCATACCCTGAACAAGGTGGGAATGGGCCAAGGAACCAAAGGACGAGGGGGATAGATAGGTCATCAAAATGGAGAGTGAAGAGCAAGGTGTACGGGGAAGTGAGGGGCAAAGCAGCCTACATGGGAGAGACTAAGAACACAAACGCACTCCTTTGCAGTGCTAAAGGAAAAAGAAAACATTTAGTTTCCTAAATGCAAGCAAGATCAGAAACGAAAGACGACAAATAAACCAGTCAGAACAGACAGAAATGCTCCTGTGCTGGACAAACACATGAATAGGTAGGAAAGCCATTGAATCAAGAAGAGACAATTGAGACAGACAACAAAGCCATCCAATCATGAACGAGGTCCTGACCCAAAGCACTCACTCAGTATATGCATTGGAAACATTAGGTCTTCTGAAAAGACAGCTAATGTGGTCTGTGGCCAAAAGCTAAAAAGAATAAAGGCGCAACCTCCTCTCGGTCCCTCCCTTACCTCAGAAAACACACAAACCAAAGAATATCAGTATTTTCCACAAAGAAGAAACTTTATTTTGTTTAAGCTGCTTTAAGGCCCAATAAGAGATGAAGGCCAGTGACCTCATCCTGGCTTTTTAACCAAGTTGAATTTGAGCTATCTATTATGGCCAATACCTACAGTGCCAAAGAACAAACTTATAAATTCCCTAATAAAAAGTGCAACTGTATTAACAGCCAGGACTGCATGAAGGAGAAACACATGAAACTGGTACAATTTAGTAGCACTTCAATAATAATCAGAGCAACATATTTTCCCCACCAAATAGTAAAAGTAGAAATGCTTTTTAAGAATATCCTTTCCTCACTATTCCCTGTTGATTGACAATTTGTATGCAATATTATTTTCACAGCATTTAGAGCCACCGTCATTCAAACACATGTAGTATTACTGAATGCTCTAAGGGCCTTATTGCGAGCTTGGCGGGAATCCTGCTGGCCAGCCATCAACAAGAGGACCGCCAAGCCCGTTGTGTGCTCACCTGCCGGATTATGAGTGTAAACCAGAGCGGGTGAGCGAGGCTGCGGCAGTATCACGGCGGAGGCTGTGTAAGGCTCATAGGAGTGCCTTACCAGCAGAACGCCGTCGTGACAGTGCCTGCAGCACGGTCCTGCAAGGTGTGCCATGCACCATGTCATGCTAACCACACCGTGCAGGAGAGGGGTGTAATTTCAGAGGAGCACAACATAAGCCCCCACCCTGCATGCACTTCCAGGCCAAGATCCTGCTGGGAGCGCTTTCCTTCATGTCCGCCACCCTTTTCATGGCAGCTCACTGCATGAAAAGGGTGGTGGATATGTTGGTCGTAATAGGGTTGCGGTGCCAGCATCGGCACCACCAGCATATTGAGGCCAGTTGCAGCCCACCGCGAAGCAGGATCCTTTAGCCCATTGAAGCCAGCAGTCTCATGGCGGTCTGACCGCCAAACTCAATATACGGTGGGCAGACCTGCAGGGATGGTGGTGGTCAGACCGCCATCACGAGTACGGCGGTCCTGAGGACTGCCGATGTCATAATAAGGTCCTTAATTAATAGGGACTGCATCATCCAGTCTGGGCTTTTATTTCAATGACATAATGCATTCTGGAAGTAGCAGTTAAGTTTTAGTCCACAAAAGGGGAATATTCTTAATCAACATATTTCAAAGAGTGCTTGCCAAAGAGAAAGACAGTGACTGGAAGATGTGGACAACGGTGCCATGGAGCATCTGCTAACTGTATTTCAAAGCTCTCCAGCGTTTGTCCACAGAGGGATGATCCATGCACAAATATCAGGATACCCATGATATAAAGGCACAAAATGTCTAAATGAAAATGATTTACATAGTCAGTGGTTTTCTTAAAAATCCCTTGTTGGTCACCGCTATGCTCCGCTTGAATGATAGACAGATGGTGGACAACCCTCCCTTGTACATGACTCTGCAGCATCCAAATATAGTGCAATCGCTGCTAGGCTTACCTTAGCCCGTGTTTTTCTGTACTTCACCACTCGCCTGCTCAATAGACCCCAGACTTTTAAGATGTTTTTTACTTCCTACTGGCTCCTCTGCATCCTGTTAATTTACTTCAATTCATTTACTTCAACTGTAGATTCTTCAGTTGCTACAAATTACTACAAATCAAAAATGAAAGGGTAATTATTTTCACAACAAAATCAAAGCTTCTATCACATGATGTAGAAAGAAATCAAGCCAGATGTCTAAGGATAATGTGTCGTCGGGGAGGAGCTGCCTTAACTTTAAATGAATATCATTCTAATCAGCATATACTTCACCGTGGAAATTACGGCTATGTCCAAGGCTGTATATAAACACACTTAAAGTGGAAATAGAAAGGCATTGCATGTTAACTCAAAAAAAGGCATTTCTAATGTGGCTTTCCCTTTGTACATACAAGCTCCACTCATGGATACAAGTACATGTTTACCTGGCTTGTCCCAGGAGAGGGACAAGCAGTAATGCCATATCCAGTGGAACATTGGAGCGTATTTTTTTGCAATTTAATAGCACAATACATGGGATAAAAAAGCAATCTGGTCAAAAGCTTCCAGGTTTCACAGGTCAATGAGTGACTAGTGAATCCAGTTTTGTTTTTCTCTTAGAAATCTTGGACTTGTAGTCCTTAAATAAGACTAGAAGTTGCAGAATTCTAAGAAATCAAGTATTGCCAAAGCCAATAGGTCTCGACTTTGGGACCTATCGGCTTTGTCAACTGTGTTTTAGCCATGCTGTACAGCATCCCTGATGCCTAAGAAGCATGGTTAGGGAAAACAAACCAGAAAAAAGTGCTATTTTGCGACAACTGCGTAATTTTGTAGATACGCACACCATGCATGCACGCATATACAAAATGGCGTGAGCTCTTTTTATTTACTGAGATGGATCTCTAAATAAAAACAAATTGCTAGAAAGCAGTTGCTTTTTTAAAGTGCGGGTAGCACCATGGAGGGTGCGGATGGGGAGAAGGTAACATCAAGGAGGGTGCAAACAACATAGAAGACAGAAGCACACAGAGGACTCAGGTGTGGGAGAAGCAACATGCAGGAGAGACAGCGAGGTGGATTGGATGAGGAGAAGCACATGGGGGAGAAAGCAGAGCAGGGAGAAGTACACAAGGGTGAGCGCAACATGGAGAGGGCGGGAGAGAAGCACAAAGATGAGAAACGCGGATCACGAGCATCAGAGAGCAACACAAAGTACATACAACCGGAGGAAAGAAGTATACAAAAGAGACAGTTGGAAAACGCATGCACTCTCATAGATTGCTTAACCTGAAAGAAACAAACATTGGCAAAGCCAATAGGCTTCGCCTATAAAAGAGGCTTTGACAAGGAGTTTTCTTTAGCTATGTTGCACAGCATTGTGGCTGCTGTGCTGCATGGCTGTAAGTAAAATAATAAGTGCTATGATGCAGTCAGTGCTTTCCGTGTCATAGTGCTTTTTTTTTTTACTTTTTAAACTTCTGCTGTACAACATGGCTAAAAAACACACTGAAAGAGCCACACAGCTCTCGCAGATACAACAGCTATTTGGCTTGTCATTGGGATTTTTTGTGGTGGGAGGGGAGTAGTCATGGGGGTCACAGGGCAAGCAACAATAGTTTGGGGGAGATGGGTGAAGTAACAAGAACGATACAAGAAACAAAGCGGGAGGGGGCACCATGCAACCACGACGGAGCAAGCAATGATGCTGTAGGGAGACAACCAACAACAGGCAAGCAACAATATGGAAGGGGGTAATGGGGTACTAGCAACAACAACAACAACATGGGTAAAAGATTAAAACAATACCTTAATCCCAGAGCAAGCAGTGAAAGAACATACATCAAATATAGCAATTAGTAATTGGTCCATGTTCAATGGAAGGGAGTAATAAATATAGAGAAAGTGAAACTGGCACACTCTGACCAGTTAGGAGCCAGCAAATAAGACTGACAATGAAGCCAACGAATGGTACGCAATGGGTGGGTCATAGAGGCCAACACAAAATGTTTAGCAAGTGACAGTGCATGCACAAATGCAATTTACAATTAGTATCCATCATATCCTGCAGTTTAGTCAACTGTAATTTGAATTGGACAATGAATATATAGCTATCAATTATCGGCATGTTACGAGGATAACTTGAAATCAGTCTCTTTTTCCCATCCGACAGGGGTAAGTATATTGTAAACCTGTGCATATTACGTGAAAAGAAAAACTACAAGTCCCAGCATGCACTCTGCTGCTAGATGAAAACCCAGAACAGCTATGAGGAATACAATGATAAATCCCGTTTCCCTACATTCACTGTCTTCCCAGCCTGTTTACACAAATGTAAAACAGGGGCGCACACGTGTACATAATATATTCTTTTTGTTAGTTGCCATTAATGTTTACTGCGTTGTGCCTGTAGAAGAGATGACGAAACGGTGGTAATCTGCGATAAACCACATAAAAAACGTGACGATCTGCGGAGATCGCAGTACATAAGTGAAGATCTGCCGAGGCACAGTAAGCCACACTGTTGCAAGTGGGAGCCTCCCTACATTCTTGCAAGTTTGCAGCGTTGCGATGCTGAAAGGCACAGCGCGTGCCATTAGAGAAAAGAACCAGTTGCATAGAAGGAGTAACTTAAGAAGCGTTACATATATGACATTTCAATTCCGTGCACATACCTTTTCCTGCGCTTGGCCATTACATTTATACGTGAGTTAACATTACAACTCTCTCTCCTCTTCCTGTTTGGCAGCATGTGACTGTGGCCCATGTGACTGGCAGGGCTGCAGGCGGGGCAGAGACGCCTCTGTGGGCGGAGAGAGGGCAGCAGGCATCTTCAAAGACGCTAATTCCAGGGTAAGGAGGGAGGCGTGACGCGGCCGCTTTGATCTCACGGTTCCAAGGGGGCGGGGCTGCCGGACTCTTGGCTCAGTGGTGCTTTGATCAGCATCTAAGTGGAACAGTTCCACATTGTATACATTCTAAACAAATACGTTTCTTTTTAAAAAGGAGTAAGGGATTTTGTAAGCATCCAATTTCCATGTGTAAGCATCTAACGTTTGGTAGTTAGGGGAATCGCACGTCTTTGTTTCCCTTTTACAAGTAGTACTATTTGTTACTTAAGTTCAGAGAGTACTTATGTTCTGCACAGCGCGTCCACCTGTTTTCTGAGGTTGACGGGTGTGTTGGGACTTTACTCGAAGTTCGAGTACTCCAATGTGCCTTACGTCAGTGTACATCTATACACGAAGTGCGAGTACATCCAATGTGCACTACATCCGGGGCCTTCGGCCTTCTGTTTTTTTAAAAAAAGGAAGGTTTACACTGGAGCAAACCTGGGGGTGCCTGTTGCCACTGATTTTCACAGATCGTTTTATCTACTCAAAAAAGTTTGCACGGGACACCTCTGGTTAGAGCACACACCCTAAATAAACTCGCAAATCTTTCCGCCTATGCATTTTAGAGATGCACTGAGCTTTTAAGATATGTCCCAGTGACGTAAAAGGATGTAGTTCTAAAAGTGTCCCAGTACTAGTTAACTTGGCCGAGCGCGCAAATTAGTGAATCTGAACCCATTTGTTTTGTGAAGCATACACCTACGGGGGGTGTTTAATGATGCCAAGGTAAAACAAACCAATCTTCACTAAACACAGGGGGGCAGATTTATGACGACTGGCGCATCCCTGCATATCAGCAGGGATGCGCCAGTTATTATGCGCCACAGCTGCGCCACCATGGATGCGCCGCATTTATAATGCGGCGCACCATGGGGCAAAAACGGCACAGATGCGTGACGCATCTGTGCCGAAAAGTGGCGCATTGCTGGAGTTGCGTCGCAAGCGCGACGCAGCTCCAGCAATGATCTGGGGGGCCCTATCTCTACAATGCTGCGTAAATCCTTACGCCTGCTTCAAGCAGGCGCAGGGTTTTGACGCAGCATGGGTCTAAAAGTGACTGAGTGAAATCTTGTAGATTTCACTCAGCCACTTTTAGGAGGCGTTCCTGCGCCGGAACGCCCTCACCTGCCCTGGAATGCCTACATGTGGCGCAGGGCTTTACAACGTGACGCATCTGGGAGATGCGTCACGTTTGTAAATACCCCGCACCATGGCGCAGGATTTGCGCCGCTGCTGCGTCACAAAAGTGATGCAACGGCGGCGTAAATGAGGCGCAAGTCAAACATAAATCTGCCCCAGGGCGTCGCTGTAAATAGCGCAGCAGGTACAGCACCATCCGGGACAAGGTGTGTCAGGCGCTCACTTCATCCCGATTAGTGGCTGTTTTTATTGCAAAGCCAGGGGGCGGCTGGCCCAAATGCCTTACTTGACTCAGCATCCATGGGTACGCCACAGTTGTACCCCAATTCCCCAGACTTTGTTACATAATGCTGGCTTTCATTGTTAGGCCAGATAAAGAACAGCTACTGTCCCCTTGCAATGGTTACTTCATTTTTTTTTGTTGCATATTTATATAGCGCGAACTCGACCCGAAGGTATTGGAGCGCTTTGCACGAGCACCGGTTACGTTACACGGACACGTTCATTTTTTGGGGGGTGGACACGTTCATTTTTTGGGGGGTAGGCACGGGGAGATTAAGTGATTTGCCCAGAATCACAGGATGTGGACGCGACCCCGAGGCTCGATCCCTAGTTTCCAGCACCAAAGTCGGCAGTCTAGCCCTTACACTACATCCTCTCCCCCCTCGTCCTTCTGGTTGGCAATCTAGCCGTCAGACCACGCCCTCTCCCCCTCCTCCTTCTGGTTGTTATGGATGGGGCTCAGTCTGAACAAAGCAGAGAAGCAGTCACCATTGTGTCTTTATATGGTGCAAAATATATGTACAGCCACAGCCCCTGTTTCTGCTTTGCAGAGGCGAAGCGTTTGCACACCTCAACAACAGCATATGGTGAAGATGCATGAAGGAATGAATCCCTGCAGGTCATGGGTCCTCCTCATAGAGTCTGGTCGTGCTCCCGCCCCGCACTCATCGCTGTTCCTCACAGTCTCGTTTAGAGGTGGGTAGCTGCTGGGCGTCTGATGGCAGAACCAAATCTTCAATCACCCTTGGACACCCCCTTGAACTAGAGGCCCTTCTACCAGAGACCACTCAATACACATCAGTGGTATCCCAGCAGGCACTTATTTTCCATTCCCACGTCAGCCAGACAAGGCATGCCAGTCCCACAAGGGTAAATGTATGACTGTCCTTGATGTGAAGGGAGAAATCCCTCTGCAAGTTTTGGATATATTTCTTTTGCCTTTTCAGCAAAACAAAGGTCTACTTTTGAGGGTTTGTTGCTGAAATGTAAAAGAGAATTCTGAGCGGGCCGAACAAACCTCCTCAGCATTCAACAGGTATAAAGTGCATCACATGGGTTACTTCATTTTCATTACAGAGATCCCTGCTTGGAAGTCAGTGAGCTCTGAGTATGGCAGGTGGTCCACTCCCGGAGGTGGAGAAGATGGCCTTCACCAACAGAGAGAATTGGCAGGCCAGATGCAGAACAATAAAACAGTCACCTAGTCTCCTTGCATTTCAGAGATAAGAACTAACTGCCACTTGGAGAGGTGTGGTTTGATTCACCCTTTTTTGTCCTCCTCAGTTACTTCCTTCTTTCTTTTACCTTCTGGCATTCTTCTGGGCTCCTGTTCTTCTGCGACTTTTCCCTTCCAATGCTTTCTGCTAAGAGTAAAGTGAGTTGGGGGTGGGTCTACTGTTCTCGGGTCAGGCAGAGGGGGTGGTGTTCGCGTTTATGGAAGATTCAAAGGACGCATATCGAGTCATCACTGCAAAGAGCCCGTCTCAGTGTCGGAGCAACAGTTGTCTCTCTTGTCTGTAGTATGATCCTTTACGAGTAGCAGCACACAGGTGAGATGAAACAATCACAGAAACAGGAAAAGCAGGTGAATTCCTCCACATTGTTCATTCCTCTGTGTCCGTCACACTACAATGCAAGCATCTATCGGCCTACCAGAGATCTCTCTAACTCCCTTGATATTCCTGCAGCATAGATTGTAAATAGGGGTAGGGTGACAAGATTTGAAAATCGCAAAGTGGGACATAAACATGTAAATAGGACTACAATAGTGAATCAACTGAAGGCCAAATAATGACTTCATGGACAGTGTCCATCAGCAGAGAAACACAGTGACGCAGTAAACGGTAATTCAAAATGCATATTTTACCGACAAATTAAATTGCTTTCTAATGAAGGCTAGTAACTAATCCCACACTGGTACAAGTAGAATCTTGTCTCCCTTTGTGTTTAATTGACCATCTCTGAAAATGAGGACACATAACAGAACAAACACCTTGGAGAAATACAGAGATAAAAGACATAAAACAACGAATTAGAAAGCTGCAACGTGCCTGGCTAAAAAACAAAACACCAAACAAGACAAACTTCGCCTACCGCAAATTAACAGATTATACAAGTCAGCAATCAAAAAAGCAAAGAATAGGTACTATTCAGACAGAATCCAAAGTGCTAAATGTGCAAATAAAGAATTCTATAAAATACTCAATGAATTTTGTAAATCAAATTGCCTAGAAGGAACTTATCCCGTTACTCAAGATTTCACAGAGAAACTGGCAAATCATTACACGGACAAAGCAGACACGTTGAACTCATACTTAAAACAGAGACAAAGCACCAGCACTAACCCTTTTACAAAAAAACAATCCAAGAATACTCTAACCCAGCTACTGTGTTCCTTCCAACACATTTCACACAATGAATTTATGGACCTGTTCAAAGAAAGCGGGCCTGCCAGCAGCACTTCTGACCCATGTCCACCGCAAACGTTCTAGGCAATTCTTCTAACAACCTCTACTGCTACTCCAGTAAGAAGAATCATCAACGATTCCTTAACTACCGAAATATTTCCAGAAGAACTAAAAAAGTCATACATACGCTGTGAGAAAGTGTCATCTTTCTTGCATGGTATGTCCCCACTTTTTGCTTAATTGCTGATGTACTTTGACTGAGTGTGCCCTGGGCTCCTGTCAATCAGGTGCCCAGGGCCTGTGTTCCTTCCCTAAAACTATACTGAAACCTAAACCCAATTGGCATCTCTGGCCACAGGTCAGCCCCTGGTAAATGGTACCATAGGTCCCCAGGGCACTGTGACCAGAGAAGGCCCGTAAGGGCTGTAGCACTAATTGTGCCACCCTTAGGGACCCTGTCCCCTTACACACACACTGCCTTTGCAGGTTGAGTGTCTGGGTGCAGAACAAAACAGAGAGTCGACAGGGCACACATCCCTGTGTGCCATGTCCACAACACACACTGCCCTGGCATACATCAGCCACCCCTCTAGCTGGGTGCCCTATGCCAGTGGTGTGGGCACAGGTGCATGAGCCCTGTGCCCCTACAGTACCCAGGTCCATTCCTGGTCACTGTAAGTGCAGTGCTGCCATTTAAGAGTATATGGTGCTGGGAGATCATCAACACGAACTCCACAGCATCATGATGGCTGCACTGAAGACTGAGAAGTTTGATATCAAACTTCTCAGCACATTAAACCCGCACTGATGCCAGTGTGGGATTTAATGTACAATGCACAACAGAGGGCATTTTAGAGATGCCCCCTGAACCTAACCTACAATCCACGTCTTGTCTGAGGGGCTGCCTAGGCTGCCATACAGCAGACATGTTGCTGGACCCCTGGGTAGAGAGCCATCCGCTCTCCTGGACCTGCAACAATGCACATCCTGGGTGAGATGCTAGGTCTCCTCCCCCAGGATGGGCAGAGGAAGATTCAAAGGCATTCCGCCTTTGTGAGCTTCTTCAGGCCACTTGCTGTACTCAGCAACTGGCCCCTACCGGTTCAGACCCCCACTCTGGCGGGTAGACTGTCCGGAAACCCCAAGGAAGGAAAGGGGGTGTGCCAGCCTCTGCCAACCCCACCCCTCAGGTGGGGGAGGGGAGGTGAAACACATCTCTGGGCTCTCATCATCTTGAAGATGGGAAGCCCTGCCAAATCAGGACTAGGCTACTGCCCCCTCCCACAGGAGAGTGGCAGGATAGGGGGTGTACCCACCCCAGGACACGGACCCATTGGTCCCTGCCCTTTACCTACCTGTAACGCCCCTAAATCTAGTATTTAGGGGCACCCTGAACCAACCTTCCTCAGATTCCGAAACAGCAAAGAAGATCACGAAGAAAGAAGACCTGCCATGCAGCTGCTAACAAGAGGAAGACACCAACTGCTTTGGCCCCAGCCCTACCGGCCTGTCGACCCTCGAACTTGCTCCTGTTAAATCCTGACATCTCCCGTGGCCAGCAACCTCACAAACCCTGAAGGACCTGGCTACCTTGTGACTCTGAGCATCTGGGACTCCCACGAGCAGTGGCACTGCTCAAAGCAAGTAACTGACCCCTGGCATAAGCTAGGAACCGCGAGCCCTGCACACTCTGCACCCGCCAAGCCTGGCCTTTGCTGGAGTAGACAAAGACCCAGAGGACGTCCCTCCGGCGACTGTGACCCTGAATATGGCACCCAAGGACCCACCTCAACGCTCCTGACGACGCCTGCAGCCTCAGAACGAGGGACCCTCCCAACCGCGATCAACAGAGGGTAAGAGTTCCCGACACCAAAAGGCACCCCTGCACCCGGCGCCCTGCGGCCCCCTGTGCCCAACTCCTGGGTACCTACCTATCCTCCAACTACCCAACTTACCTCTCGAAGTGGTGGTCGCACCTGAAGAATCTTCGTCCCCGAGCTTGCAGCTTTTGTTAGTTCTTGAGCTTTTCCATTACAATCCATTGAGCGCCCGATGGCTCAAAAGCACCCTGCACCCAGCCGCCTGAGTATCCCTGGCAGTGCAACTTCTACTCCTATCTACTTCCCCATATGCCCTGAGCAAGTGACCAGGAGCCCAGCTCCCACAGCCGCGTGGCCTGCTAGCAAGCAGCCACCAACCAAGGGCCCCCTGCCTTCCGTAGGATAATATTGGGCCTAACTCACTCTGCACCCGGCTGCCCCTGTGCCGCTGAGGGTGTAACAACTGTACTTACCTGACCCTGGGAGAACCCTGAGTCTATGCCCAGGACCTTAACTCTGCCAGCCGAGTACTTACCCAAAAGCCGATAACTCACTTTTCTCCCATAGGGTAACATTGACTGGTTTCCCTTGAAATTTCTTCTGTGTGTGGAGTTTCTAAACTTTATAAAATATTCACCTAAGATCACGAAGAAAGAAGACCTGCCATGCAGCTGCTAACAAGAGGAAGACACCAACTACTTTGGCCCCAGCCCTACCGGCCTGTCGACCCTCGAACCTGTTCCTGCTCAATCCTGACATCTCCCGTGGTCAGCAACCTCACAAACCCCGGAGGACCTGGCTACCTTGTGACTCTGAGCATCTGGGACTCCCACGAGCAGTGGCACTGCTCAAAACAAGTAACTGACCCCTGGCATCAGCCAGGAACCGCGAGCCCTGCACACTCTGCACCCGCCAAGCCTGGCCTGTGGTGGAGTGGACAAAGACCCCGAGGATGTCCCCCCAGCATCTGTGACCCTGAATCCGGCACCCAAGGACCCATCTTGACGCTCCTGACGACGCCTGCAGCCTCGGAACGAGGGACCACCCCCAACCGCGATCAACAGAGGGTAAGATTTCCCGACACCAAAAGGCACCCCTGCACCCGGTGCCCTGCGGCCCCCTGTGCCCAACTCCTGGGTACCTACCTATCCTCCAACTACCCAACTTACCTCTCGAAGTGGTGGTCGCACCTGAAGAATCTTCGTCCCCGAGCTTGCAGCTTTTGTTTGTTCTTGAGCTTTTCCATTGCAATCCATTGAGCGCCCGACGGCTCAAAAGCACCCTGCACCCAGCCGCCCGAGTGGCCCTGGCAGTGCAACTTCTACTCCTATCTACTTCTCCATTTGCCCTGAGCAAGTGACCAGGAGCCCAGCTCCCACAGCCGCGTGGCCTGCTAGCAAGCAGCCACCAACCAAGGGCCCCCTGCCTTCCGTAGGATAACATTGGGCCTAACTCACTCTGCACCCGGCTGCCCCTGTGCCGCTGAGGGTGTAACAACTGTACTTACCCGACCCTGGGAGACCCCTGAGTCTATGCCCAGAACCTTAACTCTACCAACCGATTACTTGCCCAAAAGCCGATAACTCACTTTTCTCCCATAGGCTGGTTTCCCTTGAAATTTCTTGTGTGTGTGGAGTTTCTAAACTTTAAAATATTCACCTAAAATCAACAGAGTAACGAAAACGGAAATACTTATCTGCTATTAGGAGAAATCCCAGCGCTGGATCTTGGTGCCCAGCACTGACCCTGAAAAGTAATTACAAATCATACTTACCGCTAACTCAATTTTCTTCCATAGGAAACCATTGACTGTTTTTCTGTGAAATGTCTTCTGTGTCGATTTTTGAAAACTACAAATATTCTTTAAAAATCGTACCAACTGTGAAAACGTAATTACTTACCTGTCTTAGATAGATTTCCCAGTACTGAGCCTAGGAGCCCATCACTGGATTACAAAAGTAACAAGAACATACTTTACCGGTAACTTGAACTTTCTCCCATAGGAAACCATTGCCTGATTTTCTGTGAAATGTCTTCTAAGTGTCGATTTTGCAAACTTACAAATATCCGTTAAAAATCGCCTGTATAACCTAAACGCATTCTATCAACTGCTTACAGGTGGTATACTAGTGCTGGATCTAGGATCCAACACTGAACCCGAAAAAGTAACCATAACCCCACTTACCTGCTAAGTGAATTTCCTTCCATAGGATAACATTGGTGATTTGACTAGAAAAAGTTTCTGTCAACTTTTAAAATAGCAAAATATTGCTTAAAAATCACAACAGTAACTAAAACGTATTTACTCACCTGTTTCCAAGAACTGTCCCAGGACTGAATCTAGGATCCAGTCCTGGAGTTAGAAAAGTAATCCTGAAAGTAATCAATTGCATTTAACTTAAAATTCCCATTGAGCTCAATGTATTATTCTGTTTGAAATTGTGTTGCCTGTTGCAACAAACTGTAACTATTGCCTATTAGTCTGGATAATGCCTACTCGCGTTTAGTCTCTTTGGCTGACGAAGAGTTGATTTTTCGTACAAGTACATTTTTGAGAATTGCTACCAGAGTACGTAAGACCATGTCCGACCCCTGAGATTTTTTTATGACTGACTATCTTTGTACAACTGTAGGATGACATAATGTTTTATATAACAGTAATTCATTTATTTATTACCAATGAATTTCTTTTTAACTTGTAATCTAATTCAGCAAAATGTTATGGTTATATCATTGTAAATGTTCCCATTGTCATGTATTTCTAACTCTCCGCTTGTTATTTAATTTGTTATGATGCTGTGCTTTTATGGGTACTAAGCTACCCGAATAAAGTTTATGAACTGAACTGTAACTATTGCATTCAAAAGTCAATTGCCTATTGCAAAGTATTTAACTAAAGCATCTCATTCTGAGAAAGTATATTTTGATACCTATTGTTGGTTCTAAAATAAAACAACCATATATTTTTATACAAACCATTGGCCTAGAGTTCAGTACTTGAGAGTGTGAGACCATTTGCTGACTGAGTGTGTACAACAAATGCTTTGCACTGTCCTCTGATACTGCCTTACTGCTCGACCAAGCTACCACTTTAGAGAGTAAGGTTATATCTAACTTTAGCCTCTGCCAAACCTCTGGGGAGTGTGGACTCTGTACACACTGTACCTATTTGGGAACAGTATATACAGAACCACATTCCTACATATGCCCTTTACTGAAGAAAACAAACTTGGACCCGCTGAACCCTGACAACTACAGACCCATTACAAATGGACCTTTCCTGGGCAAACTGATAGAAAGAGCAGCGTTTGCCAGGTGTCACAATTCATGGAAGAGAATGCCATACTTTCAGACTTCCAAACAGGATTCCGTCCAGGAAGAGGCACAGAATCTGCTTTCCTTGCCAGCTGGGATGAGCTGAAGAACACAGTTGACCGCAATGGGGTTGCTGCGCTACTCCTCTCGGACCTCTCAGCTGCCTTTGACACGGTTGACCATGACACTCTGATACAAAGACTCTACAAAGCCGGCATAGAGGGGACTGCTCTAGACTAGATCACATCCTACCTTCAAAACAGAACTAATGTCATCCATACCCCACCTTTCTTGCCCAAACCGTACTCCACAAAAGCAGGGGTCCCTCAAGGCTCTATCATGTCGCCCATGCTTTTCAACATCTACATGAAGTCATTACCGGTACTGATCAATCAATTTCACCTCACGTGCTATAACTATGCAGATGACACACAAATACTCCTTTAACTGGAATGCCCCAAAGAAATTGGAAACTCGCCAATTTTTAGTTGTCTCAGAGCTGTGGATCAGTGGATGACTTGGAGCCATCTCAAGTTGAATGCTTCCAAAACAGAAATACTCACCTGTGGTGACTGGAAACATTATGACCCGCTTGCAGCCTGGCTTGATGAACTGGGATCACCGCCTAAAGTATCGAAGGAAGTAAGAAACCTCGGAATAACCATGGACTTGAAGCTATCAATGAATGCCCCAGTGAACCAACTAGCAAGATCAACCTTTGTTAATATAAAAACTTTGATACGAATTCTCCCCTATTTGGGATTTCCTCACAAGGTCCAAGCTACCATCTCCCTTGTTCAGGCCAAACTCAATTATGCCAATAGCCTCTACCACAGATC
Organism: Triturus cristatus; assembly: GCF_964204655.1. Lineage (NCBI taxonomy): Eukaryota > Metazoa > Chordata > Amphibia > Caudata > Salamandridae > Triturus > Triturus cristatus. The sequence goes on along the minus strand of NC_140580.1, from coordinate 529,484,143 downwards.
ACCTTTAACTACCATGAAAAGACTACAACAGATTCAGAACTCGGCTGCCAGACTACTCTTGCATATCAAAGCACGAGACCACATCTCCCCTGCCTTGAAAGCCCTGTATTGGTTACCGGTTGCCAGAAGTTCCATGTTCAAACTGCTTTGTATCACCCACAAAGCGATACATGGAATGGGACCGCTGTTCATCAGGAATAAAATCACCAAACACATTCAACAAAGGAACCTCAGCTCTAGAGTGGCACCTCACCTCCAAATCCCAAGATACCATAAAAAAACCATGGGTGGCACATCCTTCTCTGTTCAAGCAGCCAAACTATGGAACTCTTTACCCCCAACATAAGATTCATGAACAACCACCAAATCTTCAGAAAACTACTCAAGAATTGGCTCTTCCCCACATAAACACCACACACAAACAGAAATATACAGCATATCCCTCTGTATATAAGCATTTATTTGTATTATAGATATATACCTATATATGTGTATTGCTTTGTATAAACATGTGGAATAATTATGTTTAAAAAAAATGGTTTGTAGTACAACATTTGAAAACCAGAGTTTCTCTAATGCATCTTTAATCTACACATACTTACTGCCTTTATGTATCTATATACCTTCCATATACTTGAATCTATATACTTAGTACTTTTCTCCTAAAAAAGCATACAATACACTGCCCTATTTCTCACCCTATACCTCTATCAATATCTATAATCTTCATATACTTCCTTCCTTTATGCATCTATATGCTTTCCATATACTTATGGATCTATATATTTATTACTTTCTTCTAAATCAGCATATCCAATGCACTACCCTATTCTCACCCTATACCTCTCTCAATATATCTTCTACCTCAACACCAGCAGCGGCTGGTGTACAAGGGCATTGGGGCTCAGCTCAAATCCTTCGTGGCCCCTTTACTAAGAGCATTTCACCTGCAAATAAAGTTATATATTTTAAACAAAGCTCTTGCCTGATTGCCTTTCTCTGATGCAAAGGGACAGGCAGTCAGGCATCTTCAGTAGCTGAAATGTACATCTGCGCTGTAATGTAAAAAGGGCTTATGTACATGCAGCCCTCGTGTTGCCTTGGATCCCGGGTGACGTCGCTTCACAGTCTCCTTCTCTTTCTGGCTGCGCTATAGAGATTAGCCTCGGGCATTTTACTCTTCAGCTCAGGCTGCAGGAGGCTGAACGTCAATCAAGAATACTTTCCCCACCCTTTGCCATTTTATCATAGGGTGGGGTGGAATCAGGAAGAATTAATATCCACACCCCACCCTGTGATGTAATGGGAAGATTTTAGAAGATTTCGAGATACTGCGTACTCCTTGTTCTGGAATGCCAGGCCGTTTCCACTTTCATTTTTTTCATTAGTGTAGGACGGGACGAAATTCTACGTTCCACCAGCTATGAAAGGAGTTTAGGACTACCGGCAGAACTAACATGATCAATTCAGCCCAGCTGTCAATGCTCGTGAATTGGCACAGCTACGAAACAAGCATGGAAGAGACCTCCAGATATGACCCACGATACGACTAAATCAGCACACCTTAGTATAAAATATAAAAGTAAGTTCTCATTTCTGCGTGCCGGTATTTGTTTTCCTTTCACTTCCCCGTCTTGCTAAGGAATGTGCTCACTGGAAGGACCTGTGCTTGACTCCATTGTACTGGTAAATCCGGTTAAACTCCGGCAACATTTCATCCTGGTGGATAACATGAGTACCCTTAAACCATTTGGCTTCATAGTGTGAGATTAACAAATTCCTCTTTCCACCTCCCTTCAACTGAGTGAGCATGTTTACTTGTATTGAGAAATTGTATAGTACTTTATCTTTAATTTAGAATATGGTGTTCTCACAATAACACAGAGCACTGTTTCAATGTCAATACTAGCTATAAAAGATCTATCCCAAAATGAGCTATCCCTACGCAGTAAACAAAAATAGAACACATACAAGCCAGACAAAACCACAAAATTGTAAGCAGGCGTAAGAAAACAGATGCACACATACACAGTAAATGCACACAAATAGGCGACCAGACACATACACACCGCCTGCCCTGATACAGACACATGGATACACACCGACAGGAAAAAGGCAGAGAACTGCGCAGCCACAAACATAGGCCCGTACTTATAAACCAGAGAAAACAAAATAAGCTTTCAAATTGTTTAATTCTCAGATTATAAATAGGGCCTCAAAAATGCCATGTATTGCGAGTAGAGAAAACCAGTGTTCAAAGCTGATCAGGATACATCCTTAGATATGCACAGGAGACATGTCAGTAATGGTTAATTTCTTAACTGGTGTGCATCAAGTGAAGCTGGTTTTCAGGTGGCATCGCCTTATTGAAAATAGACACATCTGCAAGCAGAATCTCTGATGACCTGATTTGCCAGGTCCAAGTTTCCCTCAGAAGGGTCATGCTTATTTACTGAAATTCTTTCATAAATGTCTATTGCAATTGTGCTCTTTCGTCAATTTCTTAGATAGGGTCTCCTGTAAAGTTCATTATTTTAGTCCATTTTTAGAAATAAAAAGAAGTCCAAGGGGTAGACCCCACGAACCCACCTTGGGAGAGTTGGTCATTTGCATGGTACAATTCCATGTATGGACTTAAGCCACACCACATTTTGCAATCACCAGCCGCCATCACCAGCCGCCACTGCTCAACACTCTGACTCATCTCAAACCTCTTTCTACTACTCTTTCCAATACACTACCCTATTTCTTACCCTATACCTCTATTAATATAGCCTCTACATCCACTCTCTCATTAATCCCAAACCCCATACCACTACTATGATCGCCAAAATAACCCTTTCTAGACTCTCCCCTACTTTACTCCTCCTTCCATCATCAGACACCTTTTTTACTATACCGATCCCCCAAAAAAGCCTTTCTAAACTCTTCCCTCTGACTCTTCCGTTCCACATCCCTTTCTACTCATCTCAAGTCTCCTCCTATTGCTATAACCTCCCAAAAAAGAGTCTAAATCCCTCACCCTTCTAACTCTCCACTATCCTTTTCAATCAAAATAACTGACTAACATGTCCACTTCTCAAATTTCGTATTTCACGATACTAATTCACCACTAATCCTTTATGGATTCCAGAGTAGCGTGCTACTCACCGAAAAAGCACTTCAACACCTCATCAGGGGTAGCAAACACTATATAAATGCAAACCTTTTTGTCTCTCCTTTCCCTCTGCTACCCTTCTCAATCCAAATAACTGACTAACATATCCATACTCAAATTACTGTCATATTTCACTATACTAGTTCAACACTAATCCTTCATGGGTTCCGGAGTAGCGTGCTAGTCACCAAAAAAGTGCTTCAACACCCCATCAGGGGTAATAATCGCTATATAAATGCAAACCTTTTTGTCTCTCCTTTCCCTCTGCTACCCTTCTCAATTCAAATAACTGACTAACATATCCATACTCAAATTACTGTCATATTTCACTATACTAGTTCAACACTAATCCTTTATGGGTTCCGGAATAGCGTGCCAGTCATCAAAAAAGTGCTTCAACACCCCATCAGGGGTAATAATCGCTATATAAATGCAAACCTTTTTCCCTCTTCTATCCCTCCACTACCCTTCTCAATCCAAATAACTGACTAACATATCCACCACTCAAATTACTTTCACATTTCACTATACTAATTCAACACTAATCCTTAAAGAGTTCAGGAGTAGCGTGCTACTCGCCAAAAAACCACGTCAACACCCCATCAGGGGTAACAAGTGCAATATAAATGCAAACCTTTCTCCCTCTTCTATCCCTCCGCTATCTTTCTGAATCCAAATAACTGACTAACCTATCCACCACTCAAATTACTTTCATATTTCACTATACTAATTCAATACTTATCCTTTCTGGGTTCTGGAGTAACATGCTACTCGCTATAAAAATGCTTCAACACCCCATCAGGGGTAACTAGTGCCATATAAATGCTAACCTTTTTTCCTCTTCTAGCCCTCCGCTATCCTTTTGAATCCAAATAACTGACTAACCTATTCACCACTCAAATTACTTTCATATTTCACTATACTAATTCAACACTCATCCTTTATGGGTTCCGGAGTAGCGTACTATTCATCAAAAAAGCACTTCGAAGCATCATTAGGGGTAGTAAGCGCTATATAAATGCAATTACAATACAATACAGTATAATGTGCTTGTTAGACCTGTGGGTTTACCCACAGACGTTTTGCTTTTTGGGTTCCTGTTTTTGATCCATTTTTCATTGGTTTTAGGACTCTGGGCACTTTACCACTGCTGATCAGCACTGAAGTGCATATGCTGTCCACATAAAGTGTGTTATGGATTTGATGTATCCATGATTGACATATTTGATTTACTACTATGTCTCTAGTAATGTGCTCAGATGTGCCAAGGGCCAGTAAATCAAATGCTAGTAGTGGGCCTGCATCACTATTGTGCCACCCACAAAAGTAGCCTTTCAATGGTGTCTCAGACCTGCCGCTGCAGTGTCTGTGCACACAGTTTTTAACTGCCATATCGACTTGGCAAGTGCACCAACTTGCCAAGCCCTAACATTCCCTTTTAGTACATATAAGTAATTCCTAAGGTAGGCCCAAGTTAGCCCCATGTGCAGAGTGCAGTGTATGTGAAAGGTAGGACATCTGCTGGTGTGCTTTTCATTGCCTGAGAGCAGTCGTGGCTACTGCCACTATGGAGTGGCAGGGCGGCAGGGCAGCAGGAGCTTTGGACGGGGTAAGGGGGGGTTGAATAAAAAAATTGACCTGTTGTTGTGGCCGCCTGGCGCTTTGGTGCTCCACCCTTCTGCTGCCCCCCGCAGTTCCTGGGACAGCAGACTTCCCATCCAATCCAGACGCTTCTCCTATACTATGAGAGCAGCGTGGCAATCAGCCTGAGCAGGCTGATTTTACGCTCAGCGCAGGTACAGAGTCTGTGCCTTTCTCTAACCTGGCTGTAGAATTCAGCCGGGTTAGAGAAACCTAAGTGTGCATGTCTGTTTGGCTGGCCTAGGACTGAAGGCCAAATAGGCAAGCGCACTTAGAGGTGCACAACATTCCTCCTCACCCCTCCATGGCACGACCCAGTCCCACCCCTCCCTACACACACTGCCTCAGAGCCAGCAGCTGAAAACTAAAATAATTATAAAATATCATTTTATTTTGCAGCTGCTGACTCTGATACAGTGAGGCGATGCCCCTCCGCCCTTGCTAAGGAGCCGCCACTGCCTGATAGTGAAATACTGTGCATTTCGTTTTTCACTATTCAAGCATAGGTGATCATGGAGCTGCCTTGTAACATTTTACAAGTGTAACTTTCAATTGGGAAAAGATTGAGAAATGGAGTTTAGGTTCCCTGAGCTCAGAAATTAATAACACTTATTTTAGTAAAGGTGGTTTTTAAATTGTGTGGTTGAAAGTAACACTTTTAGAAAGTGGTCATTTTCTTGTTTACCCATCCTGTGTGCCTCTGCCTGTTTGTATATTCACTGACTGGTTGTAGAATGACAGGAGCTGGGGATGTGCATTCACTGTAGTCAGTCACAAGGGGGGTGGAGATTTGTCCTGTCTTTCTTGGGTGACTCATAGCCAGGGTGAATAGATCTTTCTTGCATTTAGAGTGGTGGGAGGAGTTTTCACTAGCATCTGAATAGGCTGTGTCTGCTCTTCACAATGCTGTCTCCACCTCCTGTGGTGAAGGCGGACCAGGGAGGATCGGACTGGCTTTTACTGAACTCAGAGGCCCTTGAAACAAAGACTACAAAGAGAAAATGAGGTACAAGTAGTAGACCTTAAACCCCAGAACTTTAGGTTACTTCTGTAATCAAGAGGAACCTCTGCCAAGGAAGAAGAGATGAAGAGCTGTGAGGAGACTGCCCATTTGCTGTATGTTGCTTTCCTGGTTGGCCTGCAGCTGTTACTTCTGCCAAGGAGAGGACTAAGACTGGAACGTTACTGTGAACCTGCTTGTAAGCAATCTCCAAGGGATTGTGTGCTCTTGCCTCCTGTTCTGAAGTCTCAGCGACACAAAGAGTTCACCAACAGCTTCACTGAACTCCACTACTAGGAGTTCTGAGCTGCCAAGAGGTGCCTGTTCCAGTTCTAGGCCTCTGGAGGTTGTTCTTGTTACCAGGAGCTGAAAAAGCTTAAAGAAACCAAGAACATCCACGCATTGCCCTTTCAGCGCCTGTTTTTCTGACGCCGCACCAGCGGTAGGAAGAATTCCCACACACCGCTACCGTGCGGCCAAAGAATTGATGCAGCGCCTGTCAGCGGCTGAAAAATCCACCGCACACCAAGTCCAGTGCATCGATCTCTGAAGACCAAGGTCACCACATTGACTCTGACAAAGGCCCTGCTGTGCGGCTAAAAGAATCAACGCATTGTGGGACAGCGGCTGAAGAAATTGATGCAGCGCCTGTTTTTCCGCCGCCGCATCGACCTCCAGCGCATCCAGATTTCCACGCATCGAACATGTGCGCAAGTTTCCCAACGCAGCACCTGAAGACCAGAACCATCTTGGAATCAAAGCATCACTTCCCCCTACAGTCTGGATTCGACGCATCACTTTTTGTGCATGCAGCAGACTGTCGCATCACCTCCCCAAGGACTCAGGAACTGATTCATCACTGTGTTTTCTGAAGCTTCCCTTCTCTGCAGCTGTTTTGCCATGTGGATTTTGACTCATTTGAGGTACTTTGCCTAAAAGTCATGCATCAACAGTTTTCTATGGACAGAATTGTTTGAAACCTTTAAAAGTCATATTTTAAATTGTGTATGTTGGATTTTTGTAGTTTTGGTTTTGCTTGGTTTGGATAAAGATACTTTATTTTTCTAAACTGGAGTGGTGTCCATTTGTAGCGTTTTCCCTGGGCTACTGTGTGTCTGGGTGCAAATACTTCCCACATTGCCTTTGGGATGAGCCCCTTGTGCCAAGCTACCAAGGGGGTGAGCAGGGGTTATCTAAAGTGTGTAACTCCATTATCCTGACTAGAAGGAATGGTCCTGACTTAGACAAAGGTGCATACCTCCGCCAACTAGAGACCCCTGTTTCTAACAGTGTTAAAATGATTTTGGAAGGGCTGATGGTGATCTCTTCTTGTCTATGGGCACCGTTCTTAGCTGTGTGATGAATAGAAGGCGTGAAAAGTAGTCACGCATTTTAAGATATGTAGTGTGCTGGCTTCTGTGCTTAGCCTTGCAGGTTCCATTATTAAGTTTATAATTTCCTTGTATGTTGAGCACAAATGTATATGCTAACAGTAGCAGAAGGTTGCACATACTGAGACCTTAAGAAAACTGGAGGGAAGCTGTGGTATAAAGAGGGAGACGTAAGTCATAGACCTGACAGGATTGCAGTAGTTACAGTCATCCCATCTATGAATGATATTGTAGATTCTCAGTTCTATGGAGAATAGTAATCAGAAAATATAGCTATTTGGGGCCTGCAGGTGTAGACTAGATAAGAGTCATGTAGTGGCCCGCAGTGTGTAGCAGATCAGTTCACGATCTATTTAGATATTACATGCTTGTCTAATCAGTGGCGGACGGTGACATTTGAAAGTGATGAGGCATAAAATGATTGTCATACTTCACCGTAGCGTGCGAGCATAGCGAGCGAGCGAGCCCGAACAACCTAAGGGGGGTTCGCTTTTGAAAAAACAGTGGAAAAATGGTGCATTTTCAAGCAAATTTGAGAAAGCAGGAAGGTTAATAAAGCAATTGTGAAAGTGCAGTTATTACATTATTAAAGAGATGTCATATAACATAGGTAGCTGATTATTCAGTATAACCACAGAGCTTCATAACAGACCTTGAGATATAATGCATTTCTGAGTACCTCACAGATGTTTTTTATTTAACAAACAACTAAACAGGTCGCAAACCAGCACAATTCAACATATGCACATTTTTAGAACGTCGGAGTGAATCATCCTAATACCGCAACAACGCACTGAGTGGGCAGGCAGGGTTATATTCTGTATATTCAACAAGGCAACCAGATAGCATTTCAAATTAGTACATTTAGAGCAAGCAAGGGGAAAATGACAAACTGTATGGATCCCAGTGTACTCTTTTCTACAAGTCAAGTCATTAATCTGTAGTTTTATCATAAGATCTCTTCTTGAAACATTATGCACTGCCTTTTCACGTATCTTGAAACAGCAAAGCTATCTTCCATGCTCAGTCAGTCCTAAGGCTGTCCAACAATTCTACTAGAGACAGCAAAGCTATCTTCCATGCTCAGGCCTAAGACTGTACAACAACTCTACTATATTAAGAACTATGGCTTTAGGCAGAAGAAACAAGTCTCATTTGCATCTGACTGATCCCACTCTGGTGAGGCACTGTCTGCGAGTGGAAAAAAAATGGACTGGTAGGAGGCCCAGAGCGATTAGAAGTGGCACCTCTTTGCTAGTTTGAACTGAAATGCTCCTACAGGGGCACGCACAAGTGTGCTCTGTATAGAGCTGCTGCTCATAAGCAATAGAAAAGTAGAGAAAAAAACAAGGAACTGGAAGGCGACCTGAGCAATTTGCAAACACTGACACATTTGCAAGCATTCTGCACATTACCTTTCCGTTTTAGTTTGGACAATAAATAGAACACAGGCTAAACAGATACAATTGACTTAGAACAGAAAGAGACATCTCATAGGAGGCACACATACTACACAGTCAAACCTCAGTTAAATCTAATTCGGGCTATATAGTTCAATGGTCCTTGAATTACATATTTAATATTTGGTATATAAAGGCATTCACCCTGCCTACCCTTTGCCCTCTCCCTTTACTGTACTCCAGTAGAAGCTAAAAATGTGTTTTTTTCCTAAAATGTTATATGAGGGGTAAGAGTATGCCTTCCACTGAGTCTTCTGAGTCAGCTTTTGGGACTGGCACTCCCGAACACGCTAAACCAAGTTGCGTGGGAAGCATTAGGAGCAGCTCTGCAGAAACAAATCTATGGATTAGAATCAAAACTCGCCCGCCTCACAGAAATGCAACTAAGACTCGCAAATCATGGTCACTTGTTTCAGAGGAATGTGTGTTCCGGACCGCGGTACAGCATGTGGGTTCGAGAATCACAAGTCATTCAATGCATGCCTGAAACGGAAAGCAAAAGGCTTTGAAAAGGAAAACAAGCTGTAATATTCCAAACCTTACATTTGAATCTAAAACACAAAAAGCTGCAAATTACGAGGGCCAGCCAGAGGCTGCGCCACAGCGCCGGCCCGGGTCACATAAAATAGATAGGTAGGAAGGCATTAGGAGCGTGCGTGCTTTTAAAATATTAACAGGTTCAATTCAGCGTGTGCGCATGCGCCGGCCAGTCATAAAAATGACTAGCCCAAAAATTGACATGCGCACACTGCTGCTGTGCTATTTCTGTTGCGCTGTCACTCACTGCCGCAGCCCCGCCCCCACACCCTTCTGCGATGTACAATTCGCTCTCTGAGCTAGAGCGTTGCCGCAGACTGCGAGTGCGCTCAGATTATTTATTTTGAATCCTAAATTGAATGTTAGCGTGACAGTCGTCCATGTGGCTAGTGGGGCAATGCCCCAATGCCCCCAATGGACGCGCCGCCACTGCGTCTAATTGCTATTAAGTGGTTAGTTATAGTGGACTGATTGAATATATTCCACAGATATGGGTGGTAATATCATTGAAGAGTTGAAGGTGGCGAACTGTCATAGTTACTCAATAGTAGGAGGGTCATTATCAGTTCAAAGTTGTAGCCCATTAGTTATTGCATGGATAATCTACGCCCCTATACAGGTCAAGCACCTTTCTTCAAAGTGGAATAAGCTTTCTCTGCAGACATTTCGCTACAAAAGCATACTGCAGATTACTCCACCCTGCTTCATATTTGGAATGAAATGGCATCAAGACATTTTCCTGTTTCAGTTTGAAGAATCAACAGTATAGAGAAGTCAGGTCTGGACACCACTGAACCTCTACCCAGCTCCTGCTGGAGATAACAAACGGCAGAGTCTGCCTTTTCTGTTCATTGAATTTTGTTGGTACACTTGCTGTTTAAAAGGTTAGTTGAGGCAGCAGCTATTGTGAATAAGTGGAGTATGAGCATTTGATTATATCCAACTAGGCACAAGAGTTCTGTTTGACTTTTTTGGTGCCAGATAAGAAGAAGTCTTCTAAGACCCCTATCTTGCTCGCCGTGGTTCAATCATTCCTCTGCCCACACAGTAACCCAGTTTATGAACGGTTGGTCTCACAAAGTTGCGTTTGTGAAGTTTATCTGCATGGGTGCTATTACGAAGAAAGGAATATAATGCAGATAGATGAATTAGATGATCAGGCCATAAACAGCAGTGGACAGATAACAGAACCAAAGTAAGCAGTCACATAGTCTCTATGGGGTCTCAGTTAGGGTGTTCCTGAATCTTTGAAAGGCAACTGAGGGCAGATGCAGATAAAAAAGCATTAATCAAACTGATGCATTGCACTTGAGATGGAGAAAACCATGTTTTTCATGATAGTCATGATGTAAGGGTATTTGTCATGGGTCAGATCTAGAGTGGATATGTAGGCTACATTTACTCATCACATGGGATATGTGTCAAACTCAAACACTACATTGAGCTTCCGGAAAGTATACAAAAACAAAGATTTTCAGTCTGGTGTGAATTTTCATCTGTCGGAAGTTCCAATCACTTCCTGTCTCCACTACAATGTGAATGTCAGCCATATTTTGGACTTATTGAGCAGTCTGGGCTCTAGACTGCAAAAGTTGGTGATGATTGTGGTTTAACAATATGCCTGCACAGATTTTGATAAAGTGACAGATGCCTGTCACCCATCCTGTTTTCTCAGAAAAGTATGCATACAATTGCCTTGCTTAATCATTTAGTTACTTTTCAAGTTTGTCCACAGACAGTTTCAGCTGTCTGCAAGAGTTTTCATCATATATAAAACATTTACAGAGAAGAATTTCAGGTCAGTTTCACTCGGCTATTCGCTATTTTGGGTCAGCCTTGATATCAGCTGCTTTACCAGAGGGTCATTTTTATTTTGGGTCAGTATTGAGGAGTATTTTGTTCCCACAAATGTGCTGCTCTGTGAGTTGTATCCTTTATTCTTTGATGTTGGGGTTTCAATTTTTCTCTTTCTCTTTCTGTTTGTGATTTCACAGTGTTTGAGTGATTTATTTCCACCAATTGATAGGAGCAGGGCTTGATTTTAGTAGTAAGTGAAACGAGATGGGTGCCACAGCTTGGTGCTGTGTATGCTTGTGCCAGACATCAGCATACACAATACTGTATAGCTGGCATCGTTTTCCCACCAAAACCACCTTCAAAAAAACCAAGCAAGAGGACTTAATTTTCCCATCATCCACTTGCACAAAAAGTGACATCACTGGATTTCCCATCATCCATCTGCACAGGATGTGATATCACTGGTTCCCTCAAAAATCATATTTAAAAAAAGAAGCTAAGCAAGAGGACTTTGTTTCCCTGAAAGAAATGACCCGATTAGGGTCACCCGGGTCACAACCACCTCATAGTCTTCAAACAAGTGAAGAGTCGGTCAGACAGTAGAGAATACAAACAATCATTTAGTAGTAAAATACACTGCAGCAGAGCCCAATCTGACCAGCATCCTGGGATGGCTGTCGAGGGGACTGGCTCCCCAACACTTGGTAATCATTCTTCCTACAAACCCCAACCACGCCCCCAGTGGAAAGTTACCGGCTTGAGCCGTACATGAACAAAGAAGGCACAGAAGGATGGGCTACCGCTTGCGAGATGGGTACACACTATCACTATCTCAAGGTTGCCTTGCTAGGGCTCGGCTCCTCCTAACGTGAGAGCAGAGCTACGGAGAAGGATAGGCGTGGAGAAGCAGAATGGCTTATTCATTAGTAAGTCAGAATCCAACCTTGAACACGAGAGAAAAATATAGCTGTACAGAGTCTTCTGCTGAGGCAAGCAATACAGATAATTGGAGTTCAATCCAGTCACAGTGTAACATGGCCTACGAACTGCGAAATGGAGCCGCAAACGCTAACTTAAGCTTGTATGACAAGGAGAACTCAGTGGTGTACATTAGGGGTGGCGGCTGCTACTAACATAGCCTTATAAATGCTAACCTAACACAACGCAAATGAAAGTACATCAATTGCTAAATTCCAACATCTCATTACTCCTCAGTTTAGGAAGTGACTTCACCTAATTGCCCATCATCCATCTACATGAATAGTGATACCATTTAATCTCCCATCATCCAGCTGCTCAGGAAGTGACATTGCTAGTTTCCCATGAAAACCCACTTTAAAAGATGAAGCCAGGCAAGAGGACTTGACTTTCATCCAACTGAACAAGAAGTGACATCACTAGTTTCCTGTCAAACCCTCTTTATAAGAAGAAGGTAAGCAAGAGGCTTCATTTGCTATCATCCATCTACACTGGAAGTGACATCACTGGATTTACCATCATCCATCTACACAGCAAGTGACATCACTGCATTTCTCAACATCCATCTACACAGGCAGTGACATCACTTCCTGCCTCCCTCTGAGTTCAATTAACTCTTCAAGGCATCACATCACCCAGACATCACCAGCAAAGGGTGGACGCAGACAAGGGTATACCTGGTTGGGACTGTTAGGGCCAGAAAGAGCCTCGAGCCAGAACTCCTATTCCACTAAAATGTAGCAGGTGAGATTAAATCATGTACCTCACGGAGTACCCCAATCTGCCTACCCCCACAATCACATCCAGATCTATACAACCCAGACATTCACATAACACTCACACAACAAGTAGGCCCATCTTACTAACTACCACACACCCTCAAACTACAGAACTCATGGTCATTAACTCTCACCCTCCATGCACCATACATAGAAGACCTTATCACCTACAATAAGCTTGATGCTCTTTTCATCACCAAACATTGTTCACCCCCACCGTCTTGCACATTTTAGATGTCCTTCTTCCCACAGGCTATAACATCCATCATGTGGATCGTGTACATAAGAAGTGAGGAGGCCTCGCTGTCATCCATAATTCCTCCTGGCCCTGCACCTTAGACAAGCAAATAACACTCATCTCCATGAAGCTGCTGGCATGCGAGTCCCCACTCTTTGCAACTCAGACTATCACTTTCCATTTTATGTACAGGACCCCAGTGGTGTCTCTAGAGGGGGTCCTATAAGGGCCTCTTGCCCTAGCTCTGCTTGTCATACCCCCCTTGCCCCACTAACAGAGCTGCTGAATGTGCTGGTAGACTAATAGAAACAATGAACACTACACCTTGCCATGCACATTAATACGTCCAACTAACTTTCATCGCAAAGCAGTGTTGTTTGCTTATAATGTTTAAATATGACTTTGTGTGTGTCTATGTCTAAATCTAAATATACATGCGTCACGCAACCAAAACACTTCAAAGGCCTCATTCTCAGCCTTGTCTCCTCAACATCACCAACAATCCAATGCAAACAATGCATATCCCTGGACTGAATCAACCACTTTCCTATCCCTATCTCTCATCATATCAGCAATCCAACATTAACGCAACAAAGTAAGACAAAACCTTCAGATCTTTTTAAAACTGCTCCATAGACAACCTAATGCTTGAGCTCGTCTCTCACCATATAAACTCCACGTCCTTCGAAAAACCTCAAAACATTTTTGGAAAACCATGTGAACATCCACACCTCAAATAAAACATCCAAGCATAAGCCAAAACTTCAGTGTCCTGGTACTATAAAGACCTTGCTGACAATAAATGTTCCATCCATAGACAAGAAACAATATGGAAGAAAAAGAGAAGCCCTTAATAGCTTTTGATACTGAAGTTCCACCGTGAAACACGCAGGCAGATCATCACATCAGCCAAATGGCAGTACTGTACTGAAAGAAATTGGCTTACTGGCTAAGGGGGCTGAAACCCTACTCAAGCAGCAACCACAATCCTTTTCAGAGTGAAGTCATAAGCAAACAACAAATTAACCTGTGCTCAAAACTCTGGTGGCTTGGCACACAGCAGTCAGCCTTAACTTGGAGGCAATGTGTAAAGTATTTGTGCAACACTTCAAACAGTGATAAATTAAGAATACTACAAAAAAGGGATCTCACACCAAATTAGAAAAATCGAGTAGAATTTAATAAATAAAACAAGACCAACACTATAACAATCCAATCAGTAAATCCAGAGATATGCAATTTAAAATATTTAATTGAAAATAGCGCTAAAAAGCCAAATGTGCCACTCACAGCTACGCAGTCATGCGAGACAGGTTGAAAGCCTCAAATTCAGGCTGACCACAATTGATCATGGCTCGGATGCAGGGACCAGGGTAGTCCAGCTGACAAGTTACCTTCTCAGTCCAGCACAAAGAGTTCAGTTCACAGTGGAGGGAGCTGCAAGGAGCAGTGATGTGTCGTGGTCGGTGGTCAATGTATCACAAAAAGCCAGCTGGGTGTCATGGACAGGCGTCGCTGTAGTGAGAAGATCCTGTTGTCACCGTGAAATTTCAGTCCGGTGCTACACAAAGGCGCTCTCCGCAAGCAGTCAATGCTGCAGCATGAAGGGTCGGGCTGATGGAACTTTGCGTTGATTGGCTGTGCAAGTGACAGGATTTTGGTGCCAACTGGACTGTTTGTGATTGCAAGGAGCCCAATATCTTCAATTCAGCTTCTCTGATGCCACACCAAGCGTCCATGTCTTGAGGGGCACCACTTGAGGGTCAGGGGCTTGCTCCAGCTAGATCTGATTGCTGGATCAGGTGATTGGGATCCTGTTATGTCCCTGGAGCTCTGACCTGGAGGCCAGCAGACTAGTCCTTGGAATCACTCTGGGAGTCCTGGGTACTTGTGCAGGTCCAAATTCCTCTCATACATGCAGGAGGGCAGCAGGGCAGCAAAGCAGCAACCCAGAAAGGCAGCAGTCCAGCAAGCCAGTAGTCATGTAGGGCAGCAGTCCAGCAGTGTGTCAGTCCTTTCAGCAGCACAGCAGTCCTTCTTCCTGGTAGAGTTTCCACAGGTCCAGAAGTGTACTGAAGAGTTGGGGTCTGGGGTCAAATATATATACTTGGTTCTTCCTTAGAAATGGGAAAAGCTTCTAGATGATTTCCTTTGAAGTCCACATGCTTCCTGCCTTCCCTGCCCTGGCTCCAGACTAACTACAGGGGGTATGCAGCCCTTTGTGTGGAGGCATAATACAGCCTGTTCAAGTGTAAGTAGGGCTGTGCCCAGCTCCACCCTGTAATCCTACCAGTGATGGCCCATCCAGACACAACTAAGATCTCTATTGTGTGTGGCTGTCTTATGAGGAATACCAGAGCCCAACTGTCAGTTACACCCAGTCATGTGACCCAGAGACAGGCTGAAGGCATCAAATGGCTAAGGCAGGAAAATGGCACCTTTCTGTGGTGTTTTTAAAAATTGTAACTCAAAATCCGATTTTACCATAAGATAAGAATTTCAATTCCAATTCCAAAGACACCAAACATGAACCGATCACTTGTTCCCATTTGGAAATTACAGCTTATTAAATGTAATAAGGTAACCCCAATATTATCCAATAGGGAAGGTAGGCCTTGCAGTAGTAAAAAACTAATTTAAGAGTGTTTCACTATCTGGACATGTAAAACTTAAAGGGACATGTCCAACTCTTCTAAAACATTGCACCCTGCCCTCTGGGCTGTCCAGGGAATACCCTAGGGGTGACTTATATGTATTAAAAAGGAAGGTTTGGGACTGCAAAAAGTTTTTTTTGCCAGGTCAACGTGGCAGTTTAAAACTGAATACACTGGCTGCAGTGGCAGGCTTTAGACATGTTTGAAGGCTTTCTTAAGTGAGTGGCACAATCAGTGCTTCAGGCCCACCAGTATAATTTAATTTACAGGCCCTAGGTACGCAAGTACCACTTTACTAGGCACTTATAAGTAAATTAAATATGTCAATTGGAAGACAAATCAAAGTTACCAGATTTTAAGGAGTGAGCACATCCATTTTAGCACTGGTTAACAGTGGTAAAAGGCACAAAGTCCTAAGGTCAGCGAAAACGAGGTCAGCAAAAAAATGGAAGATGAAGGCAAAAAGTTTGGGAGAAGACCACCCTAAGGCTAACAGGTCAAACATATACCAACACCATCAATGAAGCCACCAACAGACGCAACATACTATTCAAGACAATCACTGCACTGCATCAAACCTCACCTCTCCTACCTATTCCTGACTCCACAGAAAAGCAATACCATCAATCTACTCTTCAGTGAGAAAATAAAAAACATCCAACAGCAGATTGAAAACACCAGACTTGCTTTATCTCTTCCACCCACCCCTTCCATATAATCCCACAATGGTCAGCCGTCAAAGCCCTATCTCTTGCAGATCTTTCCAACCTACTCAACTCCTTCAAGGCACTTGTGAAGAAGATGTCTTACCCTCGTCCTTCATCAAAGCTCTTCCTGGGGATGCTCACTCATCCCTACTTACCATTGGCAATGTTCCCTACTCAAGGACTCTTCCCAGATTTCTTCTTGACAGATCAGATCCTCCCAATCCTTAAAAAGCCTACTAGACCCTGATGACACCACTATGGCATGCAGCAGACTGCCTTATTTTAGAGGCAAAATGTAAAGTATTTATACAGTACCAAGACAGTAATAGTCAAAACACAATACAAAGAAATCCTAAATGAATTTAGAAAAAGAAAGTAAATTATAATAAATTAAATGACACTAAAACAACAAAAATCAAATAAGCAGAACCAGTGATATGATTTTTTAAATTTCAAAATAAAAAATAGCACCAAATTGCATTCAGACACCAACCTCAGTCAACTGGTTGCAGTAGACAGAGACGTAGGTCCAATTTGAGGCTGATCGCATGGAGTGTGAGTCAGATAAAGAAAGCAGGTTTAACCTGGTCGAGGTTTTACCTCTGGAATTAGGGCCTGATTTAGTCCTTGGTGGTGTGGATACTATGTTGCCACAGTGATGGAGTATCCATACCACCAAGACTGCGGTCCGCCTGCCGGATTTAAATACGGGTTTAACCACGGTGGAGACTACTCCTTCTCCACCATGATTAAACCTCTTCAACAGTCCGACGTAACTAGGGCCGTCGACGGGTGACCTCTAATTACGCCCATCTAAATTAGATGGGCGGAATTGGAGGTCAGTTTTCACTGCCCGTCACTGCCTGGAAAAACCTGGTGGTAGGGAGCAGTAAAAACTACAAAATGCTGCCGTTGCCATGGGAGAGGACTATCATGGCAAGGGGAGAATAGTCTTTTTTCTTTTCAAAAAGAAAATCCCACTTCTGGATTTTCTTTTTGAAAGTAAAAAAGAAAACTGCTTGCTGTATGTCTCCATATTGCTTGATGAAGTCATGCCTCAAACTGCAAAAAGCATTGACAGGAACTGCTGTGACAACTGCCATGATAGCGGTTTATGGCAGTGCTTTAAAGAAACAATCACCAGCTTGGGGATCATTTCATAATTTTGGGGGTGGAGTGGTAGTCAAGGCAATGAAGAAAATTACTCCATCACCCTGACTACCAAACCTAAATCTACCAAATTACAAACCAGCCCCTTAGTCTCAAAAATGGGAGCCCAAAATCGTCAGCGGGGCAAGGTTGTAGCTAAGTAGATGTGCTCGAGGTCAGATAGCCATCGGATGATGCCCTGGTGAAGCCGTTAGTTTTCTTGTGGGAACTCTCTGAGCAGGAAAAATTCTAATATCGCGCCCAGGGAAGGTCCATCACTGGTGAATACTGTTGATGCCTTCTCCTGATCAACATTTCCTCCTTCACATTTAGTCATTATGGTTTTCTGAGCTCGGATTCCTCCAGTGGGGCAAGGCTGCAGGCTGTTGCCAAAGAGGAATCCACAAGACCAGATATCTTCTCCACAAGGTGCAGTTGAATCAGATTTGCTGCTGCGGAAAAGCTCCAATTGGGAGAAATCTTCAGCTCAGTGGCAACGCACCTTGGTCAGATCAGCATGTCAGGTTAATTTTGGCCCTTCAGACGGTTTTGGGGCCAAAAGGTTTCTAAGTCCCAGGTTTTCTGAGGTGTTAGGAGTAGTCCACTCAGACCCAGCCAAGGCTTTCGGGACCTCAGGGACAGCACAGTGGTCAGGACTCACTTTAGCTTCGGCCACCAGCAGGGTTCAGGGCAAATCCAGGTGAAACTGGTGGGTTGGGAATCTACAGAAAAGGTTTCTTGTGTCCCTGCAGCTTGAACTGGAAGTCAGCCTTATGTCCCTTAGAGTCCTCTTCTTTGTCCTTGGTACAGGCAAGAGAGCGGCTTCAGTCCTTCAGGGCTCTTCTCATGTCCCAGACAGCAGGTTCAGTCCTGATCGTCCTCAGATGCAGTAGTGTTCTGAGGAAGGTACTGCGGATGTCACATGTATGCCTGGCACTAGCCCATGGGTGCGGTGACTTCTGGCTTCTCCCTGACCAATCAGCAATGGAGTAAAAGTTTCCATTGGTTGCCCCCAACCACTTCTGCAGCATGTCATGTGTGCCCTACTGCAAACAATCCTACAGTGCCCCTCTCTGCCTAAATCTAAGATGGTGAAACCCTTCACCCCTTGTGCAGAGCCTGTATGCCCGGCCCGGAGATGTGGCCAGAAAAATTTGCATTCCGCTCTCTTTCGTCACTTCAAACCACTTCTGTGGGCAGCTCTCTCCCCACAGAGTTGGAACCTGACTGACTGGGGGAATAAAGAAGAGGCCTCTGCTGGTGCCATCTGACATTTGCCTGTGACAGGGGTGCCCCTTTGAAGTTAATCAGGTCCATGGGCACTGCCCAGAAGATCATCCTCCCAGAAGAACGGAAACACCTCCTCAACCTAAGCCTTTGTCTTTGGTTTGTGAGCAGTTTTCACACCCCATTCAGGTCTTGAGCACTCAGAGGGCTGTAGCTGGTAGTTAATACAACTTAGAATGGGTAAATGTGCACGAAGGAGGCACTGGCGTCTATCAAGGAGCTCTGGTGCTAAAGCGCAATGCTTGGAGGACAGGAGGAGCAGGAAAAAACACCTCTCACAGGCATTGGAGGCTGTGTGGGCCCTGCTCTGCCAGGGTGCAGAGCAGTACGGGCAGGGGAGCCATGGTCTCCCCTCCGGGTTGTCTGTCAAAGTGAGAAAGTGGGGATGAGTGTAGCTGTCTCCATGACCGAGGCTCCTCCAAGCATCAACCTTCAGTGCCAGATCTCCCTGATAGCGGCCAGCGCCTCCTTCATGCACATTATCCTGTCCTCGATGTGCAGGCTTGTAATCACATGCTCCTAGATACACAAGAATACAGAAGCTCTGTCTCTTCATTCCGTAAGCACCAACAGGATGTCCCACTATTGTTAGTCCTGATGAAACCATTACATCTAGCTGTGAGTCAACACACAGTCGACAGTCTAAACAGGAAAACTTGCTTATTTCCTGGATACTATTACGATTATTAATATTTTTGAATTGTTGTCTGTTGCTTAAACAACACATTTTTTTCTTTCTGTATATACTCTTGTGTTTGTAATTCGTTTTTGTTGTTTCTTAGCATCTGGCGCATATTACATGTATTTGTATGCACACTAGACCTACCAATGACATTAATTGGGGCTCAAGGTTAACTATGAATAACAGGTAAAAAACTATATAAAAATCACTTAGTTTCTTTTGTGTCCATTGTGATTATTATTATAATATTTTTTGTGGTTATTATATGTGATCCAGCGGTGTACCAACAACAGCTACGCTACTACCATATACTCACCTGGGCCCATATACACAAACAGTTTTGAGTAAACCGCTGGACTGGTTTGTAATTTCTTCACAATATTTAGGATTAGTTATTTCATACTCCTAACTAACCTTTCACTGATCAAAAAGTTCTTTCCTCTGGTCGATGGACCATTCGTTGAACTAATTGATGGTGATAATTAACATAATACTAGCTTTTCTATACTTCGAAGTAAATAACCATAGATTCGGGGAAGTTTTAAACCTTTATCTAAATTAAATGCATGTGAACCACTTCAAAAATACAGTACAGTCACCATCATTTATAGGAGAGAAAATTCAATTAGTTAATCATCACAACACATACTTCGGACTCATGCAATGACTTTATGCTCTGAAAGTGAGAGGACAGAGAGAAGAGAACATCTGCAAATAATGTGAAAATATAATTACCAAGAATGGTGTGAAGGACAAGCCCCTGGCAAAAGAGCTGGTAAGGGTGCCCCGGGATAGTCCAGGCGACAAAGACTTCGGGACAGGATTCAGGACAGGATAGATGACCTCTCTAATACCGACGATTGCGCCGCACCCCTCTCTGACACTCTCTTCCTCCTCGAGATTCTTCTGCGATCTTCTGATCTAACCCAATTAAATTAGGATAGAAAGTTCTGCTTCAGACTCTGCATTCGGCTTCTTCATCAACATCTCACAGTATTTCTCCCAACATCAGCATCTCCCACTACACCGACAGCATCTCCGACTCTCCGTCTCATCTCTCGTGCTCTTGTGCTAACTAACTAACTAAAGCTATCTTAATTATACCTTCCGTTCTGCATGTTCCACCCACTAAAGTTTCAATATCATAAAATACGAAATCTAATTGGTCAGGCAAGGGGGATGATCATCACACCATGCTTACATGACATTAATTCCTATTCAACCATTGTTCACAGACCCATCCCCTTAATTTTTATTCAAAATTTTATTTCACACCCGCATTCATGTTTCATTTGTAACATTTTATTAACAGTATGAATACACACCAGCATTGTTGAACTTTTCACCGTCCGTTCTCAGGGTAGAATACTTTGCGACCTTGGCTTCCATTCAACCTCTATGTCATCATTTCGGGTTCACTCTCAGTAGACATGCGCAGTGGTCACATGACTCAGCTTTCTTCAGTTATACATGAGAGGCCCAAATGTGCACTGGTGATAAAGTCAGAAAGACAAATATTAATTACACGAATAAACGGTTCCACTGTATACCACCCATCTCTACTCTGTTCCCCTTTACTTATTAATACTTTAGCAGCGTTAGTAGAATAGCTTGTTTTCTTTTCAGCTAAGCAGATGCCATGCACGCGAGTCTTTAAGACTCCATTTTAGTGCCTTCTGCTCATGCGCAAGAATTTTCCTCCAAGCGATAGCTCGTCATACTACGTAGATGTAGTTGATGCATACGTAGTAAAGATTCCCCGTTTAAAGCGGTTTTAGTCCTTCGTTCATGTTATTCCCGTTAAATAACACATAAGCAAGCTTCACTAACCTGCGTGTTCGTGTGGTGTGCATTATTTTTAAACAAAACAATTTAAATAACTAGTTAATGAGTTAAAGGAGCGGATTACTTCAGAGCAAGTCTCTTTTCTACGAGTACTTGCTCCATCAATCCCCTCTCTGATGGCATTTTTGAGCCATCACAAAATTACCCATCCCTATCCAGATGCCAACTTTCAGTACTTCTCATTCTCGTTCTCCTCTTTTTCCTTCTCATTTTCATCTTTGTTTTCTAAATCTCTCATCTTTTTGTATATTCTCCCTTTCATTTCCTCCATCTGTATCTCCTCGTGTTCCCTCTTTCTTTTCTTTCCTTTCTTATTCACTTCATATCTTCTTCCCTTTCCTTTGTTTCTGCAACATTTGCACCAAATCATCATTGCTAAAACTATTATTGTTATACCAACTATTGGAAGAATTATTTGACCTAAAATACTTTCCCCTAAATTAGAAATCAAGTCCCTATTGAAGAAATACTTACTTTTTGTTAGTCTCTCCCATACACTGTCAACCTCCAGTGGTTTCAAATCTTCATGAAGTTTTGTAATATTCTTAATATACCCTCTGATTTCCTTACTTTTATCAGGTATGTAAGTACAACAATGTGGTACTTTTAGCATTTTACAGACTCCGCCCTCTTTTGCTAATAAGATATCAAGCGCAAGTCGGTTCTGTAAAACCATAGACCTAATTGCAACCATTTCTGTATTTTTCATCAAGAAACGCCCAGCAGTATCAGTCTACAAATTCTATGTGAATTCAGAATGACTCCCACTGAAGGTATCAATGCACCAAATATATCACCT
This sequence comes from Triturus cristatus, assembly GCF_964204655.1. Classification (NCBI taxonomy): domain Eukaryota; kingdom Metazoa; phylum Chordata; class Amphibia; order Caudata; family Salamandridae; genus Triturus; species Triturus cristatus. The sequence goes on along the minus strand of NC_140580.1, from coordinate 529,462,042 downwards.
ACTATTTCTGAAAAACTGGCTCTCTTTCTATGTGTTAATCCATTAGTGTTTTCATTGCTTCCAGAGCTTCTTTTTACATGATAAATTTCCTGAAATACTATCCCAGAGTAGCAGTTTCCGTACCAACGTGCAGGCAACTTGTGGTAACCATTATTCCCACACACGTTGTAAACCCCAGGAAATACTGGATCAGTTCCGCCTTTTAGTCCCCAACCTCCCAAAATTAGGAAGTTATGTTCACATTCACCGGAACCAATAAACCAGCTATTATAGTCTGTCTTTAATCTATGGAGGCAGGATTTCCCTTTCTTCACAAAGTCTAGGGACATTGCAGCATGAGCCTTGCCAGCTGTATAAATTCCCTCCTTCTCAGCCCATGGTGGTACATGGGTTTTCTGTTCAGCAGCTTTCTTTCTAAAATCCTGTCTCCTTTCCTCAACTAAATTCAAAAACACTTTCTCTTCTTCACGTAATATACATGTTACATTATTCTTGTGTGCCTTTACTATATCTATTGATTTCATTGTTAAGAAAAATTCATCCATAAACTGTGCATCTTGACTACTAAGTACTGGATTCATATTCTTTTGAATAGGAAGGTCTGAAAATACTACATCTAAGTTTGAATAATAATACTGAAGTTTTCCAGTGTTATAAAACAGACTGGCTAGTACACTACATGATATACCACATGTAAGAGGTAAATGGTGATATGTAACTCCTTCTGACACTGACACTGGTAATTTCATACAGACATAACAATCACTAATCTCCATTGTATCTACATATTGAAATAGCAACTTTGAAAAACATTTAAAGATGTTTCATTATCTAATACTGTGTGATGTACATCTGTCTCAGACGCTACGTCTAATTCTACTCTATCTCCTTTTATGGTAGCTGTTTTCTCATTATTAACTTTATCATTCTTTTTATTTGTTATCATAAAATAAGGCACTGCTGCTGTCAGAAATAGCCATACTGAGATCACTAATAATATACTAAATATGCAAGTTCTACAGCATCTTCGTTTAAAACTTCATTTTGGTTGCTCAGTGATTTCATTTTTCACCATTTCAATTTAAGAAGATTTCTCTTCTTTTTCTTTCTTCACCTCAAAATTCAAATCCTTGTTTTTAAGGTGGTCTCAGTTTCTTTTCATCAATCGGTGTAATATTTACTTCTTCTTCTGATTCGTTACTCAAAGCTAAATTCTCAAATTCTTCTAATATTACATAGGTCCACTCAGGGCCCTTGTATTTGTTGTTCAAAATTTTCAATCTTGGGCTTCTTCGAGTGTTTCTCACAATTGACTGTTTAGACTGAGTTTGACTAGTAATCTCATTCACTTGCTCTGGTCTTTCTCTTGTTTTTCTCAGATAGTATTTTAATCTTTTCACTCCACCTGGCCAGTTGTCACCTTTTCTGACCCTTTTAATCTGAACTGCACTTTCACCCTCTTTGTCTTTTTCTAAAGTTCTTTTATTTTCAGAGTGTCTAGGCATAATACGTTCTTCTTCTTCTGAATCACTCTCTACCTGTTCCTGTTCAGGTCTTATTTCGTCTGCCTGAACCTGTTCTTTTTCATATATCTGGTACTGTTCAGGTCTTATTTCAAATTGATCTTCTTCTTCTGCCCAAACTTGTTCTTCTGCTAACTGGTCCTGTTCAGGTCTTACTACAATTTGTTCTTCTGCTGCCTGAATGTGTTCTTCTTTTCCTGTCTGTCCCAGCTCAGGTCTTTGTATAGTTCTGTTCACCTCTACCTGAGTATGTTCTTCTCTCCCTGTCTGGTCCTACTCAGAGTTTCAGGTAGCTTTGTTCACTTCTACCTGAGCGTGTTCTTCTACACCTATCTGATCCTCACTACTTTACTGTCTCTCTAATCTGGTTCTCCTTCTTGTTAGAATAACAACTTCAGGTATGTCAATCACTGGTATCCATTCCCTCTGACTTGTGCTCGGCTGTTTCTCGTCTATTATTTCAGAATCTATCACTCTAGATTCTCCGACTTCACAACCTTCAGCTGTCTCAACTGGCTTAATCAGTTGCTGTTCTTCTTCAGAGGGGCCTGGAACTCTTTTAGTATAGCTCGCATGAATCCAATAGGGTAAACCTGCACACTTCACTGCTGTAGTAGTGACCAGTATGACTTGACGTGGTTATCCCACCTGGGTGCTAGGCATGACTTTCTGGCATGTTTCTTCACTACCAGCCAGTCTCCAGGATTCAAATAATGCGCATGCGTTGGCTGCCTGGCAACTGCGTCTTCTCCAACCTGGTGAGAGACAGAACGCACTAGGTCAGCCAATCCTGTGCAATAGTCTAATACCAGATCATCAGTTATATTCATCAATTTATGTCCAGGAATAAATGCTTGTCTCATTGCCCTTCCCATGAGTACTTCATGTGGACTCAATCCTGTTTTTCTGTCTGGAATACTTCGGAGTCCCATCAACACAAGAGGGAATGCATTTGGCCATTTCAGTGATGTGGATGCACACACTTTCCCTAACCTTGACTTGATTGTGCCATTTAATTGCTCAACCGCTCCAGAAGCCTCTGGGGGGTCTACACAGTGCAGTTTTTGTTCAATTTTGAATGCTTCACAGATTAATCGAATTTCATTATTAAAATGAGGTCTTCTATCTGATTCCAAAGTGACTGGAAAACCAAAATGAGGTATCAACTACCTCAACAGTAATTTAGCAACTGTAAGGCTGTCATTTCTTCTTGTGGGGTATGCCTCTACCCATCTCGAGAACAGGCACACTATGACAAGTACATATTTCAATCCCTGGCATGGAGGCAACTCAATGAAATCTAATTGTAACCTGGTGAATGGTCCTTCTGCCTTGCCAATTTTTCCCCAACTGACCACTGTCTTCCTGCCTGGATTTGGCTGCTGACAAATTAAGCAGCTCTGGCAAAGGCTCTCTGTGACTACCCTAAACTTTGGATTGTACCAATTTTGTCTGAATAGTCTAATCATGGCATCCCTTCCCACATGTTTGTCTCCATGATACATTCTTGCCATGTGAGGGAGTAAGCAGTCTGGTATGACTGGTCTGCCATCAGTGCACACCCATACATCATCTTCTCTCCTTCTATCATAACCTGAATTTATCCAGATTTCCTTTTCTTTCGTCTCTACTTCGTCCTGCAACTGTCTGACCTCATCCCATGTTTCTAGAGCTGAGAAAAACATAAGTTGGCAGCTGATTTCACTTGTTTCAATCTTTCTGTTGAGTGCCATGTTATTTCTTGCACAATATTGAGCAATTTGGTCGGCATATCTGTTACCTGCCGCCACATAATCATTTCCCGATTGGTGAGCAGCACACTTAACCACTGCTATTTCCTTTGGAAATTGTATTGCTTCCAACAACTCTTTTACATTTTTGCCATTTCTTATTGGAGATCCTGAAGAAGTCAGAAATCCCCTCTGCAAACAGAGATGGCTGAAGTCATGCACAACCTCAAAACCATATTGACTATCTGTAAATATGGTTATCCTTCTTTTTGTACCAATTTTGCATGCCTTTGTTAAGGCCACCATTTCGGCTACTTGTGCAGACTTGACTCTCAGTAAACAGGATGCTTCAATATCCCCTGATACTTTGCATACAGCATAAGCTGCACTGAGTCCTCCTCCTTCTGTTCTCAAGTATGACCCATCTACGAATAGTTCATGATCTGACTCTTTTAAGGGTGTTTCCTTTATATCAGGTCGGGGCTTAGTACACATCTCAGTCACATCCAGACAATCATGATCCACTTCATCTTTCACTTCTTCACAACATGGGTCTAGTAATAATGTGGCAAGATTGATTATTGTACATCTTACTACTGTCACATTTTCTGCTCCCAGAATAACTTTTGCATACTTGGTCATCCGTCTAGGGGCAAGACTATGTTCGAGTTCTTGTTAAAAGAATCATAACTGAATGTGGAACATAAACTTTGACTGGATGTCCCATCACAATCAATTCACTTTGCTCCAGACTCATACAAGTAGCAGCTACTGCTTTTAAGTAGCCAGGTAATGCTGAAGCTACACGATCCAAAGTAGCAGAAAAATATGCTACTGGACGTCGGCTCTATCCATGTCTTTGTGTTAAAACTGAAAGTGCACAGCCTTCTCTCGCACAACAGAACAGTGAAAATTATTTTGTATAATCGGGCATGCTAAGGCATGGGCCTTGCACAGACAATTTCGCAATTTTACAAACGCTTCCACGCACTCATCATCCCAGACAATCGGATCTTTTGCTCTTTTCCGAGTCAACTGAATCAATGGTTTTGCTAGCAGGGAAAATCCTATAATCCACTGCCTACAGTATCCAACTACTCCGAGAAACATTCTCATCTCCTTTTGTGTCTGCGGTAACTGCATTTGTTTGATTATTTTTATTCTCTCTGGTGTCACTTTTCTAACTCCTCTTTCTATTTTGTGGCCTAGATATTTAACTTCTTTCTGACAAAACTGCAATTTCTCTGGAGACCCCTTGTGTCCTCCTTCGGCCAAATGGTTCAGTAATGCAATTGTGTCTGTGGCACAATCATCTTGTGATTTTGATGCCACTAACAGGTCATCAATGTACTGAACCAAAACTGAATTTCCGGGCATGTCCAATGTTTCTAGACACTTTTTCAGGATTTGATTCAAAATTGAGGGACTCTTTGTATACCCTTGAGGAACTCGGCACCATGCCAAGACACGGTCTTCGAACTTAAATGCGAATAAATATTGGCTGTCTGGGTGTAAAGGAATAGAAAAGAAGGATTGGCACAAATCAATTACTGTAAACCAGCCTGCATTCCAGGATATCTGATAAAGAATCACTGCTGGATTTGGTACTACTGGGCAACAAGGCACTACAATTTTGTTGATCATTCTCGTATCCTGCACTGTCCTGTATTTTCCGCTAGGCTTTTCAAGTCCTATTATTGGCGAATTACAGGGACTACTCATTATCTTTTTTTAAATGCCTTGTTTAATCATTCGGTCAATTTCTGGTGCCACTCATGCTTTCACTTCTGAACTCATTTTGTATTTTCGTGTGAATGGATAATCTGCACCTCCTTTCACCGTCACTTTCATTGGATCTACATTTGCCATCAGCCCAATATCTTTTCCTGTAAAATCCCACTCTTCTGGGTTTACTGTTTTTCTCAGCTTTTCTGGCAATTCGCTTTCAGTTATCAATGAAAACATCCCATTTACCTCAGTACCTTGCTTAACTAGCATTATCTTGTATACAACGTCTTCATCAGGGTTTGGAAAGCAACACCATCTGGTGTACAATAGATTGGGTCATTTTGCACAGTAGTTCCCTTCCTAACAGATTTATTGGACTGGAATCACAAACTACAAACCGATGCATGTCTTTAAAATTCCCAATATGCACTTCCATTGGCTTTGTGAGTGGGGTTCTAATCTGTTGATTTGATACTCCTACAACTTGGATGGATTCTCCCGAGAGGGGTAGGTTTGGGATGTCTGCTGTTCTCACAGTAGACCGGGTAGCACCAGTATCCAATAGGAAAGTGATATCACTACCTTCCACTTTCCCATCAATAAATGGACCTGACGGATCTACCAGCAAGGATGCGTCAAGCACGCACTCCTCTTCCTCCCCCCTCAGGCACCGTCATTGCAAATAGTCTGCTTCATCATTATTATTCTGTAAAAGATATTGTGAAACCACAGAATTTTTGTTACCAATTCCTCCATGAAATCCGGCATTCGCACTGTATTTTTGAGGGTTCACAAAGTTTGGCATAGGAGCTGGTGGCACCTGATGCTGTGGAGTAACTACCTGCTGCGGCTGATTCATAATCACTTCATTCTGCGTCTGTGGATTTACATTTTGGTTTGGCCCATTATTATTCTGAATATTCTTACACTCGTTCTTCCAATGTCCAAGCTTTCCGCACGCATGACAAGGAAACTTCTTCTTCACTTCCTCTCTATTCATTCGTCCTCTTACTTTACCACCATTCGCCGCAGTCTGGGTATTTAATGTATTTTCCTGCCAATTTCACTTGTGCCCACATCATTTTCTCTTTTAACTATCTACGCCTTGCTTCAATATCATCTCAGCAATACTTTGCATATTTCAAAATATAATCTATCGTCTTACTCTGCCAGCACAACATGTGCTGTTGAATCATCTGATTAATCTCTGGTTTCAAACCATACACAAACCGATAGACAAAATGTTCCATATCCTTATCACCAATGTTCTCAAAGCCACTATACTGCTTAAACACATGTAGCAGCCGCTCATAATATCCATGTAAAGACTTATTTGGCTCTTGAGTTGTTCTATCTATCTTTACCCAATCTGTTTCTTTAGAGGGATTTTCCCTTTCAGAAAAGTAATCACTTGGTGATATTTCTTCATCACCTCATCTGAAGGTGCTCCTGTTTTCGAGTCTCTAGCATACTCCTAACTTGGCCATTCAACTGTGATCTTAACATTCTGTCCATAACTCAGCAGGTACCACTAATCAAACAGACCATCCAGATCCTTCAACAGAACCTTAGAAACCTTCACAAATCTTTCAACTTGTTTGTACCATTCAACGGGATTCTCTCTTAACCTAGGGAAATCGTTTGTAAATGACAAAATATCCTGTCTGCTCCATGGAACATGAACATATCCACAACCAGGAACTTCTCTCATGGGACACAATCTTTCTGCCTTTTCTGATTCTTTTAGTAAGAATGCAAATGACGCTTCCTTTGCTTGTGCTTCCTCCTTCTTTCTTGTCCACCTAGTCATCCACTTGTCAATGTCTCCCCACTTCTGCAAAATGTTCATTAACTCTTTTATCTGTAATTTCTTACCAGACACATTCATATTCTCCATGTCCTTATCAGTAAACTTCACTCAATATGGTTTCTATGACAATTTTGATCTCCCTATATCCACTCTCATCTCTGAAGCAACCTCTTTCAATCTCACATGAAACAATCTTGTATTTCTGGTTATGCTCCTACATATAAACAACAACTACTCCTCGTTGTAAAGATTCAAACTGTCTATTCCCACATTTCCAGTTTTCATTTCTACCAACCCCACTTTCAATTTGTAAATATCCAAAATCTTTGGTGTTGAGATTTGTTTTTCTATTCCCTGTGCCCATCTCTCCAAATCTTCTGGAGTGACCGCTGTTGAGCTTCTAGTTCCTAAAGGTACCATAGACCCTCTTTCTTTTGAATGTCCTGGTCTAACTTTTTTCGGAGTTTCAGTCAAAGTTTCCTTTATTGGAAGGTCCAATAATGAAATGACAATCACATTCACCAGCCTGATCATCAGATATTACTATCTCTCTGCTGGGATTACTCAAAGGAATTGTTACAGCTTGGGGCTTTGGGCAACTCATTTTATCTCCATATAATGGGATAACAGGACCTATAGTCACTGGTACAGTCAAAGCTTCTGTATTTAAATTCAATTGACCTATTTTCTGTATTAGTTTCTCTCTAGTTTTATTTAAGGCTTCTCTCTCATTATCTTGAAGCACCCTGTTACCTGATGTATCATGTAAAATTTGAGGAATTAAGGGGCATATCATCAAGGCGGCGCTATGAAATTATCGCCGCTTTTGCGTCCGTTTTCGGGCGAAAAGCGGCGATAATTTAATCGCCTTATCAGCAAAGACACGCTATTGCGTGTTTTGCTGACTTTGCACCCGTTACAACAACGCCCAGCTTTGCATCGCTAATGAGATGCAAAGTGGGCATTCCTTCCGAAAATAACTGGAGAAATGTTGCTAACCGACATTTCTCCAATTATCAATAAGCACGCTAACAAGCATAGCGATAAGAAAAGTAGCGCTAACCGCAGTTATCGCTACTTTCCTTATGCCTGCTTTTAGTTTGACTTAGCCATGATATCCAATGGAAGGTGGATATCATGGTTAAGTATGCCGTGCCCTATCAACAACGTAGCGCCAAACATTGTGCGATTATCGCTGGAATCCCAGCGATAATTGCACATTTGGCAGCTAATTCGGGTATTTTTATCGCTCTGGAGATAAGCGTCGCTGATAGCGCGCTATCTCAGCGATAAAAACAAGCGATTGCCAGCGATAATTATCCTAGCGCTAAGTGCGCTTAGCGATAATTATCGCCGGTTGTTGATGATATGCCCCTAAGGGTGTTCCCATTACCAGTGCACTTGGGGTGACTCTACTGGGTCCTTCTTGGTACGGTGGAGGATTTTTAGTTATAATATCCTCTAATAATTCATCATCTGACTCACCATATCCTGTCATATTCATGTGTTTTGTTTTCTCCTTACACTTGCCTCCCAACTGTTCTTCAGCCATTAACACTGGATATAAACCTTCTGATACCATAGCTCTTCTCCATTGCTTCATCTGACCTTCAAATGACTCATGCAAATATCTGGGGAAAATCCTCTATATCTCTAACCGCCTCTGAATTTCTCTTGTTTATAAGACTCAGTCTCCCATTCCTCCAAAGCCTCATAATGAGTTAACCTAGGTCTTGGTTCTAAATCATTCATTCTCATTCTCAAATTCTGAAGAATTCTCCCATTAAACGTATCATGTTCTGGAAAAGCTAGAACTCCATCACCTTTTGTATACTCTATCCAATTCTCTAACCATACACAAGTAGGATATCCTCTTTCCATCATCATAAAGGAAGCAGGCGTTTTCGGTGGCGGAATAGGAATTCCCTCTCTTGTCAACAACACAGGCTTATCTTTCTTAAAGAAATTCTTAATTTTCTTTATTAACAAAATTTTTCTCTTTTCTCCATACATTCTAGATGAACGATATATGAAAGAATATTCCGCAAACCCTTGAACTCTACTATCTGAGCGACTCACACCAGCAGTCAAATCAAAATCCAAAATACAATTTCTCTTTCGACCAAGCTTAGCACAGCTTCTATCAATCAACCAATCAGACTCAGGCTCACGCTCGTGGTCTGACCAATGCCTGCACGGCTTTTGTGACGTCAGTATTGCTCCTCACTACTGACCCCTCCTTTACAATCTACTTCTGTCTCACGCCCGCTGTTTCAACCAATCCCAGCGCAGCTCTCTGTAACGTCAGTGCAACTCCGGCGACTGACCCTCCCTACACAAGGTAATACGAAAAACGTATTTCCTAATATTTTTCATTGAATTCTTTGTTAATAACAACATAGAAACATTCGCTACTCTGCCTGTTCCACTAAACAAAGGATAGATTTTGACTTATTCTGGAGTTTCAGAATTACTCCTCTTCTACTGCGAGTAATTATCACCAAACTAGTCAATAATAACCATAATTCTGCTACCAGAAAGCTGATCCAGCGGTGTACCAACAACAGATACTCTAATACCATATACTCACCTGGGCCCATATAGACACACTGTTTTGAGTAAACTGCTGGACTGGTTTGTAAGTTCTTCACAATATTTAGGATTAGTTATTCATACTCCTAACTAACCTTTCACTGATCAAAAAATTCTTTCCTCTGGTCGATGAACCATTAGATGAACTAATCAATGGTGATAATTGACAAAATACTAGCTTTTCTACACTTCGAAGTAAATAACCATAGACTCGGGGAAGTTTTAAACCTTTATCTAAATTAAATTTATGTGAACCACTTCAAAAATACTGTACAGTCACCATCATTCATAGGAGAGAAAAAATTCCATTAGTTAATCATCACAACACATACTTCGGACTCATGCAATGACTTTATGCCCTGAAAGGGAGAGGACAGAGAGAACAGAACATCTGCAAATAATGTGAGAATATAATTACCAAGAATGGTGTGAAGAATAACCCCCTGGCCAAAGAGCTGGTAAGCGTCCCCAGGGATAGTCCATGCGACAAAGACTTCAGGACAGGATTCAGGAGAGGATAGATGACCTCTCTAATACTGATGATTGCGCTGCACCCCTCTCTGACACTCTCTTCCTCCTCAAGATTCTTCCGCGATCTTTTGATCTAACCCAATTAAATTAGGATAGAAAGTTCTGCTTCAGACTCTGCATTCAGCTTCTTCATCAGCATCTCACAGCATCTCTCCCTACACCGACAGCATATCCGTCTCATCATCTCTCGTGCTCTTGTGCTAACTAGCTAACTGAAGGTATCTTAATTATACCTTCCGTTCTGCATGTTCCACCCACTAAAGTTTCAATATCATAAAATACGAAGTCTAATTGGTCAGGCAAGGGAGATGATCACCAGACCATGCTTACATGACATTAATTTCTATTTAACCATTGTTCACAAACCCATCCCCTTAATTTTTATTCAAAATTTTATTTCACACCTGCATTCATGTTTCATTTGTAACATTTTATTAACAGTAAGAATACACGTCCGCATTGTTGAACTTTTCACCATCCGTTCTCAGGGTAGAATACTTTGCGACCTTGGCTTCCATTCAACCTCTATGTCATTATTCCGGGTTCACTCTCAGTCTCAGTAGACATGTGCAGTCGTCACATGACTCAGCTTACTTCTGTTATACATGAGAGACCCAAATATACACTGGTAATAAAGTCAGAAAGACAAATATTAATTTCACGAAATAAATGGTTTCACTGTATACCACCCATCTCTACTCTGTTCGCCTTTACTTATTAATACTTTTCCTGCATTAGCTTTAGTAGAATAGCTTGTTTTCTTTTCAGCTAAGCAGATGCCATGCACGCGAGTCTTTAAGACTCCATTTTAGTGACTTCTGCTCATGCAAAAGAATTTCCCTCCAAGCGACAGCTCGTCATACTACGTAGATGTAGTTGACGCATGCACAGTAAAGATTTCCCGTTTAAAGCGGTTTTAGTCCTTCGTTCATGTTATTCTTGTTAAATAACACATAAGCAAGCTTCACTAACCTGTGTGTTCATGTGGAGCGCATTAGTTTTACACAAAACAATTTAAATAACTAGTTAGTGAGTTAAAGGAGCGGATTGCTTCCGATCAAGTCTCTTTTCTACGAGTCCTTGCTCCATCATATGTATGTGACTTGACTGTGGCTTTGTCAATTCAGTTTGGTGAGTGTCTTTTCACAAACCCCTTTTTTACCTTTTCTAAACATCTTACAATCTTCATATGCATGCAATATAGTATGTTTGCCATTGAGAACCATTGTAGCACTTTGGAATTGTATACCCAGGTTCCCATGGGTCCGGCGGTTTCTCTTGTGGCTATAATACACTTTTAGAAGATTGGCAGCCATTTTCCTACTTTAGCCATTTGGTGCCTGCTGCCTGTCTCTGATCAGTCTGGGTGGGTGACAGCTGGGCTTTGTGTATTCCCCTGGAAAGCCACACACAATGGACGGTAGGTGTGGCTTGATGGGCCATCCTGGGAAAATGGGAGGGAAGAGATGAACCCAGCCTCACTTTCACCTGAATCGGCTGTATCCTGCACCCAAAAACAGGGCTGCATACCCCCTGTAGTGAGTCTGGAGCCAGGGCAGGAAGGAAGGTCCTCTGTGCACTTCAAAGATCTGTCTTAGAAGTCTCCCCCACTTTAAAGGATCAACTGGGTATAAGTACTGGGCCTCCAAGCACCATCACTTCAGTACACTTCTAGACCTGTAAAGACTTTGCCAGGAAGAAGGACTGCTGTGCTTCTGAAGGACTGCATTGTACTGGACTGCTGCTTTGTTGGACTCCTGCCTTGCTGTGCCTCCCTGCTGCCTGCTGTTCCCCTTCCTCGCTGAGAAGGATTGGACCTGCATCCCTTGATCTCAGAGAGACTCCAAGGTCTAGCTGGCTGGCCTCCTGATCTGAAGTCACAGGGACATAAAAGACTTCCAACCACCCTGCGTCTGTACCTGGACTCTGCCATCTGTGAATTTGCCCTACCAAGTGGTGCACCCCAGTCCTGGACCCTTGGAAGTGGGCCTAAGCTGCTTGTTCCAGTGGAACCGGTGCAACTACTGTTGAACTGACGCATCGCCACTGCCGAGTGGATCAGAAACAATGCATCACCTTTGCTGGGTGGATCAGTATCACCTTGAGAACCACCACTCTTTTTGGCGCCAGCTCCTCACATCTCCATTGACGGCAACCTCGACAACGATGCCGAACCTCCGCATCGCAGCTTACCGCTCATCAGAGCTGACACATTGCCACTGTTGCATGGGTCACGACTAGCACATCGTCACCGCTAGGTGAATTGCCACTAATGCATCGCTTTGACTGCACCCCACATCTTCGATGTCGACCCAGCCAAGATTAAGGTACTTTTGTTCAGCTGGCCTCACTGGGTCCCTGAACCTTTGACTTTGTCCTGGTCCAGCACAAGCAGACATCCCATTTATGCGCTTATTGCTTCTAAATGCTATTTTACAGTTTAGTCTTTTAAAAGTTATGACTCAAGTTTTATGTATTGGATTTTTTTTTGTTTTGGTCTTATTTTACTTATTAAATTAAGAGCTATTTTTCTAAACTGGCGTGGATTCTTTTTGTGTGATGTTTTCACTGTTTTACTGTTTGAAGTGTTGCACAAATACACATTGCCTCTAAGTTAAGCCTGACTGCACTATGCCAAGCTACCAGCGGGTGAACACAGGTTAATTTAGAGTTGCCTGCTTCTTACCCTAACTAGGATTGTAGTTGCTGCTTGACTAGGGCTCATACCCCAGTCAACCTACTTTCTAATATTGGTGATCAGTGGTGAGGACAGGAATTGCGTTTGTGCAGTGCCATACAGTAACTTGGTGTACACTACCAATCCACATCCAATACCAATTTGAATATTGAATTCTTCCTGATTGCCATCTTTTGATTTATCCTCAAAATTGTGTCTCTGGGTGCTGTATCTAGAACTGCACCTACAAGAATGGAATTTGAGCTGGCCAACATAGAAGTATACACATTGGCCCAGCTCAAGGACTTCAGTAGGAAGGCTGGGGTTCCTTCCAAAAGCACCACCAGTAAGGTGAAGTTGCAAAAGGCGCTGAGGGCCTGGGCAGGAGCTCACTCTGTGCTGGGTGAGATGACAGGAGAGGATGAAGGGATGCAGGATTACCCTTCTCAGGAAACACCTGCAATGGATAAGGGGGTGACCAGTCACGCAGGGAGCAGTGTCTCTTCCAGTGGCCTGTCCCCAGAGGAACTAGTGGAGAAGAGGAAGGAGAGAGAATTCAAACTGCAGTTGGCTAAATTAAAAATGAAGGAAGAGCAGAAAAGGCTGAAAGAGCTTGGGAAGAGAAAAGGGTTGAAAGGGCCTTGGAGGAGAAAATGTTCTTATTGGCTCATGAGAGGAGCATAAAAGAGCCGAATATCAAGATCAGACAGACAAATTCCAGCAGTAATGATGGTGGCAGGTGAAGGAGAGAAAAGTGGTTGCATACCCAAGGATTTGGTGCCCAGTTATGTAGTGAGAAATTACACTGACAAACGGTTTTCTGCTAAGTTGCACTGAATGTTCACAGGGTTCCTGAGGAGCACTGGGGGGGTGGGGGGGGGGGGGGTCTGTAGAAACGCATGCCTGCTCTGGGAAGGGACACATTTCTTACACTAGAAGTTGGAAACCAAACGAAGTATACCCCTATGAAGTCCATTTTAATTGCCAAATCTGGGCTGACCCCTGAGAATTATCGCCAATGATTCAGGGACAGCCAGGAGTTCCCCAACCAATCCTTGATAGATTTTGTGTACTACTCCAACAAAGCACTAAATGGTTAGGTGCTGGCAGCAAAGTAGATGATTAGGTTGGGTTGTACAATTTAATCATAAGAGAGCACATGCATAGTATTTGCTTTACAGGGTTGTGCCAGCACCTAGTTGACAGTAAGCTGACTGACCCCAAGAAGCTTGCTTAGGAGGCAGACCTCTCGGCTCGGTTCAGTGTCAATTAATATCAATCAATCAATCAATAAATCTTTATTCGGAGTCATAAAAAGAACATCCATACAAGCGATTACACATAAAAAATACGAGCGGCAGTGTAAAATACGCTGATACATTTCATTTCACTTTCCAATACACTTTCCTTACAATATAGAACATGAAATCCTCGTATAACAACTCTCCTCCGGTTCATTTTGCTTTATATTAATAAATTACCGACACATATGTAAACATAGCCACATCTTGTTAAAAAATGTATAATTATGATTGCCTCCTACTACAGTTCCTTCCTCCTTTATTTTTGTGCTTTTTGATATAGGCTAAGTGGAAGGAGCTAGAGTATTTTTTTTGTAGCACACCTCTAATGTTGGCAAGAGACACACAATTGATGTTGGCAGCGATTGTAAAAACAAGTATGCAGGGTGACATTGTAGGGGGGACATGTGTCTAATAAGCGGGATAACAAACCTCTTTCCATACACAGTATAAAACTTGCAAAAAAGTACCGCATGCATAGTATCCTGCGGCATCCTATCATCACAAGGCAGTTTAGAAGATTTGGAGACCAATCATTCATAATAGGAAAATTAATTAACCTATGATGTATGTCTAATCTTAAACGCGTAAGAATATACCTATGACGAGTATTTAAAACACTTTTAAGATATGGTCCAGATGTGCCATAGCTTCCATTTTTAGCGTTTTTCTACTAATCTTTCCCAACGATTCCGGTTTCGCAAAGTACTCTGGGTGCGCCATGTCACAAAAGAACCTCTGGACATACGCCAACCATGCAATACGTGAATACGAGGCTGATTTTAAACATGTCCAGATTTTATGCCACAATAAAGTTGGTTCTATTTTGAGCATATCTGTAACAAAGGGAACACCAAGTTCAGCATGAGATACGCATACTGAGGTGCTTTTTGGGAATGCCAAGAGGTATCTCAGCAAGTCATTTTCTACTATCTGCACACCTTTGCACTTCTTATGTCCCCTTACACCTGCCCCATACAAAGCTATACTGAGACACTTCATCTCTGGGGGGGTTAGAGCCCAACAGCATTACGATGGTTCTAAGAGCCCAACATGCCTTAGTGAATAGTTTCTGTCTGTTGTTGATTGCATTGTTCCAAGAGCTGCTTTATCAAAGAGGACGCCTAGATAAGAGAAGGTGTCAGTGAACTCAATCTTTGAACCAGATATTGTGATGTCCCTACATTTCATGGATTTCTTCCCGCGTTTCATTATGTATGTTTTTGATTGGTTCACCTGAAGGCTCAGTTCTCCCATATAATCGACAAAGCTTGTAAGCAGCAACTGCAGAGCCAAGGGGTACGAGCCATAAGGACTGCATAGTCGGAATAAAGGAGGGTAGGGACAGGGCGCACGCCTATTTGTGGAATATCTTTTACAAGTGCCCCTGGCTCTTTCCCCACACTGTTGATGTATAGTGAGAAGAGGAAAGGAGCTAGGACACACAACCCTGCCCCATCCCTCTCTCCACGCCAAACATATCTGTGCATTCTCCTCTGGCACCATACCTAACCCTGGCTCTACACCCAGTATAAAGGTCTCTCAAGAAACTAATGATCGGGATCTCTCCCCCAAATCTTTCAGTTTTGACCACAGTTTATTGTGTACCACACAGTCAAACGCTGATGAGAGATCATCCTCACATATTTCCAAATAATTATGTTTAGATTAACGCTTTGCTGTATCGTGCCAATACCAGTGCGGAACCCATATTGAAGGTCGGACAATTTCTGGTGTATTTCAGCCCAATTCTGTAGCCTCTCCAAGATTATACGTCCTGCTATTGTGGCTAGGGAGTCAATCAGCAAAATAGGTCTATAAGAGGCAGGATTTTGGCGATCTCCCTTTTTGTAGATTGGGACTATGATTGATTCTCCTCATGTTGTTAAAAGACCTGTTGTGCAAGCGGTCCTCAATACTATGGTCAATAGTGGAGCCCACAAGGCAATATTGCTCTTATACAAATCTATTGGGATGGCATCAGGTCCTGGCGCTTTGCTACTTTTACTCACGTGGATGGCTGTGGTAACTTCTTCCAGAGAAAACAGGGCAAACGGCACAGTTAGGTGGGGAATTAATTCCTCACTTTTAATATCTCCCTTGACCTGTGTGGTCATCCGGGGTGGTGCAGAATAAATACTAGAGAAGTGCTTAATCCATTCTTCCTCTAATATTGCTAGTTCAATTTTGGGGAGGTCATCTGTGCTCCATGGGTATGAGTTAACTATCTTCCTGAAGGCTCTTCCGTTATTGCATTCACTTGCCTGCTGTAGTGCTTCCCAAGCATCCTCTCTTATGTACAATTTCCTTCTCTTTACTGCATGTTTATATTGTGTTCTGCAGTGGTGCACCTCATTTGCACATCTAGGATATCTATGTAGTGCCTCCTTCAAAGATTTGTGGGCCTTTGTACATGAGGAGTCAAACCACCCTTTTTCCCCTTTGTTTATTCGGTCCTTATCAATAAATAGGCTCTCTCTTGCTCCCTAACATATAAACAGAAAAGCCTCAATTATCACGTTAGAAGGAGTGGAGTCACTCAAGCATAGATGAAAGGCGTCTTTCTTTTCAGTTATCAATTGTGTGAGAAATTCTTCTGGAATAATCTGGGTCCAGCGTAAACTATACCCGTTTCGTTGTACTAATTCAATTCTTTCTACTTGTTGAACAGTCCTATCCTGCCCTTGTTTAAAAGCTGTTCAAATAATAACTGTTCATTTAGGGAGAAATGGTCACTAAGTGCGATTGAATGAGTACAGAAATTAAAGACTGAGAGACTGAGCCAAAAGATCGCCTTGATAATAAAACATGATCCATAATGCTATTATTTGATTTCCCATTAAAAGTATTCTTACGAATAGCATAAGGTGTTGAAATTTTGTTTGCAAATGTCAAGTCAAATTTAAGGAGCAATTCATGAATCTTGTCGCCATACATGGTGTGGGTAAAATGGAGCTGTTCTTCATCCTCTAGATGGGTTATCCCACACATCTTAATTGAATGAGCCATACACTGTCGCAAATTAAAATCGCACACCCACAAAATCGTCACCTTATCTTTCTTTTCACTGACAGTAGCCTCCAGGTCCTTATTTATTACCTATACAACATCCGTTATTATTTTAATGTTGGAGTTATTACAGAAGTTAACTATTACTAAACTCATGGCGCCTTTCATGTTACAAACCACTAGTTGATAATAGGGGCTATCTGTATAAAATACAATATTTGTAAATTGTAAAACATTATATATATATATATATATATATATATATTCACTTAAAAAACCATAGGTTTCACACATGTTATAGTTAGCTGTACATTTCACTCGTAAAAAACCAATGAAATTCCACGTTATAGTTAGATCAGGTAACTATAACTTGCGCGCCCACAATAAACTGCTGATGACGTCACATATTACATCACTCATGACATGGTCAGTGACATCACTCATCACATCAATGATGACATCTGAAATGACACATTGTGGATTGCGGTCGCGCAAGTTATAGTTACCTGATCTAACTATAACGTGGAATTTCATTGGTTTTTTTACGAGTGAAATGTACAGCTAACTATAACATGTGTGAAACCTATGGTTTTTTAAGTGAATTTGCAAGGTTTTTTAAATGCTAATTCCTAACTATAACGTGTGTGAAACCTATGGTTTTTTCAGTGAATTTGTACGTTTTTTTAAATGCTAAGTTATGTATTTATTTTTTATTTTTTTTTCTGGTTTTTCACCGTGCGCACACCCTGCGCGCACGGTGCGCTTCGCGCATCGTGGGCGCGCTGTGGGCACTCGGTGCGCTTTGCGCACCGAGCGCCCACGTTGCGCAGTTCATACCGTGCGCGCCTCGCCTTTTTTTACACAGTAACAATTTTTTTTTCCCTTGCGGGTCCTTCAATTTATTTAATAAATGTGATTGTTATTTCGTTTTTTTTTTTTTATTTTATTTTGCCGTGCGCGTACGGTAAGCTTACCGTACGCGCACTCCGCGTTTTTAAAAAAAAAATTATTAAATGTATTTTTCGTACTTTTCGGTCCTTCGTGGACCCCCTGACAAATGCTAGGGGGTCTGCAACTCTCTCCGTTGCCCCCTTTTCACGTTATCCACCTTTGTTTTTCAGTGCGAGAGACAGAAAATGGCGGCCGACACTTTCTGATTTCGACCGATTCGAATGTTTACAGTCATGTAACCACCAATCAGAATTGAGCTCGCGCATGGCACCGTACGCGTACGGTAAGCTTACCGTAAGCGCACGGAGCGCGCTTACAGATATATATATTGATTTAAATGCTAGTTTCTCAGGACCTACTGAACAGACTTACACCAGACATGCAAAAGGCACATCTCTGACCTGAGGACTACCTCTCTGCCAAATTTCAAGTAATTCTGTTCAGCCGTTCGGGCTGTAGCTCGGACTAAAGGTCCTATGGGAAAATGCATGGGGAAAACACGTTTGGGACCCCCCTTTTTTCTCAGCCCCCGCTTGATGAATCCCCCCGAGACTTTCAGGGTAGGAGCGGAGCGGAGCGCCCCACCTATTTTGAAAATTTCACGAGGATTCGTCAACCGGCGCCAAAGTTATTCCAAATAGAATGTTGCGGATTTCCTATGGAAACACGGTCCTAACTATAACTATCTACTGGCGACCGCCAGTAGATAATATATATATATATATATATATATATATATATATATATATATATATTACCTACTGGCGGTCGCCAGTAGGTAGTTATAGTTAGGACCACGTTTCCATAGGAAAACCTCAACATTCTATTTTGAATAACTTTGGCGCCGGTCGACGAATCCTCGCGAATTTCTCAAAATAGGTGGGGCGCTACGCTCCGCTCCTACCCTGAAAGTCTCGGGGGGATTCGTCAAGCGGGGGCTGAGATAAAAGGGGGGTCCCAAAACGCGTTTTTCCCATGCATTTTTCCATAGGACCTTTAGAACGAGCTACAGCCCGAACGGCTGAACAGAATTACTAGAAATTTGGCAGAGAGGTAGTCCCTAGGTCAAGGAAGTGCCTTTTGTAGGTTTGGTGTAAATCTGTTCAGTAGATTCTGAGAAAATAGCCTTTAAATCAATATATATATCTGAGCCCGCTTACGGTACGCTTACCGTACGCTTACCGTACGCTTACCGTAAGCTTACGATGGCGTGCGCGAGCGCGATTCTGATTGGCTCTTAGATCTTAGTAAACATTCGAATCGGCCGAAACCAGGAAGCGGCGTCCGCCATTTTGTCTCTCGCACTGAGTGTTGTTTATCAAACATGATGGCCAAAAACATGTTACGGGGCTGTTTTGACAACTCCCTCCCACATAGTCATGTTGAGGGAGTCCCCAAACATCCCCCAAGAGCAAAAACGGTTTTATTTTTTTTTCGGCAATTTCGCGGGGTACGCTTACCGTACGCTTACCGTACGCTTACCGTAAGCTTACCGTACGCTTACGGTAAAAAAATAAAAATAAAAAAAACACTATCCACACTTACCCCACCCCCTGTGCTTTTGGTGGCCGCAGGCCACCAAATGTGCAGGGCTTATTAATAGAGAAAAAAAACGTAATTTTGGCAACATGAAATTATAAAATCGAAATAAAAAAAACACTATCCACATTGACCTCACCCCCTGTGCTTTTGGTGGCCGAAGGCCACCAAATGTACAGGGCTTATTAAAGTTGATAAAAACCGTGCACGGAACGAACTGCGTTAAGTGGGCGCGCACGCCACAAATGGCGTAAAGTAACTTAGCATTTAAAAAACCGTACAAATTCACTGAAAAAACCATAGGTTTCACACACGTTATAGTTAGGAAATAGCATTTAAAAAACCTTGCTAATTCACTGAAAAAACCATAGGTTTCACACATGTTATAGTTAGCTGGACATTTTACTGATAAAAAACCAATGAAATTCCCCCGTTATAGTTACTGTAGGCAACTATAACTCACGCGACCGTAATCCTCTGCTGATGACATATGTGTCTTTATGAAAAAAAAATATTTGTAATATATGTATAGCTAAAATTTAATGGAAGAAGATATGGGCAAATAAGTGTCTAAATACAGTATTAGCATCAGCAGAGGATTGCGGTCGCGTGAGTTATAGTTGCCTACAGTAACTATAACGGGGGAATTTCATTGGTTTTTTATCAGTAAAATGTCCAGCTAACTATAACATGTGTGAAACCTATGGTTTTTTCAGTGAATATATATATATATACATATATATGTGTGTATATATATATATATATATATATATATATATATATATATATATAAGGTTTCCTGCTACGATAAGCAAAAACACGCTCTCAGAAAGGTACCTTTCTGAGAGCGTGTTTTTGCTTATCGTAGCAGGAAACCTTATTGACTTTAACTCGGCGGTGGGATTGGCCGAGTGCAACACGCCACCTGACAATGGGATATGGATCCCGGAAACGAATCCTCTTGTGAAGCGACTGAATATATATATATATATATATATATATATATATTACCTACTGGCGGTCGCCAGTAGGTAGTTATAGTTAGGACCACGTTTCCATAGGAAATCCGCAACATTCTATTTTGAATAACTTTTGCGCCGGTCGACGAATCCTCGCGAATTTTTCAAAATAGGTGGGGCACTCCGCTCCACTCCTACCCTGAAAGTCTCGGGGGGTTTCTTCAAGCGGGGGCTGAGATAAAAGGGGGGTCCCAAAACGCGTTTTTCCCATGCATTTTTCCATAGGACCTTTAGACACAGCTACAGCCCGAACGGCTGAACAGAATTACTTGAAATTTGGCAGAGAGGTAGTCCTCAGGTCAAGGAAGTGCCTTTTGTAGGTTTGGTGTAAATCTGTTCAGTAGATTCTGAGAAAATAGCCTTTAAATCAAAATATATATCTGAGCCAGCTTCACGGAACGAACTGCGTTAAGTGGGCGCGAACGCCACGAATGGCGCAAAGTAAGTTAGCATTTAAAAAAACGTACAAATTCACTGAAAAAACCACAGGTTTCACACACGTTATAGTTAGGAATTAGCATTTAAAAAACCTTGCAAATTCAATGAAAAAACCATAGGTTTCACACATGTTATAGTTAGCTGTACATTTTACTGATAAAAAACCAATGAAATTCCCCCATTATAGTTACTGTAGGCAACTATAACTCACGCGACCGTAATCCTCTGCTGATGACATATGTGTCTTTATGAAAAAAAAATATTTGTAATATATGTATAGCTAAAATTTAATGGAAGAAGACATGGGCAAATAAGTGTCTAAATACAGGATTAGCATCAGCAGAGGATTACGGTCGCGTGAGTTATAGTTGCCTACAGTAACTATAACGGGGGAATTTCATTGGTTTTTTATCAGTAAAATGTACAGCTAACTATAACATGTGTGAAACCTATGGTTTTTTCATTGAATATATATATACACAACCCCCCATTGAAGCTGCGTAACTGATGAGGCGATTCCTGGTGATATATATATATATATATATATATATATATATATATATATATATATTTATTTATTTATTTATATATATATATACATATATATGTGTGTGTATATATATATATATATATATAACTTTCAGCAATCCTGTCTCTTTCCTTGTCAAACAGGTACAGACCACACAGTGCCAAGTAAATAAAGCGTGCTAGTTTATTCTTCTATATTTATATATATATATGTATATTACCTACTGGCGGTCGCCAGTAGGTAGTTATAGTTAGGACCACGTTTCCATAGGAAATCCGCAACATTCTATTTTGAATAACTTTGGCGCCGGTCGACGAATCCTCGCGAATTTTTCAAAATAGGTGGGGCGCTACGCTCCGCTCCTACCCTGAAAGTCTCGGGGGGATTCGTCAAGCGGGGGCTGAGATAAAAGGGGGGTCCCAAAACGCGTTTTTCCCATGCATTTTTCCGTAGGACCTTTAGACAGGGCTACAGCCCGAACGGCTGAACAGAATTACTAGAAATTTGGCAGAGAGGTAGTCCTCAGGTCAAGGAAGTGCCTTTTGTAGGTTTGGTGTAAATCTGTTCAGTAGATTCTGAGAAAATAGCCTTTAAATCAATATATATATCTGAGCCAGCTTACGGTGCGCTTACGGTACGCTTACCGTACGCGTACGGTGGCGTGCGCGAGCGCAATTCTGATTGGCTCTTAGATCTTAGTAAACATTCGAATCGGCCGAAACCAGGAAGCGGCGGCCGCCATTTTCTCTCTCGCACTGAGAGAGATGTTTAAAATATAAAGCACAAAAACATGTAAAGGGGCTGTTTAGACAGCTCCCACACACATAGCAATGTTGAGGGAGTCCCCAAAGATCCCCCAAGGCCAAAAACGGAATTTTTATTTTTTCGCTAATTTCGCCGATTACGCTTACCGTACGCGTACGGTAAAAAATTATAAAAAAAATAAAATTATCCACACTCTCCCCACCCCGTGTGCAATTGGTGCCCGAAGGTGCATGGCTTATAACATATACGAAAAATTAAAATATTACCTTTCAAAACGAAGTGCATCATATGTCCTCCATGTGCGCACGGTGCGCGAAGCGCATCGTGCGTACATGGCCCATCTAGCGTAACGTGGGCACGCGGTGCGCGTAGCGCACCACGTGCCCACCGTGCGTGCACGGCACTAACTGCGTAAAGTGGGCGCACGGTGCGCGAAGCGCACCGTGCGCGCACGGAACGAACTGCGTTAAGTGGGCGCGCACGCCACGAATGGCGTAAAGTAACTTAGCATTTAAAAAACCGTACAAATTCACTGAAAAAACCATAGGTGTCACACACGTTATAGTTAGGAATTAGCATTTAAAAAACCTTCCAAATTCATTGAAATAACCATAGGTTTCACACATGTTATAGTTAGCGGAAATTTTACTGATAAAAAACCAATGAAATTCCCCCATTATAGTTAGTGCAGGCAACTATAACTCACGCGACCGCAATCTTCTGCTGATGACATATGTGTCTTTATGAAAAAAAAATATTTGTAATATATGTATAGCTAAAAATGTATGGAAGAAGACATGGGCAAATAAGTGTCTAAATACAGTATTAGCATCAGCAGAGGATTGCGGTCGCGTGAGTTATAGTTGCCTGCACTAACTATAACGGGGGAATTTCATTGGTTTTTTATCAGTAAAATTTCCGCTAACTATAACATGTGTGAAACCTATGGTTTTTTCAGTGATATATATATATATACACAACCCCCCTTTTGCCCCTGCCATGACGTGATGGCAATGCCGAAGTGAAATAGGTTCTGTACCCATTTATTTGGATGGTCTCTGTCAACCATGTCTCCTGTAGACCGATGATTAAATATTCCTCTATAAAATCAAGCCACTCTGTGGCATGTATTTTGCTCCGTAGTCCTACCACATTCCAAAAAATGCAGCCCAAAAATGTTGTTAATACACAATTTACCTTTGGTCTTGGGTTATCTATAGGATCACCTGGGAAGGTAGCTTCAACCACTTGAGTGACCATTCCCTCTGTCGAAGGAGTTTCTCGGGATATTACCTGGGGATTATTCCCATTAATGGTATACCTGCATTTCTCTGACTACTCTTCACTTCACTTGTGTGAGGCCCCACCTTAATTCAATCCAAAGTGTTCAATGAAGACAGACTTTGGAATCTATTTGTAGTTTGGACAGTATAGTTTGCGAGCCTCGGTCTCTGCTCTGTGAAAGGATGTGGTCTTAAGTTATCCCTTGGGTATATTGGATGATAGAAATAACCCAGGGGGCAAAGGAAGATTCCCTTCCCATCAGGTTTAATGTGCCCTGTTCTATGTAGGACCGTCTCCACCAAGGCAGGTGATCCAAAGGACAGGACCAGACAGTCGCCAAGTGTCCATAAAGATATCTTGGGGGGACTCCCACAAAGGTGGTCAGGGTTCCAACCAGAAGAATGCGGGGGAGAAAAACTTAAAAGTAAGGAGTTCTCAAAAGGCCCCCAAAATAATTTTCACGGGAGTAGTGGTAACCAGTCACAGTCTGATCCTAAGAAGAAGTGGGTCTTTGATCACAAGAGAGGGAGGTTTGTACCCCAATGTAATGAGTGCTATAAGTATGGGTACTCCATGGGCAACACCAAGGTGCCGATTCCGATCCGGGTAAAAAAAATTGCGTACGACTCGTATCCGTATATTTTCACGTACCATGACAACATTGAAGTTTACAACGAAATGGTAACCGGCCAGCTAAAATCCTTGCATAAAACCGTCAAGAATACTCGGCAAAATCAACAACATTGGAACCATGGCTATGGGAGTTTGATGAAAAAGATCCAAGGTGATGACAACGTGATCGTCCGACAATCGGACAAGGGAGGTAATGTTGTTTTATGGCCAAGACAGTTGTATGTTGAGGAAGCCCTGCTCCACCTGAATGACAGGTCGTGTTATAAAAGGAGTGAGTGGAAAGCAGTAAAAGCAGCTTGGGGTGACTTTTTTAACAACTTATTGGCATGGAAAAGTACAGGTCTCCTTAGTTCAGATGAATTCAAGTTCTTGAAAGTAAACCACCCGGTCATGCCAGTCTTCTACATTATCCCCAAGATACATAAGAATTTAGCTAAACCCCCAGGGAGGCCAATTAATTCGGCCAGGGGCAGTATCTTGGAGAAGACGTCATTGTATATTGACTTCTTTTTACAAAAACATGTGAGGAGTTTGCCTTCCTACATACAGGACACCAATGATTTTTTGAGAAGGATTAAGGATATGGAGTGGCATGATGATTACTGGCTAATTACCCTTGACGTTGTTGCGTTATACACTAGTATTCAGCATCAGGATGGGATCAAGGCGGTGGAATACTTTTTAAGAACGGAACCCATGTACATGATGGACCATTGCAAGATGATTCTAGCCATGATTAACATCTGCCTTAACAATAATTTTTTTCTATTTCAGAATACAGTGTTCCAACAGTTAAGAGGCGTGGCTATGGGGGCTTGCTTCTCCCCAAGCTACGCGTGTTTACACATGGGCATGTGGGAGGAGCAAGTCCTCCGCAATGATTACAGCGATGTCATGGCAAACAACATCATTGCCTGGCATCGCTATATTGATGATCTCTTTGTCATCTGGAAGGGGTCGAAATCAGCAGCCTCTGACTTTATTCAGGCCATCAATATTAATCATTTGAATTTGCAATTTACAGCTGAGTTAAGCCAGGAAAATGTTAACTTTTTAGATGTTGAGGTTTTTGTTTTGGAGGGCAAGCTTCAAACCAAATTATTTCGCAAAGTAACTGCAGGGAACACAGTACTGCATGCTTTTAGTCATCATCCCAGTCATCTTATACGCAGTATTCCCTATGGGGAGATGCTGCGTATAAGACGCATTTGCAGTACTGACTTACATTGTTGGGAAGCTCAGGAGCAGAGCAAGCTTAGATTCTTGGCAAGGGGTTATGCCCCGGCCATTATTGACAAGGCTATTTCTCGCACCAGATCTCTGGCTAGAGATCAGATTTTGAGTCCCTCTGCAGCTGATTCCTCTTCAGCAGCCACTCCTAGCCTTCTATCTGCACAGAATGATGTACCAAGACTGATTCTAACCTTTAGTCGCCAGCATTCTAACTTGCGTAGAATTTTTAAAAAGAACTGGTCACTGATTCGTCAGGACCCGGTAATTGGCAACGGCATACCCAATTCCCCTGCTATAACTTTTCGCAAGGCCCGCTCGATGAGCGATATGCTGGTTAAAAGTAGTCCTGAACTGAGCAGCAATACCAGTAATTGGTTACAGGCCAGCAAGGGATTCATTAAATGTTCCTCTTGTAAGGCCTGTGTTCTTGGCAAGAGCACAACATCTTACATCTCTCCCTTCTTCAGTACCCCCTGCAAGATCAACAGGAAACTTACGTGCAGGACAGACTTTGCAGTTTATGTGCTGGAGTGTACTTGTGGCCTGCAATATGTTGGGAGCACCAAGTTGCAGGCACACAAACGTATACTCCAGCACATGAGGGCTATCACCAATCATGACGCGTCTTACCCGGTGGCAAGGCACTTTAGTGACAAGCATAACAGCAGCCTGGAACATCTGTGCTACTTCGTCATAGATGCAGTGCCTCCACTTAGACGGGGCGGTGATAGGGAAGCCTCACTTAGAAAGCTAGAGACTAGGTATATCTTGGAGCTAGACTCCAAGGTCCCTAATGGATTGAACTCTAGCGAGGACTTCTTCACTTGGCTCTAAGTCTTCACTCTTGTTGCATGGTCAGTTCCTGTTACTTTATGAGTTTTCCTGTTTTTGAATAACTATGCTGTGTGGCACAGGTTTCTCCTGAATCTTGAAACATGAATTATGATGTAACCGATATCTATACAGGTTGAACTGTCTCTTTTTTTATACTTTATAATTTATTGTTACATGTTTTTGCTTCCTCTTTCACCTACTATAGTTTTTTCACGAATTTTTAACGTGTGTTCTTTTGAATCATGACATGTGGTACAGTGGACGATATAATGTGTGGGTAACCTTTATGATCAATCGGGCTAACCTTGGGGCACCATGCGGGTTTTTGGCACTGGATTCAACCAGACATTTAGAGCAACCCTAATTTGCATTAGTTTATTGCAATAGGCATCTGTAGCCAGTTTCTCCTTTCATTTAAATTACATATGTGGAGTGATGTTTATTTGGCGCTTATGTCTATGTTGATGTTTATGTGCAAGTTTTTAACTTTTTACATTTAAAAACCATACTCGGCCTTTTGTGGTTCTAGCATGTTGCCTCATATAATTTCAACAGTAGGGGAACAACAATTTTTTATGTATGAAATTTGACTCCTGATTGTGGTCCTATCCAGGAATTATCACGTATTTTACATGTATAAGGAGGACTATCTTAAACAACAAATGTATAGTTGTTTGTGTATTTTGCACGGTCATTTTCATCCTACAGCGCTATTCCCAAGCTGTTTTCTATGTCCATTGTTATGATGTCATCAATTATGTATGCACTTGCACTTTAAAAGGTCAGGCTTCTGACAGCAGCGTCATGTGATCAAGGCCTCCCGTAGGCCGAAACGCGTCATGGCGGCTGTGTAAAGTTTTAGTCCGAATAAAGATTTGCAGCACTTACTTTGGGTCCGTGTTCGTCTCTGCGCATTGAAGCTGCGTAACTGATGAGGCGATTCCTGGTGATATATATATATATATATATATATATATATATATATATATATATATATATATATATATATATATATATATATATATATATATATATATATATGTGTGTGTGTATATATATATATATATATTCACTGAAAAAACCATAGGTTTCACACACGTTATAGTTAGGAATTAGCATTTAAAAAACCTTGCAAATTCAGTGAAAAAACCATAGGTTTCACACATGTTATAGTTAGCTGGACATTTTACTGATAAAAAACCAATGAAATTCCCCCGTTATAGTTAGTGCAGGCAACTATAACTCACGCGACCGCAATCCTCTGCTGATGACATATGTGTCTTTATGAAAAAAATTTTTTTGTAATATATGTATAGCTAAAAATGTATGGAAGAAGACATGGGTAAATAAGTGTCTAAATACAGTATTAGCATCAGCAGAGGATTGCGGTCGCGTGAGTTATAGTTGCCTGCACTAACTATAACGGGGGAATTTCATTGGTATTTTATCAGTAAAATGTCCAGCTAACTATAACATGTGTGAAACCTATGGTTTTTTCACTGAATTTGCAAGGTTTTTTAAATGCTAATTCCTAACTATAACGTGTGTGAAACCTATGGTTTTTTCAGTGAATTTGTACAGTTTTTTAAATGCTAAGTTACTTTACGCCATTCGTGGCGTGCGCGCCCACTTAACGCAGTTCGTTCCGTGCGCGCACGGTGCGCTTCGCGCACCGCGCGCCCACTTTGCGCAGTTAGTGCCGTGCACGCACGGTGGGCACGCGGTGCGCTACGCGCACCGCGTGCCCACATTACGCTAGATGGGCCATGTACGCACGATGCGCTTCGCGCACCGTGCGCACATGGAGGACATATGATGCGCTTCGTTGTGAAAGGTTATATTTCAATTTTACACAAATGTAATTAGCTATGCACAAATGGTGCCCTTCAGGCACCATTTGCACATGGGGTGGGGAGACTATGGATATTTATTTTTTTTAAATAATTTTTAACGTACTCGTACGGTAAGCGTAATCGCCGAAATTATCGAAAAATTAAAAATTCCGTTTTTGGCCTTAGGGGATCTTTGGGGACTCCCTCAACATGGCTAGGTGCTTAGGAGCTGTCTAAACAGCCCCTTTACATGTTTTTGCCCTTTGTTTTTAAACCCCCTCTCAGAGTGCGAGAGAGAAAATGGCGGCCGTCACTTCCTGGTTTCGACCAAATCGAATGTTTACTAAGATCTAACAGCCAATCAGATTCGCGCTCGCGCACGTCACCGTACGCGTACGGTAAGCTTACCGTAAGCGCACCGTAAGCTGGCTCAGATATATATATTGATTTAAAGGCTATTTTCTCAGGAACTACTGAACAGATTACACATTTACAAAAGGCACTTCCTTGACCTGAGGACTACCTCTCTGCCAAATTTCAAGTAAATCTGTTCAGCCGTTCGGGCTGTAGCTGTGTCTAAAGGTCCTATGGAAAAATGCATGGGAAAAACGCGTTTTGGGACCCCCCTTTTATCTCAGCCCCCGCTAGACGAATCTCCCCGAGACTTTCAGGGTAGGAGCGGAGCGTAGCGCCCCATTAGTTTTGAAAATTTCGCAAGGATTCATCGACCGGCGCCAAAGTTATTCCAAATAGAATGTTGCGGTTTTCCTATGGAAACAGGGTCCTAACTATAACTACCTACTGGCGACCGCCAGTAGGTAATATATATATATATATATATATATATATATATATGTATATATATATATATATATGTATGTATATATATATATATATACACAACCCCCCTTTTGCCCCTGCCATGACGGGATGGCAATGCCAAAGTGAAATAGGTTCTGTACCCATTTATTTGGATGGTCTCTGTCAACCATGTCTCCTGTAGACCTATGATTAAATATTCCTCTATAAAATCAAGCCACTCTGTGGTATGTATTTTGCTCCGTAGTCCTACCACATTCCAAAAAATGCAGCCCAAAAATGTTGTTAATGCACAATTTACCTTTGGTCTTGGGTTATCTATAGGATCACCTGGGAAGGTAGCTTCAACCACTTGAGTGACCATTCCCTCTGTCGAAGGAGTTTCTCGGGATATTACCTGGGGATTATTCCCATTAATGGTATACCTGCATTTCTCTGACTACTCTTCACTTCACTTGTGTGAGGCCCCACCTTAATTCAATCCAAAGTGTTCAATGAAGACAGACATTGGAATCTATTTGTAGTTTGGACAGTATAGTTTGTGAGCCTCGGTCTCTGCTCTGTGAAAGGATGTGGTCTTAAGTTATTCCTTGGGTATATTGGATGATAGAAATAACCCAGGGGGCAAAGGAAGATTCCCTTCCCATCAGGTTTAATGTGCCCTGTTCTATGTAGGACCGTCTCCACCAAGGCAGGTGATCCAAAGGACAGGACCAGACAGTCGCCAAGTGTCCAAAAAGATATCTTGGGGGGACTCCCACAAAGGTGGTCAGGGTTCCAACCAGAAGAATGCGGGGGAGAAAAACTTAAAAGTAAGGAGTTCTCAAAAGGCCCCCAAAATAATTTTCACGGGAGTAGTGGTAACCAGTCACAGTCTGATCCTAAGAAGAAGTGGGTCTTTGATCACAAGAGCACAAGAGAGGGAGGTTTGTACCCCAATGTAATGAGTGTATGGGTACTCCATGGGCAACACCAAGGTGCCGATTCCGATCCGGGTAAAAAAAATTGCGTACGACTCGTATCCGTATATTTTCACATGCGAATCGTACAAGTACCGTACAAACTGCGAAGTACGATTCGTACGTGAAAAATACATACGAATTGCGTCGGGAAAATGGTCCGAGAGGGAGCCGTAAATTTTTACGTCCGAATAGCGTCGGGAAAAGTGTCCGATAAGGAGCCGGAAATTTTTATGTGCAAATCGTAAAACAGAAGTCCGAGCGCGCAAGTACGATCCGTACCGCCCGTCCGAATACACAACCGCATGTAAAAGGCCCCGTACGGAGCGAAAGCTGTAGCACACATGTATACGGGTAAACTTGTGCCCAGATACGAGTCGTACAGCCCCCCCTCACCCCGCACATGTCAGCACCGTACCCCCGTATGTCAGCACCGTACCCCCCCTCCGCACCGTACCCCAACACCGTAGCACAGCCCCGCACCTGTACGCGCTGCACCCTAGGCCCGTCTCCCAGCCCTGCACCTGTACGCCCTGTACCCCAGGACCGAACCCCAGCCCTCCACCTGTACGCACCGTACCCCAACACCGTAGCACAGCCCCGCACCTGTACGCACCGTACCCCAACACCCTAGCACATCCCCGCACCTGTACGCACCGTACCCCAACACCGTAGCACATCCCCGCACCAGTACGCACCGTACCCCAACACCGTAGCACAGCCCTGCACTGTACGCACCATACCCCAACACCGTAGCACAGCCCCGCACCTGTACGCACCGTACCCCAACACCATAGCACAGCCCCCCACCTGTACGCGACGCACCCCAGGCTCGTACCCCAGCCCCGTACCTGTACGCACCGTACCCCAACACTGTACCCCAGCACCCTCACCCAGCATCGCGTATGTACAGACCTTACCTACGTGAAAAATACTCGTACAGAACCAGGACACTGTAAAACAGCACAAGGAGGGTCAATTTGACTCACACAACACCACAAAACACGTTACACACCCACCCCAAATTCAAACCCAGCCACACCCACAAATGGACCAATAAAAAGGGCCCACACACACAACCCATGAGCCTTTGCAACAGACCCACTGCTGACAGACCCCACAGACAAACAACTGCACCTTACTTACACCTTAACTACACCTTAAATTACACACCTTCACACAACCTCATTCACAAACACCCCCTCTTCACATTCACACACACACCGTCACATTCACACCCACACACCCACAACCATCCACACCCACACCCCACACCATGCCCACAGACAAGAATCCAAAGTTCACAAGGGCGGAGCTGGACCTCCTCGTCAACGAAGTCATCAGAGTCGAGCCACAGCTGTTTGGAACATTGGTCAGACAGACCAGCATAGCCCAAAAAACAAGCCTGTGGCAGAGGATTGTCGATAAGGTGAATGCTGTTGCGCCCATCCGAAGGACCAGGCATGAATGGTGGTACGAACTGCGCAGGGCAGTCAAGAGGAAAATGAACGAGTAATACGCCCAGAGCAACATCACTGGAGGTGGGCTGCCCCGCAGACCCGTACATTACCATCCCTGGGAGGAGAAGGTGATGGCCATGCTTCCGCCGGTGAGAGCACACGGAGTCGAAGGAGTCGCAGAGCCTGGTGAGTACACAAACAACTCACGTAACATGGGGGAATGCCATCCACACCACAAATACACAAAATGCACGCAACTCAAGCCAAGCCCTCACCGCACACAACCACACGCAAAAACCACGCTCATGCCACTAACATCTCCATGCCCCATTCACAAAAAAAGGCAATGCCATGTCCCAGGCCACACCAACCACAAACCCAAGACTGGATGTCCGGGATGCTGGGAGGGTGGGGCTCACACAACACATTGTGCAACTCCAAAGCAGACACTAATGCCCTCAGCCCATATGGCCTAGGTACATACCCATGCACCATGCCCAATGCACAGGGACTGGCAAAGTACTGACAAGGTAGCTGACACTTGGCCCTGCTGTATGCAGCACAAGGCCCTCCTGTGACCACTGTACACTCAAACACCAACTACACAAGCTCAGATATCTAGCACAGGCACTCAAACTCACTGTCATGCCAGCATGCACCATGAGGGGACAGACACATCACCTGGGAGACCCAATGACAAATCACACTACACGCAACAGCAGGCCCGGTCACACCCCCCCCCCCCACACAAGCACCCACCCCCGGGGCAGGCAACGGATTTACCCACTCTCACAATGGACATGTGACACAACAAGACCAATCCATCGCCAAATAAGCATCCGAGCCAAAATTCTACTGGTCAAACACTCAGGAGAACATACCAATCTGTCCCCCGCAACATACCCATCCCCAAGTGTACATTGAGAGGAATGCTAGCCACATCCAACTACCTGGAGGATCTGTGACAACTTGAATATGTATGAAACATGGATGTGGCATGAAACAGCATTAACATTGTCTCTCTCTCACACACAGGGCAACGTCATCGACCTCCCCCCAACAATGGGGGGGAACAATCACAGTCCCAGGCTCAGCGTGAAGATGATCCCACCGGCAGCGACGACTCTCACCACTCCGTGGATGACCCCGACCAACCTGGCCCCTCTGGTGCCCAAGCCCCTGCAGCATCTGCGTCAGGTACATCTGTGCCAACCACCACCCCCATTCCTGCCACATCCCAGGAGACACCCAGGAGCCCTGCTCGCACTGAACAACACAGCCAGTCTGACCAGGAGGGACAAGGTTCTCTGGGCACCCAGGAGGAAGCAGACAACCCAGATAATGCCATCCCTCAGGGGTCCCGTAGACCCGATGTGCCCACAACGGCAGGCCAGGCTCGTGTGAGCAGGGGTGGTGGGAGTGGAGGCAGGCGGAGGCGAGAACCTGACCAGCCAGCTGAGGGAACTGGTATGTCACACATACGCCACATCCTGGACAACTACCGGCGTGACACCAGGGGCATCAGCCAGATAGTGTCGAGCCTCACAGAAATGAAGGGGACCCTCGACGAGATGAAGAACCTGCAGGCCAAGCAACATGCCAGTCAACAACAACACCAAGGACGGATGGAGGCAAGACTGGCTGAGCTCCTGGCGGTGCAAACGGACATGAGCCGTTCACTCCGTCGGATCGCCGACAACATGGGCAACCCTCCCTGTGCCACCAGGCGAAGACCAGCACCAGCCACAGGGAGGGAGGAGGAGGAGGATTCATCCGACGGAGCGTCCCAAGCATCGTCAAGGCCTGCATCTGAGGGTCCCGCAAGGAAGGTGGGTCGTCCACGGAAAAGACCGTGAGTGTCAGCGGACCATCCACATCTCCCAGGTCACCTGGCCTGGCACCTGGCCCACTGGCGCAACAGCAGCGCCTCACCCAATGACATTCTCTGCCACATGGACTTGCTGGTCACAATCTGACCAATGATGACCAACACTGTGGTCTGGACTCTGATGACTCCAACTGACAAGGATGCCATCTCCCCCTGTGAACTTTGGATTCTATGCACCCGGTAGAGCACCTTAGTACATCTACCAAAAGACTTACCCCACCAAAAATAAAAAATAAATGTTTTCATGAGATGTTGCTGTCATTTGGCATTAGTCCACAACATATGTGTGTGTAAATGTCAAACTATGCCTGAGTGTTGAACTAACTCCAGCCATCCATACCCTGGTATCTGAGTCTGGTACAGGACACACATGGGTCACAATTTATCAGTCAATGCAGACATGGAGCACAATACTCACCTGTGATGGCCTCAAGCTGCTGAGGGGTTGCTTGCAATACTGTGCGGACAGATCTATTTGGAAGAGTATCATTAAGGCGTAGAGGTCATGCCTCATTTGGAGGTTCCCGGGGAGGGAGTCTCAGGTATGTGTTCCCAGGTGGGAGGACTATGTCCTGCATGCTGGAGTACGGTGGATCTGAAGAATGGTGGCCAGGTCAAGGTTGGAGGCACGGAGATGGCACTACGGGTTCTTGGATGACAGTGGTACAAGGTTGGTGTTGGGTCGGGGTTGTGGCCTGCCTCCTGAGTGTGGGTGGGGAGTCTGAAGGCCATCCTGCAGCACACAGTGATCCATTGCAGCTATCTCTGCTGGACGGTGATGTGGCTGGGGCGCGGGATGTTGCAGCTGAGGTGTGCAGATGCAGCCTGGATGTGGACAAGTGTCCTGGGAGTTTGGATGTGGCTGCCCCGTAGAGGGCAGGGCAGTATTTGACACGGATGTTGTCGTGGACCTGGGAGATGGTCCGTCTTTCCTTGGAGTGGATCTATCTAGAGATCATGTGCATAATGCAGAGGGTGTTGCAGTCTGAGGCACAGATGCTGGTGATTACCATGGCAAATGTGAGCAAGCAATCCATGATGCACACCATCTTGTGTGCATGGACACTGGGTGCTTCTGCGGGTGGGACACAAGCAGTTGACCCAGCTGTAAGGGGACAATCCTCAGATGTTGACCTCAGTCCTGTACAAGTCCAGCCTCAGGTGGCTGCTGTTCTGCCATTCATCAATGGATCTCATGCAATCTAGAATATTGGAACTGGCAATGTCTGTGTCCTTGGTGAGGGTGAGGAGCACCTGGCTGTCAATGGCATACGAGTTGATGATGAGGTTGTGTGCTCATGTGATGGTGGAGAGGGGGGTCCTGGACACATTGTAGATTGACACGCTGAGAGATGATACCTGTGCCATGTGCCTCACAACGACAGCATACTACATGCAGAAGCCTTGAGTCCCACTCCCATGGCCTTGCCGGGGTACAGAGCCGGTGGGGAGTAGGAGGGACATGACCTGGTGGGTGTGACAGGGCCTGGAAGGCGTGGCAGCACTGTGTAGGCAGTCGGAGTTGCACACTCATCATGCAAAGGTGTTGTGTGTGCGCTTAGTGTATGCCTGAGAGCTGGCGGCAGATGTGTGGAGGGTGGCTGCAACATCAGACTGTAGTGTGATGTGGGTCATGCAAGGACATGAGGCTCGTGCAATGTGCACGTTGCATGTGCAGACGGTCCAGCCTTGGGCACCGCGTGGCCGCAACTGTGGCACAGACAAGCTGATGACAGCCAAATGAATGGGTTGATGGAGGAAGGGAGGAGCATCTTTGATGTGTGTGTGTTGCCAAATCAGGAAACTTTGTGTGCCCTTGCTGCAGTGGCTGCAACAGCAGGTGGCATGTCCTGGGAACTATGCCACAATTTCCACACAAAGACTAGGATGTCAGAAAGGACTACTGCAACAGGTGTATGTCAAGGAAGGAGTGACCGGTTTTCAATGGCACACCCAGAGACAAAGGATGCACAATCCCCAAAGATGACTGACACCGGATCATGAAACTGAAGGCCAAGCTGCGCACAGGAAACACACCCCAGAATGTGTTGATGGCCCGTTGTGGGGACCAACATACCAAAACACATACACAGCCATGGACTTCATGCACAATAGAGAATCAAATACATGTAGAACAGCATGCAGGTTGCTAATCTACACATAGACTCATATGCACAATCCTTGACAACCATGCCAGAGATGGTGCATGCACAGTGGCAAGAGACTTGCATTGACAGAGATGAGGCACCTTGGAGGCTGAGGAACACCTTTATTACTCAGGCTCACACCTATGGAAATGCATCAATATTAACAGACTCACAGGTCTTTTGGATTAACATGTGGGACCTACACTGGACACCCCCTTCGCACCACAGATGCTGTAAATCCATGGGAGTGGCACACAAGTGAAGGGGGTGAGCCAAACATCCCCTGCTGCACACGGAGAGGCTGCAATTCCCCATTGAGCCTCTTATGGGGATGTCCCGCAATATGTCCAACCGTAGCCTCCCGTATGTTTCCGAGGGAAGTTGTACACACATTGATGCCTTCATCAAAAACCACAATCCCATAACAGATGACTGTCACGAAGTGTGACTATCAATTCATTTGAGTCATGCTAAATGTCATGTGCCCCATGGTGAGTCGACATGTATGCATAGTAACAAAACCTGCACAGGAGCAGTGCCCACACATTACAAACAACTACCACACCCAAAAAGCCTTGCTGCAATCCTTACCCAAAGGAGACTTTCACCATGTCCGTGCATGTAACGCTGATTCAGCACACGTTGCATTACTCATGAGGAATAGCAGGAGCACAACGATGCCACTAGCAGACAGCATGCGCAACTACCTGGGGATGAGAGACACACAAGAAGTCAGGAAAAACATAGTCATCCGCACACATGGTCATGTACTCTACATGAATAAGGTTGACACCATGCTAGTTGTCAATTGAGTGTGTCAGCTAAAATGTGTGGAATGACATCAGCACTCGAGTGACACATCAGCACACACCTCAAAGTCACTTAGCATACAGTCAGCTGGACACACACATTGCAACACATGCCACACAAGGCTCCAAGCATGCACACTCAGACCCAGGGACTCACCATTATGAGAAGAAGTTGTGTATGAGCTGACTCCAGATGTCCTCCTCCTCCTCATCCTCCTCCTCACTTGCCTCGTGACCAAGGCCGTCATCCTCCACGGGTGGATGTTCCTGCTCATCGGGATCCAGGATGAGTGGCACCGCTTTCTCCACTGCCATGTTGTGCAGCATGCAGCACACGAGGAAGATTTTGCAGACCTTCACCGGTGCATATGGAAGGGACCCGCCGGTCTTGTGGAGGCAACGGAATCGGCTCTTCAGGAGACCAAACGTCCTCTCAATCACTCGCCTGGTCTGCCCATGGGCGTTGTTGTAACGGTGATCTGCAGCTGTTCTCGGGTTGCGGAGAGGCGTCACCAGCCATGGCATGTTGGGATAGCCAGAGTCCCCTACATGTAAACATCATGTAAAGAAGTGGGTCAGGAGATGCCGTCACATACTAAGATACCGCTGAATACTGGGCAAACAGAGTATACCCACCAACAAGACATGCTTGTTCGTTGTGCAGCTGCAGCATCATTTCTGGCACCCTGCTATGCCTCATGATGTAGGCATCGTGTGCTGACCCTGGAAAACGTGCACAGACATGGGAAATCAGCATGTTAGCAAGACACACCACAAGGGCATTAATGGAGTGATAATGTTTACGGTTACGATAGGCTACCTTCTGTGCCTGTGGTGCTACCAAAGCCACATGTGTCCCATCAATGGACCCAATTACATGGGGCATCCCTCCCAGGGCATAGAACTCACCCTTGATACCTGTCAACTGCTCACGAATTGGAAAATGGATGAATTCATCCAAGTGCTCCAACATGGCTTCTAAAACATCATGCAGGACACGGCTGAACATGGTCTGGGACATGCCACCCACATCAGATATGGTGAATTGAAACGTACCGGTGGCAAAGAAATGTAGGGCTGACATCACCTTCTTCTTGGGGGTCAGCGCAGTCGGATAACTGTGTCGCGGTTGGAGGTGTGGTGCCAGCCTGTTTGTCAGGTCCTCAATTAACTGTTGGGGGAATCTGTAGCGGCGTATGCAGTCACGTTCCCTCATGGCAGCCAAGTCTGGCATTGGTCGGGGGAGAGGCGGTGCCCTGCAGAAATTTGGAAGGAATAACCAAGATTGAGTACATTACTACACCAATGTCAATGAACTGAGCACATGTTCAACAGCTAATACACATATGCTACATACAGAGTCTGGCCTGTGCAATACATCCTGCACACGTATGCCAGCCAGGTGATACTCTTACCAAGAGCCAGCTACAAACGTGGATTGTCAAGGTCTACATGACATGCCATGAAAGTAGCTGTGGGCCAGTGTGAGTGAACAGCCAGACACATTACAGGAGTGACATACATCCACATATGTGCATTTGAAGGATGTTATCACATACAGACAGCTGCCGGCAAGCTAGACGCACAGGTCACATGTCATGGAAAAAGGACAGACCACACACCTTGCCATGAAAGGGTACATGTCAAAAATGATCACACAGACATTGAGACTACGCAGATATGTCCTAAGCTCGCAAGTCCCTGTTCGATGCATACAGACACACGTTACGTGTTATTCCACATGTGTCCTGGTGTGCGTAATAGTGTGACATGGGCATCTACACACAGAAACATGTTGGATGCAGCTACAGCAGATGCCGTTGACGGAACACCAACAGCAAGATCATGGGAACACATGACACACACATGACATAGTCACATCGTGGCACGCTGGTAGTGAGATGTCAGGTGTCATCATCCGTGTACCTGGCATCAGGGGACAGTTGCGGGTGTTGGTGACTGTGCCATGCCAGTGATTCAGTGCTTGACAAGTTTGAACTACATGCACACATGTAAAAGGTGTGAAGGGGAAGTGCGCCACATAGTGCCCCATCACACATGACATGTGTACACAGGTCATCACACAACTGTTGGGTTAAAACATGAGGAGACATGTGCCACTTCACTGCCTGACACACCTAGGCCCTACACATGAAGGACTGCACTGACAATGACTTGATGTCCATCCTTGTGCGAGTCAGACACCTCCATTCCTTTCCTGTGCGCCTCCTATCACCAGTGTAAGCTGTGAAACGCACCGTACACACGCTCTGAGGGCGTGGGTACGGTCGTATCACTATATGGGGTTTGGGTAGGAGTACGCGTGTGTGTACGGACCGTACACACGTACGTGTACACACTGGTCCTATCCCTATGGGAGTGTCGCCGTAGGCGTATGCCATAGAGATACGGCCCGTACACGCGTGTGTAGGGCCCGTAGCACTATGGTAGTGTTGGCGTAGGCATACGCCATAGTGCTACGGGCCATACCCGCGTGTATACGGCCCGTAGCACTATGGCGTACGCCTCCGGCAACACTACCATAGTGCTACGGGCCGTACTCATGCGGGTACGGCCCGTAGCACTATGGCGTACGCCTACGCCAACACTACCATAGTGCTACAGGTCGTACTCACGCGGGTACGGCCCATAGCACTATTGCGTACGCCTACGCCAACACTACCATAGTGCTACGGGCCTTACACACATGGGTACAGCCCGTAGCCCTATGGTAGTGTTGCCGTAGGCGTACGCCATAGTGCTACAGGCCGTACCCGCGTGTGTACGGCCTGTAGCACTATGGTAGTGTTGGCGTAGGCGTACGCCATAGTGCTACGGGCTGTAGACACGCGGGTACGGGCTGTATCACTAGAGTAGTGGTGCCCTAGGGGTACATGTGAAACGCACCGTACCTGTGTGGGGATTTGAAAATTACAATGGGGACACATAAGGGACAAGTATTAGGGCCTACATGCATGCTGGTTGTCATGGATACCCAGTTTAAAGATCAAATTTTTCCATCATGTGGCCTGGAAAAAGCAGTTGGCCACATTATACATTGTTGCAAAGTGGTTGTTGACTTGACATGATGCTGCAAATTTGAAAAAATGCTAATGCTGTCACTGGTGTATGTTTAAAGGGATTGGAGGAAACGTAGGATGCAAATGAGTCTGACCAATCACTCTGTACTCCTGTTACTGAAATAGCCCAGCAAGGCAGATATAAGTTAGCCAGAACCCATGAGAGGGCACTTGCCTGCACAACCTTTGATTCGACACCACTGCTGCTGCTTGTGATTCCTCTGGCACCATGTCGCGGACTGTGGAGAGGGCCCAGCCATTCACACAGGAAGAGAATAAGGGGTTGCTGGACGTCATCCTCCCACAGTTCCCCAGCCTGTATGGTAGACCAGGGGTGCAGGTGAGTGCTGACTCCGCTACCTTTGACTGTGCCCCTTCTTTTTGTGACTGGCACTTCTGGCATTGTGTCCAGGTGTGACAGACATGAAATGTTGTTTAGAGTGGGTCCCAGGGGGGGGGGGAATGGCTCATGTCTGTCATGCAGAGCATGATGTGGTTCATGTGTGCACTCCTCACTTGCATTGTGCTTACTGTGACATTCACTGCATGCTGCATGCCACATTCAGCATAGCTAATCCTCTTGGCCCTTCTTGTTCTATAGTCCTGAGGTGATACAGTGTTCCCCCGTGTGACAGGTGACTGTACCCACAGATGTGTGTGAGTTGAGTGGAGCTGTGGTGAGAGTGTCCAAATGATCTGGACATTGATGTGTGTGAATCTTCCTTGTCATGTGGGTGAGTGTCTATGTGGAGTGTTGCACCACAGCTGCATGGAGGAGACAACAGCTCTACCCATCTGATGTGAGAAGCGATCCGTGCTGTGTGTCTGACTTGCTGGGCTAGCCCCACGCCTGTGACACCCCCCAGGCAAGTGGCACATGTGCAGAGTGAGGTTTGTGTCGGCTGTTGCCACTGGCAGGTGAATGATCTGTGCATGTGTGTGTCTGTGTAGTCTGCTGATGTTGGGTCAGTGGCCTGGGGCATGTGACTGCTTGGAGGTGCTGGCCATCAGCTTTGTGTTGCTTGTGATGTACAGTGTGTGCCATGATCAGGGAGTGTGTCGCACCCCTCATGCCACCTGTGTACTTCCAATGCCATGTAGTGCATTGGGCCTTACACAGAGGCCAATGTCCCTATGACAAAGGTGCTATTATTTTGCCTCATACTATGCCCTGTTCAACAAATCAAAGATGTTCTAATGTGTGTCTCTGTGACATAGAGCAGGTGTAGTGATCTATTCTCACTTTGGCATCCTCACAGGTAACCGCATACGAGAAGGGGAAGATATGGAAGCGGGCAGTCAGGGCCGTGATCTCCGTGGAGGGTCGCAGTCGGCGCCTGGCACAGGTGAGGAAACGCTGGCAGGACATCCGGTGCTGGACCAGGAGGATCGCCCGGGTCCTGCTGGGAGACTCACCAGAAGGCAAGAACCGCCGGCGTCTGACCCACCAAATGAAGTGTGTCCTGGCGGTGGTCTTCCCTGACATGGATAGGCGGTTACAGGCGAAGCAGCAGCAGCAAGGGGGTAGGTACATGTGTGTTTGTTGTGTGTCACCAGCTTTGGGAAGTGCTCCGTCGCATGGATACACTGCCAGGGCTAATATGTGCATTGCATTTTCTGTTCCCCAAAGTCATCCGCTGCCGTTCTTCCTCCTTTCCCCTCCTTGACATGTGTTCCCTGGTCTGTGTGTAATCACTATTGCACATGGTCATCTAGGCTGGCAGTTAATCCAAGTGCACATTGCTGTCTGCATCATGTGGGGGTGGGGTTGGAGACATGTGTTGTTACCTTGCCTGTGCCCTGTCTTGTTCAGTCATTTGGGGGTCCATATCAGTTGGCACTGATGCTGAGTCTCAACATAGGAGTGTGAGTGTTCAAATGAACAGACTTGCAGCATGCATGACCGATGTTGTGGCCTCAGACATGATGTGCATGAGTGGGAGAAATGCATAGTGCCGGGACGGTAGCTCATGTTACAGTCAGATAATTCCAGGACCATGGAACAGTGTGCCCACTACAGTACCCTAAGACACCCTTGCCTCGGTATCATGTGTGTCATCCAACACTGTGCCCATTCTCAATGTGTTCAGCATAGTTTTGCCTCTGTGGCATTGTTCCCAGGCCTCATTTGTATTTATCTAAAGTGTGCTACATGTGCCCATTGTACAGGCTGACCCCATTTTGCTTCTGCATCCTCACACTGGCCAGTGCCTGTGTGTCTATGTACAACAATCTGTTGAGGTTTTTTTGTCACAAATATGTGTTGGCAGCCTCACGAGGTGATGTGGAGTACATTTAGGATTTCCTGATGCACTTTTTAGTAAACCCAGATTGAGAGGTGTCACTTCTTGAACTGTCTCAATCACATTGTCTCAGGTATGGAGTGTGTTTGCGGGCAAGGACTACATGTCCAAACCTTATGTCTCCTTGCCAGGTCTGACCAGTGTGTGATGATTGTCTGGACAGGCACTCAACGTGCAGTGACCCAGGCATGTTGTGCAGGGTGTCATGTTTGTGCT
This sequence comes from Triturus cristatus, assembly GCF_964204655.1. Taxonomy (NCBI): domain Eukaryota; kingdom Metazoa; phylum Chordata; class Amphibia; order Caudata; family Salamandridae; genus Triturus; species Triturus cristatus. The sequence continues at coordinate 529,420,403 of NC_140580.1, read as the reverse complement.
TTGCAGCATGTGTCAAAAGTTAAAAAACATGTTTCCTGCTCATCCATTATTGGCACGGGTGTGTGCTCCAGATGCTATATGGTTTGGTCTGTGTGTGCTGACATCTGTGTGGACATTCTTCGTTCACATCAGGGCGTCTCCTCAGTGCAGGTGCTCCTTATTCCAACACAATTTCAGGGCCATTTGCTAATGCATTGTCCTGTGTCTGGACATGTGTGCCACTCCACATGACAGGTAGTGTGTCAGATGTGTTGCCAACTGTGTCATCATGGTACGGATGGCCATGTGACAGGTGGCATGTTTTAAGTTGTTCTTCAAGAAGTCATGTGCCCTGGCACTCACTACACTTGTCAACATGTCCCAATAGTTTATATGCTGCACTTTGATTTTTGTGAAGGACAATGATGTGCCTGCATGACAGATGTCTCCCAAGGGAGTGCACAAGTACCACTTTTACACTTTTGTCGTACACGCTGGCACAATTAGAACATGGGCACATTTCTGTCCAAAATTTGTTTAGCAATTATACATATCCATGTTCCCACAGTGTGTTAGCATTTGGGTTAGTCCTTGGTTGTTGCTGATGCAAACTTACCGGTGTCAAGTCATCCCGACCACCGTGGTGCCATGTATATGTACTTCCTGATACCACATTTCTTCTTAACATTGGCTTCTTGGCATTAGGCGGGCAGCTCATACAATGACTGTGTAAATGTAGTTTTGTGTGCACCTCCTTGTGTGACTTCTGATATTCATGCACATGTGTGTTCTGTTCCACAGGTGGGACATTCACACATTCCAAATATGTCAATTGTGTAAAGTTTTGTGCTTCCCAATGGATCAGATAGTATTACTTTTGCTTTTCTACAGTACTCACAGGTCTATGAGTGTGGGGACCCCTTCAGCATTGGCGTCTGTTATTTGGCATTGGGTGCACCAATACTATTTCGTTCACAGTGACCAGGAGGTGGCATGCCGTCATGGTCTGCCTGTGCTCCACTGTTCACAGACACTAGCTTCTCTGTATAATTGGATATCCAGTTATTTGTTGTGGTGTCCTGATTTTCATTATTTCAGGGGGCATGTTGGGTGAACCAACTGGGGAGTGCAGGGCTTTCATATGTGCTGGGTATTCTAGATGCTTTTCATGATATGCACTGTGACCTATTTAGTTTGGACTCATGTGTCAGATGTACACAGGTGACTGATTATTTCCTGTCTCTTCACCTTGCCCACAGCATCATCGGGGGACACCGAGGGAGACACCTGCACGGACGTGGAGGAGGGATCCAGCACCAGTGCCACCACTCCTGGCGAGTCGGCAGCATCAAGTGGCACGGAGGGCGAGGGGAGTGCGGCGGAGGACCTGGGTAGTACCACCACCGACTACGACGCAGACGGGTCCGAGGCTGAACTCCCTGAGGGGGCGGAGGCTGCTCCAACAGCTGGCAGCAGCACTACAACTGTCACCGCCCCCTCCATTCCCATCACCGCCCTCCCAGTTGCTCCGGTCCCTTCTGTCCGTGTAGGGCAACAACGTGTCTCCTTCGTGCCAGGCACTGCACCCCCTGCCCCTGTCTCCCCTGCTGCCCTCACTGCCGAGTCTGTGGACATTCAGCGGCAGTTGCAGGTCGGGCAGATATTGATCCTGACTGTCCTCCATGGCCACACCAGACTGCTGACACAGATGGCGTCGTACATGGAGGGCATGTCATCAGCGATGTCTGACCAACGGATGTTGCTGAGGTCCATGGACTCGTCACTGACGGCAGCAGTGAGTGTCCTGCAGCGCTTACTCCCCCCACCTACCCCTGCGCCATCCACACTTCCCACTCCCATTCCTGTCCCAAGTACACACACACCTTCCCAGGCAGGCACCACACCAGACACAGGCAGCACACCAACAGGAAAGGGCAAGCGCACACCTCCTGTCACGCACACTCAGGGGGAAGAAGGCACACCCACTGGGTATAGGGCACACAGGCAGACACGCAGCCACAGTCGGAGTCCGCATGCCTCACTCCCCAGTCCCTCCAATGTCACTCCCCTCGGCTCCCCTGCCCCACAGTCTGAGAAGGAGATCTACTTGGCTGTGCTGGGCCTCAGCCCCACCGTTTCACCTGCGCGCAGAAATGGGCACGGCACTCCACGGGTAGGGGAGTTGAGTCCCACCCCCTGTCCACCACCTCCCCCAGTAGCACTGCAACCCATACCTCCGACCCCCCCCCCCTCCTTGGGGCCTGTGGTTCCTTCGGTTGCAGGGGAGATGCTGCAAGAGCTTGCGGACGTGTGCAGCGCAAGACTGACCTCCACCTTTGGCGCTGCCCCACCCCCTGTGGTCGAGTCATCCGTCCCTGCACCCACAACACCTGCCCTACCCCCTCCTGTCCCTGCGGTGCCTGGTCCTTCCCCACATGATGCCCCCACCCCAGTCGATCAACCAGAGGTATCTAATGTGCAGGCAAGCTAGGGGAGACGCGTGGCCATGTGTCCCCCCCCCAGGACTTCGTGTCTGGACTGGCCTATGGCCTTTGTAAATAGTGTCCTTTTCTACTTTTTGTTTTCATGCTGAATAAAGGATTTTGTTTTTACTTTGCACACGATTGCTTTTCAGGTATTGATGTTGGTGCTGATGCTCCATGAGTTGGGGTGGTGATCATGTGTTGGGTATCTGGGAAATGTAGTAGTCTGCTGCTCATGGGGTGGACCCTGGTATCTGCGTGGCATCACAAGGTCTCTGCAATGATTCTTTGGTCGTGTATGCTCTTTGTGTTTTGAGACATTGTCCCAAGGAGTGTTCCTTCATCTGTGGCACCTGACATCTTCCATTGTTGTGCTGACCTGTGTCTACATTCCCTTGGTGGCTGATGGATCCCTTCAACTATGTCCATGCCTGCTCAGCAATGTGTCCGGCTGCATCGTCTGTGCCATCCTTGGTAGTCACTGTACTTGTGTATAGAGTATGTTGCCATGCCTCCATGGGGAAATGGTCCCTTTTCCGCACTATGCATGTGTGTACTCCCAGCCTAGCACACATATGGTACTTGTTCTGCAGGGTATTTGGTCACCTGACAATTGTGGGCATTGTATCTGTGGGAAGTCCACCCTATTCCTTCCATGGGAGACAACAACTTGGTGGCTGTGCCAGCACCTGTACATTCCTATCAGTCCTGGAATGTGCGTGACAGTGTGTGTTCCCTTTGGCTCTCTTAGTTTAGTGGGTTTCACATAACTATACAGTCTTGTGACATGATCTCAGTGTGTGTATTGTGCTGCATCCGCCAGGGGTGGGTATGCATGTGTCATTTGTCATCGCACCCACATGTGGTGTGTCATGCAGTGGGGGAATGACATCCATCCTCATGGGAGTAGGACACTTATGTCAGTATCGTTAATCTACTAAGTTTTCCCCTTGGCTTTAATAAAAACCTAGAAGAGCTGGATTGCCCTTGCCCAGAAGGTGGAAAACAAAGTTTGTTGCACTTCCTTTTTTTCTGCGGCTATTATAAGTTGTATACCCGTCAATATTTAATGCCGATTCTTCGTAAATATAATATAAGAGATTTCATCCTGGCATTAAAATTTTTTCAAATGTTGTCGACAGACGAGGTTATACACATGGTAAACTGCTTTATAAAAACCTGCATAAGATCCAGGGCTAGCATGGAACATACATAATTGGCTACTGAATGTATACTGCACTTTAGCATTATTTCATTATAAATAGTAATTGAATTAATTATTTTATGCGTATTTGGACATGTGTGATTTTTATAGAAATGGATAAGGTGGCATTTACAATCTCATATATTAATAGATCATGTTTGTCCCTACTGTGCACCTCGTATTTTATGACTATTTGCTGCTAAACCCAATTGGAAATCTTGTTAGATAATGTATATCCTGTCTGTGTATTAAGCACTTTATGTTATATATATGCTGCTCTAACCCTATTGAAAAATTATTGTTTTTAAAATATTTTTATACATGTTTTTATGTATGTTTTTAACCTGGATGTACTTTTATGGAAATACAAATTCCGAATAAAGATCATTTGACTTTGACTTGACTTGACTTATGTCAGTGATGTGTTGATATGGCACTCTCAACATAGTCGCACATTGGGGATGCGTTCATGGACCCATGGAGTTGTGGTCATCTGAGGATGATGCACCCACCCCTCATATGTCAGGCCACTGCTGAGAGTGATATGCACCCACCCCTCATATGTCTGGGCACTGCTGGGAGGCCTCTGCACCCACCTCTCATATGTCTGGGCACTGTTGGGAGTGATATGCACCCACCCCTCATATGTCTGGGCACTGCTGGGAGTGATATGCACCCACCCCTCATATGTCTGGGCACTGCTGGGAGGCCTTTGCACCCACCCCTCATATGTCTGGGCACTGCTGGGAGTGATATGCACCCACCACTCATATGTCTGGGCACTGCTGGGAGGCCTCTGCACCCACCCCTCATATGTCAGGCCACTGCTGGGAGTGATATGCACCCACCCCTCATATGTCTGGGCACTGCTGAGAGTGATATGCACCCACCCCTCATATGTCTGGGCACTGCTGGGAGGCCTCTGCACCCACCTCTCATATGTCTGGGCACTGTTGGGAGTGATATGCACCCACCCCTCATATGTCTGGGCACTGCTGGGAGTGATATGCACCCACCCCTCATATGTCTGGGCACTGCTGGGAGGCCTTTGCACCCACCCCTCATATGTCTGGGCACTGCTGGGAGTGATATGCACCCACCACTCATATGTCTGGGCACTGCTGGGAGGCCTCTGCACCCACCCCTCATATGTCTGGGCACTGCTTGGAGTGATATGCACCCACCCCTCATATGTCTGGGCACTGCTGGGAGGCCTCTGCACCCACCCCTCATATGTCTGGGCACTGCTGGGAGGCCTCTGCACCCACCCCTCATATGTATGGGCACTGCTGGGAGGCCTCTGCACCCACCCCTCATATGTCCGGGCACTGCTGGGAGGCCTCTGCACCCACCCCTCATATGTCTGGGCACTGCTGGGAGTGATATGCACCCACCCCTCATATGTCTGGGCACTGTTGGGAGGCCTCTGCACCCACCCCTCATATGTCTGGGCACTGCTGGGAGTGATATGCACCCACTCCTCATATGTCTGGGCACTGCTGGGAGGCCTCTGCACCCACCCCTCATATGTCTGGGCACTGCTGGGAGGCCTCTGCACCCACCCCTCATATGTCTGGGCACTGCTGGGAGGACTCTGCACCCACCCCTCATATGTCTGGGCACTGCTTGGAGTGATATGCACCCACCCCTCATATGTCTGGGCACTGCTGGGAGGCCTCTGCACCCACCCCTCATATGTCTGGGCACTGCTGGGAGGCCTCTGCACCCACCCCTCATATGTCTGGGCACTGCTGGGAATGATATGCACCCACCCCTCATATGTCTGGGCACTGCTGGGAGGCCTCTGCACCCACCCCTCATATGTCTGGGCACTGCTGGGAGTGATATGCACCCACCCCTCATATGTCGGGGCACTGCTGGAAGGCCTCTGCACCCACCCCTCATATGTCTGGGCACTGCTGGGAGTCCTCTGCACCCACCCCTCATATGTCTGGGCACTGCTGGGAGGCCTCTGCACCCATCCCTCATATGTCTGGGCACTGCTGGGAGGTTCTCTGCACCCACCCCTCATATGTCTGGGCACTGCTGGGAGTGATATGCACCCACCCCTCATATGTATGGGCACTGCTGGGAGGCCTCTGCACCCACCCCTCATATGTCTGGGCACTGCTGGGAGTGATATGCACCCACCCCTCATATGTCTGGGCACTGCTGGGAGTGATATGCACCCACCCCTCATATGTCTGGGCACTGCTGGGAGGCCTCTGCACCCACCCCTCATATGTCTGGGCACTGCTGGGAGTGATATGCACCCACCCCTCACATGTCTGGGTACTGCTGGGAGGCCTCTGCACCCTCCCCCATGTCTCTGTCCACTGCTGGCAGTCCTGGGCACCCACCCCCATGCTCTGTCCAATGCTGGGAGTCCTCTGTATTTCTGTACGATTCGTACTTGCTGGTTTGTAAGGAGGATTTCCCGGGTACGAGTCGTATGGAGAAAACGCTCCATACGACCATTCGTACCCGGGTTTTACAGGATCGGAATCGGAATCGGCACCCAAATGTCCCAAAAGGGCACAGCCCCCCACCGGTGGGCAGACATCTGAGTTGGCATGTGTGGCGCTTCGGTAGGAGGTTTTCCCAGTTAGCTTTGGGGGGCACATAGAGATGACCCTGTTTTCCCTGGAGGATAAAGAGATGGTGCCAAAAGCCCATATGTCTGATAATACTTCCAAGTATAGGCAGTGGGTCTCCATCGATGGGCAATGGGAGGAGGCTCTGCGAGAAGCAGGAGCCAGTATGATTACTGTCAAGAGTCATCTGGTGTCTACAGCAGAGGTCCTTCTGAACACATTCCACCAAGTCATAGTCGTCGACAATCGTGAGAGCCATCTCCTGGTGGCTCTGGTTCCCTTTATGTGGATGGTGGTCTTCGGTTCTCTGAACGTAGCAATGAACCCTGCCATGCCTGTAGATTGTCTTTTAGGTAACGAGCTGGAGCACATTGCCTGGAGGGAGGTAGAGCTCAGGTCACACTTGGAGGTGTTGGGATTGCCTGAGTGGGTCTGTAGTACCATAGGGTCCATAGTTGGTTGTGCAGGGAGTCAATTGCATGTAGAGCCTGGAACAATGGCCCAGTCAATTGCCAAGGGGGGGGGGGGGCATGGGAAACCATCCCCTGAACTTCCCATGGTGGAATTTGATGGGGTCCCTGAGGAGGAGGCCCCCGAGCCAACCAGGGAGGACATTGTCGCCCAAGTGACATACCCGAGCTTGCTTGTGCAGGGAAAAAGCATAAAACTCCCCTGATCCCGTTACCAGTCATTGCCACCCCGTTTGAAAGGGTGGGCATCAACATCATTGGAACCTTTGGGCCCAAGACAGCCATAGGTAACAGGTTTGTCTTGGTGAGCCTTGCCACCCGCTACCCAAAGTCCATCCCTCTGAGGTCAATGACTGCACCTGTGGGGATCTTTACCTGTGTTGGGTTTCCCAAGGAGGTGGGGTCTGACAGATGCATTAACTCCATGTCTGTGTACATAACGTCCATCTGGGATGAGTGTGGCATCACTTACAAGTTCACCACACCCTATCACCCCAAAACCAATGGTCTTGTGGAGAGATTCAATAAAACCTTGAAGGGCATTATTACGTGCTTGCCTGAGCCCATGAGACGCAAGTGGGATGTCCTCTTGCCATGCCTCTTCTTTACCTACAGGGAGGTGCCACAGAAAGGAGTAGGGTTCAGGCCCTATGAACTCCTTTATGGCCACCCTGTTAGGGGACCTCTGAGTCTTGTCAAGGAGGGGTGGAAGCAAGCAACCAGCTACCCCCCCCCCACCACCCAGAATGTGGTCACCTACATGCTGGCCCTGCGTAATCAGATGCATTGCTTCTGGAAGAAGGCAAAAAGAAATTTGAAGGCCAGTCAAGAAGTCATGAAGCTCTGGTATGACCAGAAGGCCACTCTGGTGGAGTTGCAGCCTGGCCAGAAAGAATGGGTCATGGAACCAGTAGATCCCAGGGTTCTCCAGGACCACTGGAACGACCCATGCAAAATGAACAAGTGAAAAGTTGAGTCCACCTACTTGGTGGATCTTCAGATCCCTAGGAACCCATGAAGGGTTCTCCATGTGAACAGTCTCTAGCCTCACTTTTATGGTTTATATATCTTTTTATTGATTTTCAAAAAGAGGAAACAAATTCACCTCCTACAACCAAGCGGCCGGTGGGAAGACATCAGTGGTTTAGAAAGGAGGAAAGGAGTAGAGGCTAGAATTGTAGAAAAAGAGGAATATGAGAGGGTTGTGTGTGGGTCAGTCCATGATGTTATCGAGCATGTTTAGTGGGCTTCGTCATCCATCCTATGAGTCTGCTGCAGGGTTGTTGGTTGGTCTCGAAGGGGATCTCTAATGAGTCCAAGTACCTGTAGATACATAGGGCATGTAAGCTTGTTAAATTCAGTAAATAAAAATTCCAAGGTGGACTTCCAGGTTTTATCGAAGCGGGGAAGACTATGAGATATATACTGGCTGTAATATTTTCCATTCCTACCACATCCCATAGTGTATGTAGCCAATCCAACCTGGTGGGGACCCCTCCTTGCCCCACCTAGTCAGTATCACCTGTTTGACCACCCCTAATGCTAGAGTAATGGCTCTCCCCCTACAAGAGTTCAGAGAATACGTTAAGGCGTTCGGGAGACCTAGTAAAATGTAACTTGGAAATCGTGGTAAGACGGTATCATAGGTGTTATTTATGTCAGGCAGAATAGATTCCCAGAAGGGCTGTATCTTGGGGCAATCACACAGTAAATGGGTCAGTGTACCTATCTGGCCACATTGGCGCCAGCAGAGCGCGTACGCCCCCCGTTTCCAGGGTCACACCCTCTCGGGGGTGTAGTACCAGTAATGCGCTATTTTATGGAACATCTCCTTGACGGCCGTACTACAAGAAGACGCCCTGGCCCTGTGCACAATGTCGTGCCAATCCATAAGGGAGAATTCTTGTGCACACTCTGTCTCCCATCTGTGCTGTTTTTTTATGCTGTGTTTGCTTAATTAAAAAGGCATATATGTCTGACAGAAGCTTTTTGTCGGAGGATCTAGTGATAAACCATTTCTCAAATTTCACTAAAGGCCGCCCTGCATGTATACAAACTGTTGGTTGTGTCACCCAGTGTCTTAGGACCAGGTACTGCCAATACGTGGATCTAGGTAGCACATACCCCTCCACTAGTTGGAGGAAGTCCATTATGCTTTTCTCGTCTAAGAGATCTCCCACCCTCTTACAATTAGCTTTCTGCCACGTAAGAAAGGTCTGTCCTTGAGATGCCGGTGGGAACTCCGGATGACCAATGAAGGGAGTCAATGGGGACACAGGGGTTGATGGGCCCTGTGCGACTTGTACCCTGTCCCATGCCGTCAGTGTGGATCTTAACACCAGAGAAATATAAACCCCTACTGGGCTGTAACGTTTAGGGAGCCAGGGGACCTTCCACATATGTATGCCTGCTATTACCCGATCTATGAAACACCAATGTTCTTCTGACATAAGCCTATAGCATTCGACCATATAGCGTAACTGGGCCGCTTGATAGTAGCGTATCAAGTAACGAAGTCCCAGGCCTCCGTCTGCTTTCTTCAGATAAATTTGCCGGAGTGCCATGCGGGCTTCCTTCCCGCCCCAGATGAAATCCGTTAAAAGATACTGCATTTTGACGAGTATCTGAGGAGGGGGCTGCAGTGGGAGAGTTTGCATGACGTACAATATACAAGGGAGTATGGTCATCTTGACTGCAGCTAATCTGCCCAGCCAAGGCAAAGTTAGGTGCCTCCATCATTGAAGAGCTGCCCGGGTATTATTTAGAATTGTATCATAGTTCCGTACGGTCCGTACGGTCCAGCGTAGTGAATATTTCAAGTAGGGGACACATGAGTCAGCCCACCCAAAGGGATTATCCTCCTTTAATCGCTCCAGGTCAGCACTAGGAATGGTGAGGCTAAGAGCTTGGGTCTTGTGTATATTCATTTTGAATCCTGAGACCTGACCAAAGACCTCAAATTCGCGCATAAGTGGTGGTATGAAATGTCTGGTTGGGTAAGAAAGAGCACCACATCGTCCGCGTAAAGGGAGATCTTGTGTTCCCTGTTCCCCATATAGATCCCAGCGATGGCGGCATGGTGGCGAATACGCTCAGCATAGGTCTCCATATACAGAGCAAATAGGAGCGGTGATAAAGGACACCCCTGGCGGGTGCCTCTCCCGATTTTTAAGGATGGTGATCGAGTCCCATTGACAGAAATTATTGCCTCAGGGGCCTTAGATGTGCTATCGACCCACCGCAGGAATCGCGGTCCCAGGCCAAATCTCATCAAGACCTGGTGCAAGTCGGGCCACTGGACCCGGTCAAAAGCCTACTCGGCATCAACAGACAGGAGCAAGGCAGGTTTCTGTGAATGTTGGGTCTTGTCAATAAGGTGACAGTCTACAGGAGTCATCGCTAAAATTCCCTTCGGGGATAAAGCCGGACTGGTCTGGGGCCACTAACCCCTGCATGTGTGGTGCTAAGCGAGCCACCAGTATAGTGGTGAAAATGTTTAGATCGACATTCAACAGGGAGATAGGGTGGTATGATGTGCACTTCTTCTGATCTTTACCCGGTTAGGGCAAAACCACCACTGTAGCTATACGCATGGAGGTGGGAATCGTTCCTTCAGTAATGAAGGAATTTAACAGGCGCGTGAGTATCGGGAATAAGCACGGGGCAGGATTTTATAAAACTCCATCTCCCCTGGGGCCTTGCCCGACGCCAATCCCTGAATCGCCCTCAGTACTTCATCTGGGGTGATGTCTGCCTCTAGTTTATCTGCGTCCAAGGCTGGGAGAGAGGTGACCTGGGCTTGGGCGGCATATGCCGCTGCTGCTGTTTTGTCTGAGGGATCAGCCGTGTAAAGTGCCATATAAAAGTTTTCAAATTCACAAGCTATCAGGTCATCACTTTGTACTGTGTCACCCTGCCCAGTGTCTATCTCAGCGATATGGCGCTGCAATATTTGTGAACACACCTGGCAAGCCAGCAGTTTCCCCACCTTATTCCCCTCGGCGTAGAAGCATTGTCTGGTGCGGAGCAGGGAGTTTCCGCTCTGTCGGAATCCAATGCTTTCAGTTGCTTGCGAGCACTGGTGAGCTGATGACGCGTCTTTATTGCTCCTGTTGCCCTATGTACCATTTCCAGTTCTCTAACCTGTCCCTCAAGTCATTCCATTTTCTCTTTTCTGTCCCTGTTCTATCTGGCCGCTATCGCCAGAAACTGTCCCCGGATGACCGCCTTCAATGTGTCCCATAGCAGATATATGTGTGTTTGACTGTCATCATTATGGTTCATAAAGGTTCGTATGGCCTCTTAGATCTCTTTGATATTTGCGTCGTATGTGAGCAATTTATGGTTAAGGCACCATACCCATTGTCCTTGGTTTTCCCCATCAAGGTGCCAAGAGAGTCAAATGGGTGCATGATCTGATAGTGACGCAATGCCTATAGATGGTTCCAAGATCCCTACAGTAATCCGCGGTGTAATTAAAAAGAAGTCAAGTCGGGCATAGGACTGATGGGCCACCGAAAAGAAGGTGTAGTCCCTGACTCCGGGGTTACGTTGTCTCCCAGCATATACGAGACCCACTTCCCCCAGCCACTGTTGCATGGATGTGTAGGTGTAGGTGTGTAGTTCTGTCAAGGGCAGGATCTTGCACTATATTAAAGTCGCCCCCTATTATAAGGTTTTCACTCTGGGATTCCAGTATCGAGCCTATGGCGTCCTTAAGAAACACCTCTTGTCCCTTGTTGGGTCCATAGATCGATGCCAGAGTATAGGAATGACCTCCCAGTACCACCCGCAATGCCAACAGCCTACCCGGTATTTCTGTTTGTACCCCTAGTAGCCTCCCAGGGAAGTGTGTTGCGAAGAGCACTGCCGCTTCTGCCTTCTTCCCAGACAGGGACGTAAAAAATTGGCAGTCGAACCACCGGGACCGTAGACGCGTCCAGTGTACACGTTTCAAGTGCATTTCCTGTAAGAAGCAAATATCGCATTTGATTTCTTTAAGGTAAGATAGGAGAGCCCTGCGTTTCGCCTGTGAATTGAGGCTCCGCACATTAAGACTCACTATTGAAATGCTATGGGGCGCCATGGAAGCAGAGTAGTTGTGTATGCATTGAACACGGAATCCCTGCCCTCTCAATTGCCTATGGCCCCCCGTTCTTGTCCCCCGCTGGATGTTGTGTGTAGCCTAGAGCCCCCCTCTTGGTGTAAAAGGTGTTAGAAGGCCAGGCCTGCAAGTTTGGTAGACCAGGCCTAGCGATTTGGCCCCCCCTCGGAACCCTCCATCGGAGTTTGTACTCTGTCAGGTGTATCACCCAGCCCCATGTGTGATGTGTCCCTATGACCTCCCCTGGCATCGGATCCCTTCTTCCGGGATCCCTGCAACAGATATCGCTAGTGAAGTACCCACTCAGCATAAGTCCTGACCGATAAGAGAGTGCGCCATAGGGACGCGAGAGGAAAGAAAGAAGTAGGAAACATATAATAGAGAAGACTGTGTAACACGTTTTAAACTGCCCTTGGGTCTATCTGGCCAACGGCCATGCAGCCCCATCTGGTCCTCCAGTGGGTTAGCTACGGGCCCCACCCGCCTCGGCCGCTTTCAAAACTTGTCCCGGTTCTGTCGGTAACCGAACTGCTCTCATAATCTAGTAACTGTTCTCAAGGCCCTACTCATTCCGACGTGTGGTCCCCGCCTCCGTTGCGGACTTGCAGCTGCTGGAGGAGCGCCTCTCGTTCCTTCTGACTTTCTTTTTCGGTGGGCCGTGCACGTAAATCTTTCCCAATGCGGCGTCCTCGTCTCTTCTTCATGTCCCGTTCAGACTCATCTGTGTGTAGGCCTTCTGGGTCCCCCATCACAAAGTCCACTCCCAGGGCCTTCTGTGCTTCTTGAAGGGTTGTCACGGCATGCGTTTCTTTTTCCCACACAAAGAGTGGCCTGAATGGATGCCCCTACCTGTAGCGTATCTTGTGATCCCGTAGGAAGGTGGAGACGGGACGCAGGCACCGGTGAAGCGGAAGCGTGAGCTGGGAGAGATCTTGATAAATGCCCACCTGTAGGCCCTCAAACAGAATAAACGTCTTGTCCCGGGTAGCCGACATGATGACTTTTTTCTGGCGGTAAGAGTGCAGGCATGTGAGGATACCTTGGGGTTGACCTGGGGTCTTCGCCTGGTGGCCCGCCCTATGCGTGCAGTCCAGAATGATCTCTTGACCTTCTAACGACGGAGCCACATGTCGGAAGAGCCGGATCACAAACTCCTCCAGCCATCCCGCATCTGCTCAGAGAGGAACCCCTTAATTTGTATATTCGAGCGCCGCAACCTATTTTCCAAGTCCTCAAGTTGTATGCACAGTTCCTCCCAGGTCCATCAACTCCCAAGAATGTGAGTGGAGCACTTCCTCCCTGTTATCGCCTGCCATTTCCAAGGTGTCCACCCGGTCTCCCAGCTCGCTTATATCCTTCTTGATCAGTTTTAGATCCGTGGAGACCTCCTGCCTCAGCCCTGCAAAGTTGTCCCGCAGTGTAGTGAAGAGTTGCTCCATGAAGCTCCTCCTGAGCGGTGCCTCTTGTCCGAGATCAGCTGGGCCTGGTTCCCCTTCCCGGTGGTGCGACGATGGCACCTCCAAGGCCTGACCATCCATGTGTTTGCCCCCGGGCTTCTGTAGGAGGTCTTTATTGTTAGCCTCCTTCTTTGCACGGTTGGACGACATGTTGCTTGCGCCAACTTGTAGTAGTCGGGCAGGGCCCAGATTGATCCCAGCTCTACATGCAGTCGTAGGTCAGGTGTGCAGACCGGTAACCCCAAGGGCCTCGTTACCTGCAGATCCTATCGGTCAGTTCGCCACTTAAGATAGGCCCCAGCTGAGTGAGGCCTCTGCAACTCCCTGGCCTAACTGTCCGTTGCTGTCGACAAATGTTAAAATGGCGGCTCTTCCGTGTCAGCAGTGCCTATCCGGCCCGCTGCGATCTCCAATGGTTGCACAGTCAGTCACCCTTCCCTCTCCCCCCTGGTATCCTGTATTGCCCAGTGATGGGACCGATGATGTTCCACAAGGGGGGCTCCACCACCAATCACTGCCCGTGGCCCAGCATGTGGCTCTGGTGTAGGCCTGACCCTGAAGCGTTGAGCCCAACTCTCCTGTCCCGGGACTTGGGAACCCTAGGCCGCCTCCCACCGCCAGTACCACCCTACTTGTCTGCTGGCTTGGCAGGCCCAGCTCCCCTTCGGTGCCGCACGACCTGGAATAGGTTATCAGGGCTCCGTGGCAGTCTCACAATCCTTCCTGATGTCCAGGCCCCTCATGGCCCGGGAGCTCACCATCAGCGACAGGGGCGATGCAATCCTGCCTCCCGGGTCAGCTTCCTGGTGTCAGGGACTCCTGCGAGTGGGGCCTGTAGGACGGATGCAGGCTGCACCCGGAACTAACCGGGCTGCCTCCGCCTCCACATACGGCACACACTCTGTGACTCATGGGTCCTGCTGCGCCTTCAATCCGCTCCCGGGTTCCGACCTCGAAATGGTCCGAGCCCACGGGCCCAAAGGCTATAATCAATAAGGGCCACGGCCAGGGCTCACTGGCCGCTTCCGCAGGCCCAGTTCCGCCACGACCTCCTCCACCACTGAGTACCACCTTGCGGGCTCCGGCAAGACCTCTCGGCTGCTACGAGGCAGCCTTCCACTCCTTCTCTCCTGTCGTCGGGCGGACGCTTCTCGTCCCTAAGAGCGCTTTGGGGCGTCCGTAGAAAGGTTTGGGGGTCCCGGGTTAAGGCTTTAGGCGGCCTTGGCGAGCGGAGCTCCGAGGAATCACTGCTGCACCGCCGCCATCTTGGCCACGCCCCCAAGCCTCACCTTTAGAGGTCCAAAGGGTAAACAGACATAATATCGAATTAAAAATATCGACAGGACAGTATATCGAGTTTTTAATATAGAATGGACAGAATATCGAATTGCCAAAATATAGTGGTGAAGAATATCGAAAATCAGGTAAGAAATAAAATATCGATTTAAATAATATAGAAGTAAGTAATATCGACAGTCATAATATAGTTGTTAAGAATATCGATTTTTTTTTATAGTGTTTTAAGTGTTAGTATATGTGTTAAAAGTATGTATAAATTTTGGAATGTATGTTTGAATATTTTTAAAGTAATGTATTTTATGTTATTTAATTTTTGTGTAATTTAATTCCGTAGCGGGTTGTGGGTTTATAGGGGATTAGGGTGGGAAGTAATTTAATTATAGTAAATTAAATAATAATTTTTAGGAATTATTAATTATTTTTAATTTAATTTTGTGTTTTACTTCTGTAGCGGGTTGTGGGTTTATAGGGGAATAGGGTGGGAAGTAATTTAATTGTTATTAGGTCATTATTAATTGGTATTGAAAATTAATTGGTTGTTGATTAATTATTAATTGGTAAATAATTTGTATTAATTGGTAATTAATTTGTATTAATTGTTTAATTGATAATTATGTTAATTGTATTAATTTATTATTTGTAGCGGGTTGTGGGTTTATAGGGGAATATGGTGGGAATTAATTTAATTGTAAATAATTAATTATTGAAATAATTTTTGTATATGGCTAATTCATTTATTCTTAATTAATTATTAATTGGTATTAATTTTTTTAATTAATTTTTGGTATTGAAAATTAATTGGTTGTTAATTAATTATTATTAGGTTCTTAATAATAAAAAAAAATGGTATTTGTAATAAATTAATTATTAAATATTGTGTGATTGGTAATTAATTTTATTATTTTGTTGGGGGTATTAATAATTTATTTATTTTTAATAAAATATTAAATTATTTTTTTCCCTACTATTGCACTCACTGGAGTGGGAATAGTAATTTTTACCCCTACGATATCCAACGCTTTCCCTACTATTGCACTCACTGGAGTGGGAATAATAATTTTTACCCCTACGGTATCCAACGCTTACCCTACAGTTGCACTCACAGGAGTGGGAATAGTAAATTTTACCCTCCCGCTATCCAACGCTTTCCCTACTGTTGCACTCTCTGGAGTGGGAACAGTAATTTTTACCCCTACGCTATCCAATGCTTTCCCTACTGTTGCACTCTTTGGAGTGGGAATAGTCATTTTTACCCCTGCGCTATCCAACGTTTTCCCTACTGTTGCACTCTTTGGAGTGGGAATAGTAATTTTTACCCTCCCGCTATCCATCGCTTTCCCTACTGTTGCACTCTCTGGAGTGGGAATGGTAATTTTTACCCCTACGCTATCCAACGTTACCCTACAGTTGCACTCACTGGAGTGGGAATAGTAATTTTTACCCCTACGCTATCCAACGCTTTCCCTACTGTTGCACTCTTTGGAGTGGGAATAGTAATGTTTACCCCTACGCTATCCAACGCTTTCTCTACTGTTGCACTCTCTGGAGTGGGAATAGTAATTTTTACCCCTACGCTATCCAACGCTTTCCCTACTGTTGCACTCTTTGGAGTGGGAATAGTAATTTTTACCCCTACGCCATCTGACGTGTTCCCTACTGTTGCACTCACTGGAGTGGGAATAGTAAATTTTGCCCTCCCGCTATCCAACGCTTTCCCTACTGTTGCACTCTCTGGAGTGGGAATAGTAATTTTTACCCCTACGCTATCCAACGCTTTTCCTACTGTTGCACTCTCTGGAGTGGGAATAGTAATTTTTAGCCCTACTCTATCCAATGCTTTCCCTACTGTTGCACTCTTTGGAGTGGGAATAGTAATTTTTACCCCTACGCTATCCAACGCTTTCCCTACTGTTGAACTCACTGGAGTGGGAATAGTAAATGTTACCCTCCCGCTATCCAACGCTTTCCCTACTGTTGCACTCTCTGGAGTGTGAATGTTAATTTTTACCCCTACTCTATCCAATGCTTTCCCTATTATTGCACTGTCTGGAGTGGGAATAGTAAATGTTGCCCTCCCGCTATCCAACACTTTCCCTACTGTTACACTCTCTGGAGTGGGAATAGTAATTTTTACCCCTACGCTATCCAACGCTTTTCCTACTGTTGCACTCTCTGGAGTGGGAATGGTAATTTTTAGCCCTACTCTATCCAACCCTTTCCCTACTGTTGCACTCTTTGGAGTAGGAATAGTAATTTTTACCCCTACGCTATCCAAAGCTTTCCCTACTGTTGAACTCACTGGAGTGGGAATAGTACATTTTACCCTCCCGCTATCCAACGCTTTCCCTACTGTTGCACTCTCTGGAGTGTGAATATTAAATTTTTACCCCTACGCTATCCAATGCTTTCCCTATTATTGCACTGTCTGGAGTGGGAATAGTAATTTTTACCCTCCCGCTATCCAACGCTTTCCCTACTGTTGCACTCTCTGGAGTGGGAATAGTAATTTTTACCCTCCCGCTATCCAACGCTTTCCCTACTATTGCACTTACTGGAGTGGTAATAGTAAATTTTAGCCGGCCGCTATCCTACGCAAAAAATATTGCATTTTTTTAATTAATATTACGTTAATATATATGTATTATTATTATGTTTTTTTACTTACATTAATTATTTATTAATTTTAAAGTTATTTAAGAATTTTTAAGTATGTTTCAGTTAATTATATGTTTTATTTCATTAATTTTACATTTATTTTAAGACATTTAGACATTTAAAATAATTCGATATTGAGACTAACTATATTTTTTACAACAATATTTTGGATTCTATATTTTTGTACTTACCTGTTTGGAGATAGGGCTTCGATATTTTGGCATTCTATATTTTTCCTTCGATATTTTGGCAATTCGATATTCTCCTTCTCGATATTTCGTCAGTGATCCGTCCAAAGTGAGCATGCTCCTTGTGACCGATGAGGGGGTGGAAGAGGAGAGCCAACCTCTCCCTGACCTCCTCTCTGGACAGGAACATGATGGGCCAGTAAAAGATATCAACCTCTCTTCCACCCTGACCCCAGAACAGCAGAGGGACTGTTACCAGTTGCTGGGACAGTTTGTCTCACTGTCCTCACTCATCCCTGGACTCACACATATGTGCTACCATGATGCTGACACTGGAGATAGCTTACCTGTGAAGAAGAACATTTGCAGGTTGTCAGCCAGGGTGAGGGCCAGCATCAAGAGGTAAGTCTTCAAGATGCTGCCATTAGAATTGATTTAGCCCTCCAATAGTCCCTGGTCCAGCCCTGTGGTGTTTCTACCAAAGGCTGCCCCAACGGGCACCACACCAGACATCCGGCTCTTCGTAAACCACAGAGGACTCAGTATTGTCACCAGGACTGACCCACATCCCATCCCCAGAGCTGGTGAGATAATTGACAGGCTGGGCACTGCTAAATTCCTCAATACCTTTGATTTGAAATCAGGGTACTGGCAGATCACTCCGACTGAGGGGGCTAAAGAGAGGTCAGCATTTACAACCCCAGAGGGCCACTTTCAATTTCAGGTGCTGCCCTTTGAAGAATGCCCAAGCTACCTTCCAGAGATTGGTTAAGAGGCTTCTGGCTGAAAAGGAGGCCTTTGTGCCACCTACTTAGACGTCATTGCTGTCTACAGTTCCAGCTGGGAGAAACACCAGCATAACCTCCACGAGGTGCTTCAGGCCCTGCAACAGGCAGGCCTGACCATCAAGGCCAGTAAGTGGAGTGGTGTGGCTCACTGGTTAGAGGCAGCAGACCTGGAAGCAGAGGACTGCCCGGGACCAGGGTTCAATTCCCGACGCGGCAGGGTCGTGGACCAGGGCCAGCGGACTCGATAATTCTTGCCTCGGTGCCTACTCTAACCAGGGATCACACTCGGCAACTCTGGGCATTAGCTTGCCTCATCTCCACAACGGCCCCCCACATTCGCCGGGGATGCCTGGTTTCACCTTGGAGATACTCAGGAGGGACCATCTCACAGGGATAGCCAGGACGGGTTCCCCAGCGGTCTACAGCGCCACGACGCCTCAGGGCAGCAGTGTGCTTTACAAGACACATACATTTACACATTTACATTTAAGTGCCAGACTGGGCAAGGGTCCGTTGTGTACCTGGGTGACTTAGTAGGTGAGGGCAAGGTACAGCCCCTCCAGGACAAGATTGACACTACCATTGCCTGGCAACCACCTAAAACTCAGACAGAAGTGAGAGCCTTCTTAGGCCTCACAGGCTACTACCGCAGATGTGTTAAGTGTTATGGCACCATTTTCGCCCCTATTTGAGCTGGCTTTCAAGAAGCAGCTCAGATTAGTGATCTGGACAGAGGCTTGTCAGAAATCCTTTGATACCCTCAAGGAAGCCATGTGTTACAGCACCTGTACTCAAGACACTTGATTTCACCAAAACATTCATCATGCAAACAGACGCTTCAGAGCATGGCGTAGGGGCATTTTTAGTACAGCTGAATGAGGAGGTCCTAGACCAACCGGTAGCCTTCATTAGTAAGAATGGAAAAGAAGTGGAATGCCATTGAAAGAGAAGCTTTTGCTGTGGTCTGGGCACTGAAGAAGTTGAGATCACACCTGTTTGGGACTCACTTCCCGGTTCAGACAGACCACAGATTCCACAGATGGCTCATGCAGAGGAGGGGTGAAAATCGCAAACTGTTGAGGTGGTTTATCTCCCTCCATAGAATGGACTTTAGGGTGGAGCACCGTCCAGGGACAGACGACACCGATGCTGAAGGCCTATCCAGGTTCGTCTGCCTTAGTGAAGAGAACTCCCAAGGGCTTGGATAGCTTTCCCCACTTTCAGCTGGGGGCATGTTTTAGGCCTGACAGCCTTAGAGTGGTCTTCCTCCCAACTTTTGACCTACGTCCTCCACTTTTGTGACCTCGCTTTTGTTGTGCATTTTACCACTGCTAACCAGTGATAAAGTGCTTGTACTCTCTCCCCTAAACATGGTAGCATTGGTTCATCCCCAAATAGCATATTTAATCTTCTTATAAGTCCCTAGTAGAGTGGTACCCTCTATGCCCAGGGCCTGTAATTTAATGCTACTAGTGGGCCTGCAGCACTGCTTGTGCCACCGATTGAAAGAGCCCTTTAACCATGTCTCAGGCCTGCCACTGCAAAGCCTGTGTGTGCAGTTTTACACTGACATGTCGACCTAGCAAAATAAATCTTTTGCCAGGCCTAAACCATCCCTTTTTATACATATAATTCACCCCTAAGGTAGGGCTTGAACAACACAGAGGGCAGGGTAGAATGTATTTAAAAGACAGGACGTGGACTTTTACGCTTTTCATGTCCTGGTAGTGAAACTCTCCCAAAGTCGTTTTTCATTACTGAAAGGCCTATCTCTCCCATAGGATAACACTGGGATTACCTTATTACATTTTATAAGTGTAATTTCCAATTGCAAAGAGATAAGACCCCCTTTGTCCGGTGTCTCTGTAATCCTAATTTAAAATCCTAATTTATGCTGAAGTCAGATTTTAAGTTACAATTTGGGGAAAACCACTTTTAGAAAGTTGGCATTTTCTTACTTTAGCCACTTGATACCTGCTGCCTGTCTTTAATCAGTCTGGGGTGGATGACAGCTGGGCTTTGTGTATTCCCCGTAGACACCCGCACACAATGGGAGCTTAGGTGTGACTTGATGGGCCATCCTGGGAGAATGGGGGAAGAGCTGGACACAGCCTCACTTACACCTGAACACAAAGGGCTACATACCCTCCTGTAGTAAGTCTGGAGCCAGGGCATGAAGAGGAGACCTCTGTGCACTTAAAAGACCTGTCTTTGAAGTCGCCCCACTTCAAAAGCACAACTGGGTATAAGTACTGGACCGCTGACACCATGAATTCAGTACACTTCTGGATCTGTAAAGACTCTGCCAGGAAGAAGGACTGCTGTGCTGCTGAAGGACTGTCGTTCTGCTGGACTACTGCTTTGCTAGACTACTGCCTTGCTGTGATGCCCTGCTGCCTTGTGTACCCTTGACTGGGTGAGAAGGGCTGGAACTGCATCATTTGAACCCAAAGTGACTCCTAGGACTAGCGCCTCCTGATCTGAAGTCTCAGGGACGGAAAAGACTTCCAACCACCATGCTTCTACACCTGGACTGTGCCATCTTTGAGTCATTCTTGCCAAGTGGTCCCACCCCAGTCCTGGACCTTTGGAAGTAGGCCTAAGGTGCTTGTTCCTGTGAACCCAATGCAATCACTGTCAAATCAATGCATCGCTGCTGCTGCGTGACTCAGAACTGATACAGCTCCGCTACGCCCTGGATAAGACCCGCTACATCCCCTCTGCTGCGTGGATCAGCACCGACGCATTTCTGCTGCTGCGTGGATCAGACCCGATGCATCGCTTTTGGAGAAACCACTCTTTGTGGTGCAGGGTCCTCGCATCTCCATGGACAACAGCCTTGACAACACTGCAGAAGCTCCATATTGCAGCTTAACGCATATCGAAGCCGACACATTATCACTGCAATGCAGATTAGGACCAGTTCATCATCGCCGATGCGTGGATCAACACCAATGTATCGCTTCATCTGCACCCCGCATCTTCGACTTTGACATAGCCAGGTTTAAGGTACTTTTGTCAGGGGCCTCACTGGGACCCTGTATCTGGCCCGCACGCCCAAACTTTTGACTTTATCTATTGAAGGGGTACCATGACTTCTGGTATATACGGAAGCAAAGATTGTACCCAAAGATTGACACAATCTTCTATCGGGGAAGACATCCCCATTGGCAAGCAAATTGTTAATATTCTATGTTTCTCCTGCGGGCCCTTATGGGGAAAAACTGCTTCAAGCTGAGCTTTCTTCTACGCTATCCAGAACGGGATTTGATATCGGCTGGTGGGAATCTTTCCCTTAACAGCATTCAGTGTTTGGGGGCTAACACCTGTAGTAGCCATTTGAGGTTGAGCAGCCCTAACAGGTTGGACTTTCAATGTTCTCATTATGTATTGTGTAAAATTTCTGTAAATGTTTACTAAATCTCTATAAAGTGTACGCATTCCTGCTGCTATTAAAGTAGCAATCTGGATGTGGTGTATATGAAGCCAAGACCAGCCAGGTCGCTCCTACTTTGCTGAGTGAACCGAGTCACACATTTTCTGTGGTATGGGGTAGGGTGCCTTTAAATGAATTAATATGCTCTTGGTAAGTTAATGGGACTTTTATGTCCACGTATGGAAAATACTTCTCAGGTGGTTCATCTTTGATGTGAGTGTGGAACAACTGTGTACGTGCATCTGCAGGTAAGAATTTAACCCATGAGTAGAATACCTCTGTTCGGAATCATTTGTGTGCCTCAAACACGAAGGTAACATCGCCACCCATTGCAGGGAGGCCATGTTGTAATAATTTATTAGTAACCGCCTGTCTGAAATTTTCTGTAATATTTAGAACCGCTATCTGCTTCCCAACGTCCTCTACTTGTTCGGTCATTGTCAGAGAATAAGTATTTAGTTAAACTATTTATAGAGATATGGTATGCTTTGAGAGGCTGGCTTAATGTATGATGTACGCATATGTAAGTGGACACCTTCCACCAATCCTGACAACCCTTATAATGACTTTAGTGGTCTTAGACAACCTTAGAAAGCTCTCTAAGTGGTAGGTGTGGAGAGCTGCTTTCAGGCTTAGTCCAGAAGGAGTGTAAAGCAGCTTGTTTTACCAGAACGGTATTGAATAAGTGAAAGAGAACCACACAATGTATTTATGCAAAATATGTATTTATATAAGACACTCACTAAAACATACAGATATCTCCTACCCAGAGATATACACATTGCACACAATACTTTGCAATAGAAACACGTAAGTAGCACAGAATACACAGTGGTCCCCAGGGGGTGACCAAACCATATACTAAAATAGTGATGTGCGAACCACGACTCGAGTCAGGAATATACCCAGAGGACGTAGAAGTGTCGGGTACCCAAGGAACCACCCAAGGTGAGTATCTAAGAGTCCAACGTAGGTTGTGTGCAATGTGTGAACACAACCACGTTCTCCGTACAAATAAACGTGTAAGTCGCGGTTGCAATTTTAAAGAAAGAGGACCCTTCCCAGTGGACCCTGAAGAAACCCCGGGGAAGACAAAAGGTTGGAGAGCCACCCCACCAATGGATACCCTAGTACCCATGTTACCTGCACCAGGGAAGCCAGGTGAATAGGTGTGAAGTGGTGTCGGAAACCGCTGTCGAACCCAATGGAGGACTTCAGGAAGATGACGCTGCTGGGGAAGGTGAAAGTGTCCAGTGGAATCCAAAGGTGGATTCAAGGTGAAAAGTACCTGCAAGCAAAGGGGACAGAGTCTATGTCTGTGAGAAAGTGGCTCTGTGTATACTGTTCCCAAATAGGTACAGTGTGTACAGAGTCCACAGTCCCCAGAGGTTTGGCAGAGGTTAAAGTTAGATATAACCTTACTTTCTAAAGTGGTAGCTTGGTCTAGCAGTAAGGCAGTATCAGAGGACAGTGTAAAGCATTTGTTGTACAAACTCAGTCAGCAAATGGTCTCACACACTCAAGAACTGAACTCTAGGCCAATGGCTTATATAAAAAATATATGGTTGTTTTATTTTAGAACCAACAATAGGCATTAAAATATACTTTCTCAGAATGAGATGCTTTAGTTATATACTTCTGCAATATGCAATTGACTTTTGTAGGTAATAGTTACAGGTTGTTGCAATAGGCAACACAATTTCAAACACAATAGTACATTGAGCTCAATGGGAGTTTTAAGTTATTTGCAATAGATTACTTTCAGGATTACTTTTCTAACTCCAGGACTGGATCCTAGATTCAGTCCTGGGACAGTTCTTGGAAACAAGTGAGTAAAGTCGACTTAGTTACTGTTGTGATTTTTAGGCAATATTTTGCTTTTTTTAAAGTTTACACTTAGAAGAAATTTCATCGAAAAACAGTCAATGATTCCCTATGGGAGAAAATTCAAGTTACAGATATAGTATTTTCTCGTTACTTTTGTAATCCAGTACTGGACTCCTAGGCTCAGTACTGGTACCTCTATCTAAAACAGGTATGCAATTAAGTTTTCACAGTTGGTACGATTTTTAAAGAATATTTGTAGTTTGCAAAAATCGACACTTAGAAGAAATTTCAGAGAAAAACAGTTAATGATTTCCTATGGAAGAAAATTGGGTTAATGGTAAGTACGGTTGTGAGTACTTTTCAGGGTCAGTGCTGGGAACCAAGATCCAGCACTGGGATCTCTCCTAATAGCAGGTGAGTATTTTCGTTTTTGTTACTCGGTTGATTTTAGGTGAATATTTTAAGTTTTAGAAACTCCACACTTTAAGAAATTTCAGAAGAAACCAGTCCATATTACCCTATGGAGGAAAATTGGGTTATCGGCTTTTGGGTAAGTACTCGACTGGCAGAGTTAAGGTTCTGGGCACAGACTCAGGGGTCTCCCAGGGTCAGGTAAGTACAGTTGTTCCACCCTCAGCGGCACAGGGGCAGCCGGGTGCACAGTGAATTAGGCCCAATGTTATCCTATGGGAGGCGGGGGGGCCTTGGTTGATGGCTGCTGACTAGCAGGCCACGCGGCTGTGGGAGATGGGCTCCTGGTCACTTGCTCAGGGCAAATGGGGAAGTAGGTAGGAGTAGAGGTTACACTGCCAGGGCCACTCGGGCGGCTGGGTGCACGGTGCTTTTGAGCCTTCGGTCGCTCAATGGATTTCAATGGGAAAGCTCCAGGATGAACAAAAGCTGCAAGCTCGGGGACGAAGATTCTTCAGGTGCCACCACCACTTTGAGAGGTAAGTTGGGTAGTTGGAGGATACGTAGGTACCCAGGAGTTGGGCACAGGGGGCCGCAGGGTGCCGGGTGCAGGGCTGCCTTTTGATGTTGGGAAATCGTACCCTCTGTTGATCGCGGTTGGGGGGGTACCTGGTTCTGAGGCTGCAGGCATCATCAGGAGCATCGAGGTGAGTCCTTGGGTGCCAGATTCAGTGTCACAGTCGCCGGGGGGACGTCCTCTGGGTCTTTGTTCACTTCGGCACACACCAGGCTTGGCAGGTGCAGAGCGTGCAGGGTTCGCGGTTCCGGGCTGATGCCAGGGGTTAGAACTTGCTTTGAGAAGAGCCACTGCTCATGGGAGTCCCAGATGCTCAGAGTCACAAGGTAGCGAGGTCCTCCGGGGTTTGTGAGGTTGTTGACCACAAGAGGTGCCGGGCTGTTGCAGGAGCAGGTTCGAGGGTCGACAGGCCGGTAGGGCTAGGGCCAAAGCAGTTGGTTTCTTCCTCTTCTTAGCAGCTGCACAGCAGGTCTTCTTTCTTCTTGCTCTTCTTTGCTTTTTCGGAATCTGGAATCTAAGGAAGGAAGGTTCAGGGTGCCCCTAAATACTAGATTTAGGGGTGTTACAGGTAGGTAAAGGGCAGGGACCAATGGGTCCATGCCCTGGGGTGGGTACACCCCCTATCCTGCCACTCTCCTGTGGGAGGGGGGCAGTAGCCTAGTCCTGATTGGGCAGGGCTTCCCATCTTCAAGATGGCGAGAGCCCGGAGATGTGCTTCACCTCGCCTCCCCCACCTGAGGGGTGGGGTTGGCAGAGGCTGGCACATCCCCTGTCCTTACTTGGGGTTTCCGGCCAGTCTTCCCACCAGAGTGCGGGTCAGAAACGGTGGGGGCCAGTTGCTGAGTACAGCAAGTGGCCTGGGGAAGCTCACAAAGGCGGCATGCCTTTGAAGCTTCCCCCTGCCCATCCTGGAGGAGGAGACCTAGCACCTCGCCCAAGATGTGCATTGTTGCAGGCCCAGGAGAGCGGGGGCTCTCCACCCAGGGGTCCAGCAACATGTCTGCTGTGTGGCAGCCTAGGCAGCCTCTCAGACCAGACATGGATTGTAGGTTAGGTTTCAGGGGGCATCTCTAAGATGCCCTCTGTAGTGCTTTGTACATTACATCTCACACTGGCATCAGTGCGGGTTTAATGTGCTGAGAAGTTTGATACCAAACTTCTTAGTCTTCAGTGTTGCCATTATGGTGCTGTGGAGTTCATGTTTGACGAGCTCTCAGCACCATAGACTCTTAAATGGCAGCACTGCACTTACAGTGCCCAGGAATGGACCTGGCTACTGTAGGGGAACAGGGCTCATGCTCCTGTGCCCACACCACTGGCATAGGGCACCCAGCTAGAGGGGTGGCTGATGTATGCCAGGGCAGTGTAGGTTGTGGGCATGGCACACAGGGATGTGTGCCATGTCGACTTTGTTTTGTCTTGTACCCAGACACTCAGCCTGCAAGGGCAGTGTGTTTGTGTTAGGGTACAGGGCCTCTAAGGGTGGCACAATAAGTGCTGCAGCCTGTAGAGGCCTTCCCTGGTCACAAGGCCCTGGGTACCTAGGGTACCATTTACCAGGGGCTGACATGTGGCCAGGGTTTGCCAATTTGGGTTTGAGGTTTTTAGGTAAGGAACATATGCCCTGGGCACCTGATTGGCAGGAGACAAGGGCACACTCAGTCAAAGTACATTCAGCAATTCTGCAAAAAGTGGGGGCATACCATGCAAGAAAGATGGCACTTTCTCACAATGTCACTCAGGGGTGACCAGGGGGCCTGGAAGACGAATTCCCACAGATGTTGGATGTTGCAGGAGAGATGCTGGTGACCTTGGAGCTGCAGCAGTGAGGACCAGGTGACACTGTGGAAGATCAGGAGCTGTTCACGAGCTCTCCCACATCGGATGTCGGGAGTTGAGGGGTCGTGTCCGTCGGGAGCACCAACAAGCCTAGGCAACTGCAAACAACGGAGAAAGCAAAGGCCATGGTGCAAGCGATGTGGTGTGGTCGAATATTCTGGTCACCGGAAATGCTTGAGGTTGGGGCTACCTGAAGCCCGAAGATCTTGATGGAAGGAAGCCAACAAGCCTATGCAAACGCAGTGCACAGGGGTTTGGTTCTTGCGGCTCCTGTATGAAGCACAGGCATGGACGTTGCAGCAGACGAGCAGGGCGGACAGATCAGGAGCAGCAGGAGTCTTCCCTGATGCAACCTTGATGCCCAGAACGAAGTCCAGTGAAGTCCAGAGTGCCCAGATGGTGTAAGTTGTGTCTGAAATTAATCGTGTCCCACAACAAACCTAGGAACCCACCCGCAGGTAAGCCCTTAAGTACCCTAAGGAAAGGGTTGGGACGATTCATGGTTCCCTCCCAGGTGAGGAGCCGGACAGTGTGGAGGATAATCCCATGTCCTTTGTCCAGTTTTGCTCCAGAGCAGGAGCCAACGTCTCCCTGAGCTGGTTTGAACTGGACTATGCAAGAAGGGCACCAAATATGCCCCTCAAGCAGACTGAGTGGCGCTGGCAAGCGCTCCCACCCGGCCCCAACACACTAAACCCTGTCTGGGAGTTGGTCACACCTCCCTGTGACAGGACACCTATTGTTCTGCCTTCCCCTGCTCGAGCTTGGCTTAGCAGCAGGAGGTCAGAACCGTGTCTCTGGTCGGCAGCAGCCATGTTGTGCTGTCTGGGTCGAGAAAACTGGTACCGGGATCACTGAGGACCTAACAGAGGGCCTCTACAGTGCTTGGAATCATACCACACGCACCGTTTATGGGGGAGTGATTCCAACATGTTTGATACCAAACACAATAGGGTTCGTTACAGCCAGTTTGGAGATGGTCATCGCGTAATGACACAGTGCCCCTCTATATGTTATATGGCTGTCTCCCTTACAACCCGGGAGAATGGACTCTGTAGGTTGAACGGGGTTTCCTGCTCATGCAGGGTCACCCTCACACTTAGAACTGAGCACCCTGACTTCAGGATTGAAAAGGCCTGCTTTAGGGGTGACTTATAGGTTTTAAGTGCAGTGACCTTAGATATAGGGAAACCTATATCTTTCGTAAGTGGTGCTAGCACCAGCTTATACAGGCTGCAATGGCAGGCCTGTAGTTACACTTTGAGTGGTCCCTCATGGGTGGCATAATGCATGCTTCAGCTCATGGGGAACCCCTGGGGTACCTATGCCCTGGGTACCTTAGTACCATTTACTAGAGACTTATATGGGTACCCCAGTATCCAATCTGGGATGTACTTAAGCCATAACAATTTAGGGGAGAAAGCAGAGAGGCTGGGGTCCTGATTAGCAGGATGACGATCCCAGTCAGACTAGTCAGAAACAACATAGCACCCGGCAAAAAGTGGGGGTAACCATTAAAGCAGATCCTACTTTCCTACATATGAACAATGTGAGAACTTCTAATTCTCCAAGCTTGAACAACCTATAGCCAAAACATCAGGTATAACTACTCAGCTGAGGCGGATTTATTTCCCTTCCCACTTCGGACGTATCCGGTTTAAATGTAAGTAGGGGCCTCTGAGATTAGCACGACTGAACTACTCATATTGACCGTTAAATAAGAACCCAACCAACATTGGCGGCACCATGTTGCATAGTTTCTACTAATCCGTAGGAGCTGCGCATTTGTTTGGACAACATAAACTAGGGGCTTGGCGCCAAGACTGATTCTGGACACCCCCACAGGATATGTTGGCCTATAGAACAGCTAGCTCACAGTGCCCCTGTAAGCCCCCTAACCTACCAGGGAGCGAATGGTTTCTGGCAACCAGTGAACATGTTAACCCTGATCCCTCAGGGATCATGGAAACAGTACAGAACCTTTCGCTCAGTCACTCATGCTCACTTATTCTCAGAGAAGTATACAGAGAACACACAGTGGGAAGTTTTCAATAAGTTTATTGAACCAATGTTATTCTTGTATAAAATAAGTGTGCTGCAATGATTAATAGACAGAAGCAGATAAACGTTTTTACAAGCACCAAAAGCGTACATAGTAGATATAATTTTACCATGGTGTGAAAAACAGTGTATATATGCAGGCATATAAAACAAGGAAGTAATCATGCGTACTCCTATAATGTGTACCCTACTCTAAGTGTACCTAGGGTGTGTGTAGGTGAAAAGCCAAGAATTCACCCAAGGGACGATCCAAACCCATTACCTGATGGGAGAGAATGAAGGACCACATCTTGGTCATGAACTGGACACCACTCATGAAATGTCAGACCGTTGGGTGGTGAAGTCTCAGCATGCAGGGACCCTCGGTGTCAGCTGAAGTGCCTCCTCTACTAATCTATCGGGATGTTCATATTTTATAATAGAAAGCAGCCTTGCGATGTGTGTATAGATTAGTGATGTTATGGATATGTAGATAGCCCTGTCGCCCTGTGGATGAAGATAGAGATGACGTTTGTACATAGTGCGAAAATAGACCTTGTACATGATGTTCAGGGCATTGTGAAAATGTTGTCTGAAGCTAGATGTGTAAACAAGTTTAGCTTCAGGGAAACTAATCCATCATTGTTGTGCATGCAAATATGAGCACAAGGTCAAAGCTGAAATGTTACTGTAAGGACAACGTAAGAAGTAAGCAACTTCGCTACATGGGCCTAACTGTGGAATATAACAGCCCGGTCCAGCCCGTCCAGATATCCCAAGTAAGCGCTTATTGCTTCTAAGTGCTTTTCTATGGCTTATTCTTTAAAAATTCATATCTCAAGTTGTAATTATTGGATTTTTGTAGTTTTGGTCTTGTTTTATTTATTAAATTATGAGCTATTTTTCTAACCTGGTGTGGATTCTTTTCATGATGTGTTTTCACTGTTTTACTGTTTGAAGTGTTGCGCAAGTACTTTACACATTGCCTCTAAGTTAAGTCTGACTGCTCTGTGCCAAGCTACCAGAGGGTGAGCACAGGTTAATTTAGAGTTGCCTGCTTCTTACACTGACTAGGTTTATAGTTGCTGCTTGACTGCCACTCATTTCCCAGTCAACCTACAACATAATTTCTAACAGGTTGTAAGCCTAGTTAATGGTGAGTTATTAATTGTTAAAAGGAAGATTTAGATATGTCAAAAGTGTTTATTTTGGCAAGCCGAATTGCAGTTTAAAATG
Organism: Triturus cristatus; assembly: GCF_964204655.1. Lineage (NCBI taxonomy): Eukaryota > Metazoa > Chordata > Amphibia > Caudata > Salamandridae > Triturus > Triturus cristatus. Next base: position 529,390,816 of record NC_140580.1, on the reverse strand, counting down.
TGTTTCAGTAAGGCTACAAGGGTAGGCTCAAAGCTATGTTTACAATGCCACTGCAATGGATAGCACAATAGGTACTGCAGTCTACTAGTGACATTTAACTTACAAGCCCTGGGTACCCCATGTATCATATAATAGGGGATTGAAGGTAACATAAATATGTTGATTATGGTTGTGGCAAATTGACCATGTTAAAAAGGGTAGAGCACATGGACTTCAGTACTGGTTAGCAGGGGAAAAGTGGACAGAGTTCTAAAGCCTGTGCAGATGTGTGATGGGAAATGACGTCTTCTTGCTTGGCTTCTGTTTTTCAAAGATGGCTTGGTGGGAAACCAGAGATGTCACTTCCTGTGCAGATGGGTGATGGGTAATCCAGTGATATTGCTTCCTGTGCAGACTGGTGACGGGAACTCCTTATTTAAATCACTGCTTCAAGCAGCTTGAGCTGAAAGTTGTAACCATATTTTCCTTTTCCATACCTGGCATTACTATGTGCACATTTTCCACACCTCGTAATTCAAGATGGTAACAATTCATACCCTGTAATACCTTGTGTTTAAAATTCATACCCAGAAATCTTGTAATTATATGTAGTGGATTTATCACATAACACTATGCAGTAATTCAACTCGGCACAACTCATATTGAGGGACTAAGGGGCATATTTACAAGCCCCTATCGCCACCACAATGTTACTTTTACCAACGTTGTGGTGGCTGTAGGGGCTTAGCCTTATTTACAAGGCGAGTGTTAAGCCACTTAACATGACTTAATGCTGCCTTGTAAATAAGGTCCCCTTTCACGCTATGGTTAGCGTGAAAGGGGTGGGCAGTGGGTGTTGTGGTGGGCGTTCAACCGCAACACCCATTGATTTTGACGCTGCCCCCTAGGTAGAAGGGTGGCATTAATAGGAGGCAGCACCAAAATTAAGACCAGGTAAAACCTGGTCTTAAGTTTGTGAAACGAGGAGAAATGCATTATTTCTCCTCGTTTTTAGTTTTTCCATGTGTGCTGCCTTGTGCAGCACACATAGAAAAAGCAAAATGCCATGGATTGTTTATGTACAGGAAGGGACACCTTCCTGTACATAAACAATCCTTTAAAAAAAAAAAAAACATTTTGTGACTTTCATGTGTGCTGCACATAAACAATCCTCCCCTGCACGCAGGCACCCTTGCACTATGGTGCAAAGGTGCCTGCATTGGCGCTGAGTTGCTGAACTTAGCACCATCGCAGGTGGAAACGCAAGGCTGCACCACATTCTTGTAAATATGGTGCAGCCTTGTGTTTTAGAAGTGGCGGAGAGAGGCTTTAAGCCAGGAAAGCTAACGCCTCTCTCCTCCACTTCCTTGTACATATCCCCCCATGTTTTCTCCTGGCTAGAGCTCTGAGCCTCCTTAGGCCTCTTTTCATGTCCCAAAACCCAGGAGGGCCAACTTCACAGTTTGAAGGCCACTGCTTTAGAATGAATAGACAACAGTCAAGCTCATAAATTGTACTGATGAAAATGCTTGTCATACAAAAGGTGCACACCAAAATAAAATACTCCATGTTGGGACAGAGCATATGCATTGATTAAGAGATTCAGGCTGATATAATGTTTGACAGCTGTCAAACAATCTGCATTGTCTAGGGAAATTTGGAGACAAAAGGGCTGAAACACTGTTGGGGGCTGTGTTCAGTGAAATGATAAGGATCAAAATTGACTTGATCAAACACCACCAGAGTTGTATCAAAGTAGCACTTATTGTATGGTTCTATCCTTTGTTTGGATTGTTTCATGGACTATTACTACCCACGCACAGTCTCTAGCATAAGTCCATATATTACATGTTTTATCCTTTCCTCTTGCTCTTCGGGCTGGCCTTCTTATCTGAAATCACATTTCTGAGAAATGTGATTTTGAGGATTGTGGTACCACTGTCCACCCTAAGAAAGCAGTAACCAAAGCTCCAAGTGGCATTTCATTGACCCTGACTACCCACCTCCAGCCCCATTGTCTGCTGGATGCTCTGCTTTCCGTGTACATAAGGGAGAGGTCAGTTCACTATCGTTTTGGTTCACGCTGATACCCAACACTTTCCCCACTGTTGCTTATGTTGGAGTTCAGGATAGTAAATATGACCCCTGCAAAGTCCAGCACTTTCCCTACTGTTGCTTAGGTTGGAGTCAGAATACTAAATCTGACCCCTCCAGAGTCCAAAACATCCCCTATAGTCGCCTAGATAGGAGTGGAACTAGAGAACCTGAACCTTCCAAAGTCTGACACTTTACCCAGTTTTGTCTTATCTGGAGTGGAAGTAGTAAATCTTACACCTTCAAAGTTTAACACTTTTCCTACTGTTGCTCTTATTGCAGTGGGAACAGTAAATCTAACCTGGTTCAAAGTCTAACGCTTTCCCTACTGTTGCTTAGGTTGGAGTGGGGATAGTACAACTGACCCCTCGAAAGTCCAAAACTTTCCCTACTGTAGATCAGGTTGAAGTTGGAATATTAAATATGATCGCTCCAAAGTATTATATAAAATTATGTATAGGGTGCCCATTCATGGTGGATTCTCTGCAATGCATGCAAGCACCTGTCAATTTTCTAAGCAGATTGCATGGACGGGTACTTTTGGAGATTATGGGCCAGATGTATGACCGTTTTTAGCAGTCGCAAATGGAAAATCGGATCGTTTGCGACTGCTAAAAAGGGTTGTAGAATATACAAACCATATTTTGCGAGTCGGTAACCTGTTACCAACTTGCAAAATAGGGTTTGCAAGTCGCTATTAGGAAGGGGCGTGCCAAGGGAGTCCCTTCCTAATAGCAAGTTGCAGGGGATGTATGATTGTTTTGCAACCGAATAAAGCAGTAACAAAACAATTGAAGTTACCACCAATTTCAAATTGGTGGTAAGCCAGTAGCAAAGGGGAAAGGCTCCCCAGGGGACCTCTTTGTGTTTGGCAGCGGAAATATTTTTTAGGAGCAGGCAGTGGTCCCACGGACCAATGCCTGCCCTTAAAAAATGAAAAGAAAACTTTTCATTTTTTCCCTTTAAACGCATACTATTTTCCATTAAGGAGAACGGGATGCATTTGAAAAAAACTGATGCTTTATTTAAAAAGCAAACACAGACATGGTGGTTTGCTGTCCCCAGCAGGCCACCATCCCTGTGTTATTGCCCATTCCCGATGGGTCACAAATTGCAACCTACCCAGAGACGTTGTTAGGCATGGGCAATGTGGGCCCTGGCCCAGGGCCCTAAGCTTTTAGGGGGTCCCTGATAGAACCAGCTCACTTCTGCAGAGAGTCTTACCCTGAGACCTTTAATAAATCTTCGATTGTTTTAAATACCGTTTTTCATTGATTTAATTTTTATGTGGGTGATATGTGATAGGCTGCTGCAGACAGTGTGCAGAGAAATGTTGCGTTTATGTTTCATGTAACATCCATAAAGCAAGTTTCTCTGAGATCAAAACAGGACCTCACATATCAGAAATGGGAAGAAGTCACAGATTATTTTTCGCAGAAATTATTTGCAGTAATGGTAGTGAGCTGCTGCTGTGTTCCAATATTGAAAACACACATCACTATCCCTGAATATTAGATGTAAATACATTTAAAATTTCGACAAGTGCGACTGTGCACTAACTGTGCCCCGGCCAAAGTGCACGAGAGAGCTAAAATTGGTTCGTAAATTCGAACCTAATACAAACAGGGGCCCCCCAAAATACGTTTTGCCCAGGGCACCCAAAATCCTTAGAATGATCCTGGAACTGCCACATGAATATTGATGAGGCAGGCCATTGGCAACCCCCTTGGGACTCGCTAAATGTGTCTCAGACACATTAGTACATTCCATTTTGCAAGTTGCAAGTTGCAAATTGCGAGTCACAAAAAAAATCACAATTTGCGACCCGTAATACGGAATGGTCGTACATCTTGCCCATAGTAAGAATGCTGTCAGATCATACCAACGACTGCAGTGACTCAAAAAACGCACCCAGGAAAAATTAGGTGACACGAGCTTGAGATGGAAAGAGGGGTGGCCCACATACAAGAATGTTAATTTCACTCTCATCCCCACAGTCCGGAACTTGACTGTACTACTGCGGGGCCTCTGATTTCAGGTGGCAAAAATCTCTGAAATGAAATAATGGGTAATTTTCCGTTCCCATTCATCCCCTGCTATTAGAAGGTACATGGTAATGCGAGCAATTACAAGTCAGGAGGTGGGGGAGTGCGTGGGGGTGGGGGGGGGGTGGAGGGTCTCGGTAGGCACGACTGACTCCTTGGTGGATGGGGGAGCATCCCCGCCTTCCCACGAGGTGTAAGAGGGGTCGGGGTCGGGTTCGGACCTGGCTGAGCCTGTGTCTGGGGCTCCTGCCCCCAGAGCCGGAGGTGATTTAACCGTGTGTTACCCCGCACCTAGTAAAAACGGGTCCAGTGTTAACAGCCAGCTCCTAATTTGCCGGCAGGAAATCCGTATTAATCGGGCCATACCCCTATAATATGGAACACATTGCACCGGACGGTAGAATAGAAAACCAGCAATGGGTAATGCGGTTGGGTGGGAAGCATTCGTTTTAAAATCTAAGCTAAACAAAAATCGTGTTTAAGTGAATAAATGCTGAGACATCTATTACGAATATATTCACATGCATACCTCTGCTGCGAGTAGTTGTTCACTATTTCTTAGACTTAGTTAGAGTTTAAATGATCAACATTTAACTTTTCCGTACAGTGGTGAAATCTTGTTCCAAAGCCGCTCTCGTGTTCAAAGTTATTTTGTCCAGTTGGTGAAGTAGTGTTACCTTTTGGAGACTTCTCCAGCTTTGATGACTTTTGGACGGTGAAATAATGACTAACACGCTATCAGACACATTAGTACATTCCATTTTGCAAGTTGCCAAACGATTTTCCCGACATGTTGTCCATGGTTAAAAAAGATAGAAACATCCCTTCAGGTTGCATGAAACTTGCTTTCCTTCGGAGAAGGTTTTTCCCTGATTTCACCAGTAGATGGCGATAGAGGCCTTGGGTAAGATGTCTTCCTTAATGCTTTCCTTCTTGTCTGAATTTTACAGTGGGGGAACGTGCGTTCACGCCTTAACGCTGCGACTCGAACCAACTTCAACTAGGAATAACAACACTGAAACAAAACCCAGTGCTATCAATTCTAGCAATATGTTTGAAAGTTCACATTTGAAAGAGGAATTCGAGCAGACGCTTAAGTCTCGAAAAAGGTCAACTCAGTATGTAATGTTACTTTGTTATATATAGGTTATCCATCCAAATGCCAGAACTCCCACTGAAGAGATCCAGTTATCAGTGACTTCTGCGTTCTTCTTCCAAACATTAAAATAGAGACTGCCACACCTCAGCATATAGCAGATAGAGGTATACTAACATGGCACCCCTTGATGTGCTCTACCATTGTATTTAATCGCATTGTTATGGGTGCCATATTTGTTACAACTGCACAAAATGTTCAATATGTCTAAATAGCGATATGGCAATTCTGCTGAGACAATTGAGAAGGACCTGCATGGAATATTGTTAAATACCTGATGTAAAACCAGATAGTATTGACTATTTTTTCAATTGGACACATTTTGAAACTCTAGTGTTATGAGGTGCGCACTGCATTCAATGATCCATTAAGACTAAACTCATCGTGAATCTTCTCCCACGATGCCTATGTACACCATACGCTACATTTTATGTCAATATGGAGCAAAGATACACAAATCTAGGGAATTTCTCAGGAAGATATTGTGATGGCCCAAATAAAACCTGTTGAATGTGTATGGCATTTGCTTCTAATTCCACAATGACTTGTCACATGAGAAATGCCGCTGCAACACCTATCAATGATCTTGTACATCTGCTCGGGCTCCTCTTTCTCTCGACTTGCTTAACAAAAACAACACGAAGGGCCCTATTACAAAAGTAAGCTTGCACGTGTGGGTCTCTCGTGTGTAGATCTACTTCTACACCCGAGTGTAAATATCCTCATGCATGGAATTCACCGTTACCATGTGTAGATTTACACCTAGATGCAGATTTACGAGTTTCTACCCCTTTGAATAGTGTGGCGGAGACTACTAGGACTGAAAAAACAGCCAAAAGGTAACTATTAGTAGCTTTCTGCCCGCTTGCAGAAAACTGTCATATCACCGTAGCTCTCTCTATAGAAAGAAACAGAGAATTTTAAGGAAAATTATTTTCAATTAAAAAAACAATAAAAAATTATCTATTTTTTAATTTAAATAAAGGTCAATGAGCCTGCACTATAACTTAACATCCTAGTGAATTTCAACATCATTTTTATTTTCATTGAATATTTTTTATCACATTATATTAAGTTGCATGTTAATTTTCCCTCACCCACGTCCTAAAGTATCATTTGTGCTGAATGTATCACACTCTTGGATGCAAATTATGTATGATTTTATTAGTGACTTTTTTTTTAAAAGTGAGTTATTTACAATATATTTTTATTAAAATATTATGCATGTGAAAAAATAGCATTTTTTTTTCTTACCAATTGTTTAACGATAAAGTTCAAAATAATTTAGATGAATTACAATTTTGAATGTTATTTAATTTAAAAAAAATGTATTACAGAAGACTATCTTTCAATATGTCCAAATGTCCAAATTGTCGATAATACATCTGTACACCTAAAAGGAACATAGGGTAAAGCGATCGACGTTAAATCCTTATCACACTAGTGCAGATACTCTCCATCAATATTACCCAATAAGGATCATCAGGCTGACAACTAACCGCGAGATATCAACAAAAATCGTTCGCGAATAATAACCACCAACACACATTTATTGTTAATTATCAGACAATTGACCTATTAATAACGTGGTATGACAGATTAATGTACTCCTTCTACTCAAGTCTTTTCTCTAACTGCAAACATGCCAACCTTTGCCAACCAAAACGAACATCTCAGTCTTTTCTCCCTTTCTGACCGTGACCGGGAATGAAAACGTACCGAGAACGGCCCTCGCGTCACTCGGAGCACCGTAACGAGAGGCAGCACAAGCGCATCACGGTGATCATAACTGGTGAGATCAGGGAACGAATAGACTTCCCCATCACTTCTCCAGCTTCAAGTAAGGTATGACCGCACTTTTCCTTTCCAACAGAATCGTCCGTAAAGCCCGCCGGTGACTCCATGAAGCGTGGCAAGTAAACGCTCCTAAGGTAAATTTACCCGTATGAATGAATGCTGCTAAAGTCTGAGCCCAATGTTGATACGAGACTGTAGAGTAACCGAAAATATTGCAAATTAAACCGATACCGCAAATCAGGCATCACTTGACAAGTAATACAATATAGCGCACGACTACAATAGCATACCTTAGATTCACGCAATACACGAGTGAAAAGCAAGACGCGCACTACACGATGTCTTACTGAACTACCTAATATATCAGATACTCCTGGCGATACAATGTTACTTTTACAAATATGTATCCTTAACTCAATTCCTTTTGTCCTCACCATGTCCACACAAAGTGTGTAAACTAAAGCACAATGTTGCGTATATGGAACTGCCACTGCGTATGCTCCTGGTAAATACTGTCCCGACATTTTATGTCTGAAAAACTTTACAATGTTATTGTTTTCCTTACCCTTTTGCACCACCCTTTTTTCCTTTTCCTTTAGGTACAGATACAATTGATCTGACCCACATATCCCAGTGGTGATTTACATCACTGTACGTAGAACCGAGTCGGTCCTACACAACCCAGTCCGGTCCTGACGAAAGCCCCGAGAATGCACAGAGGGCTGAAACATGTTGACCACTAATAGGTGCGAATGAACAGTGACTCATCCGCCCACTAAGAAGTGCGAGTGAACAGTAACTCATTCAATACGCACATAACACTCCTTTTAAACTCCCAATCACTGCCTCCAGAATAAATTATTGAGGTTAAAAGTGACACAGGGATTTTAACTTTTTAATATCTTCACTTTACCACGAGCACCATCTCACAATATCTCTGACCACTACTGTCAGTACCAGTAGGTCTTCCTCCGGGTGGAGGTCAGCATCTTTACAAAAAAATGACCCAATGATGTTGCTGAGACAGTACACAAACGGCGGAGAATGAAAATATACCGCCCTCGACCTGTGTAGATGTTATGAGGGTCTTTTTATGAAGGATACAACCAATAAGACCATGGGAACACAGGACAAGTGGTCCATTCTCCCCCCTTGTGATTTATAAGTAACTTTAGGAAGCCGAATGGACCTAAACTTCTTTTTCCCCCACTTGATTATTACACATTGAAGCAGCGCACAGCTGTGGGAAAATCTACTCCCCATAAGAGTGTCAACAAATGGTCTGACACACTTACCAAGAAGAAGAACCTAGAAAACATGGCGGACTACCAAGGTTTAAGTTATACAGAAGAAGAAGTAAACGCTATCCTCTCAGGAGCCTCACTACTACAAGATAAGGATTTATCAAACACACTGACACACAACAACGAATGGGACGAATTAACAGAAATGAAAAAAGACCAAGTTAGAACAGCCATACATGGGATTATTATGAAAGAGTATCTGCGAGCCAACTCAGCCCCCAAAGGCTTATGGGTACAAAATTCCCCTCGGATTTTCCTCAAAGATCTTGCCTTCCGAAAAGATTGGTCTTCCATATCTTGGAAGTGCACTAGAGACTACCTGGTACTTATAATCAAAACTGCAACAAGATTAGTAGAAGAACTAACAATCAAGATCCAAGTCAGTGAAGCTAACTTGAAAACTACAGTCCAGATCTCTGTATATAAGAAACGCCTAGAAGAGATAAATAAAGAGATGAACGAGACAAAAGAATATATCACCCAAAATAAAATTCAAAAATTGGGAAAAGATCTCAAGAAATTCTCAATGGAGAAAATGCATCCATATGCAAGAACAGATTATGTCATCCCAGATCATTAAGAGGATGAAGACACAACAGGCGAAAGCTCTGGTAACAACTCAGAATGGAGTAGTGACGAAGGAACCAATCCTAGAAGAGGGAGAGGACAATACAGACGTACCCAAAGAAGGAGGACCAACAATTGGCAAATGCCAAGATACTATGACCAATCACAACCCCCTTTCCAACCTTACATACCTAACTATCAAGGGTGGATCAACCCCTACTTCCAAGGCCCGAATATGATGGGCCCTCCACCTATGAATATACAACAGCCTCCTTTTTTAGGGAGAGGCCAAAGTACTCGGAGAGGAAGGAGAAAAGGGGTAACATGGAACGAACCAGAAAGACAAGTACACACACGAAGTATGACAAAAGAACAACCAGGGACCAGCTCAATGAATCATTGTTAGTGAATCTTACCAATATCACTCTCACAGCAGATCAGGAGAAAATTCTAAACAAAGGACTCGGGTTTGTCCCTACACCGACAACTGACATCTTCAAATTAAAGTGTGAACTTTCGGAATTCTGCAGAAAGGTGAAACTCAAGGCTTTCTTTAAAGATAAAGAGAACTACACTCAAGATAGCGACACCAATCTCAGACCTAAGTCTACATTTTGTCCACCCTCTCAAATGGTCCCCGTGGAAATACTAACATTTGAACAAGCGATCATGAAAGAGGTAGACAATATAAAACCAACAAAAAGACCTTTTATGAATACCACACGACAAGAAAAGAAAGCAATGAAAGAACTCCGCCAGAATGCAGATCTGGTGATCAAGCCAGCTGACAAAGGGGGAGCAATTGTTCTTCTGAGCAAACAAGGATACGATGACCAATGTCTATCACTACTTTCAGACACGAAATTCTATCAGAAACTCACAACAGACCCAACCAAAAGACTACAGAGGACTATTGAACTTATGGTGGCAGAGGCTGAGATTAACCAGTGGATTTCAAAACATGAAGCTGAATTCCTTATAACAAAATCACCAAGAATCCCTTACTTTTATTCACTGCCAAAGATCCACAAGAACAAATCCCCACCACCAGGACGTCCCATAGTCTCAGGGATTGGATCAATACTTGAACCATTATCACAATTCGCGGACCAATTTTTAAGACCAATAGTACAGAGAACACCTACTTACCTAAAAGACACAAGAGATCTTCTGAACTTACTAGCAGATCAAACATACAACGATCAAACAATGCTTCTGGTAGGACTTGACGTGGAAAGTCTCTATACAAGCCTACCACAGCAGAAAACACTAGAAACTCTAGAGGATATTCTCTTCTCTCAAGACTGGCAATACAGAACACCCAGACATTTCGTCCTGGAATGCTGCAAGATGGCGTTAACCGAAAACTTTTTTGAATATGAGGGGACCCTCTACGCCCAACGACACGGTACTTCTATGGGTAGTACCTTTGCGCCCAGTGTAGCAGGTCTATACGTCAGCGCCTTTGAAGAACAATGGATACAGAACTCCGTCAATCCCTACTTCAATCAGATGAAACTCTGGCGTAGGTACATTGACGATGTCTTACTAATTTGGGAAGACACACAAGAAACACTAGCTGATTTCATGAACTGGATCAACACTAGGGATGAATGTCTCAAGTTCACACACTCATCAAGCAATAAGAAGATAGATTTCCTTGACGTCACAGTATTCTCTGAAAAGAACACCCTGCAAACAAAGACTTTTTACAAACCGACTGCGAGGAACAGTATCTTATCGTACAATAGCTTCCACCCTCGACCATTGAGGGAAAACCTACCCTACAGTCAGTTTTTAAGATTAAAACGGAACTGTAGCAAACTGACGGACTATAAAATACAAGCAGCAGCACTAGAACAGAAACTCCAACTTCGGAATTACCCAACTAAAATCATCAGAAAATGCCAGAAGAGAGCAAGGAATCAGCCCAGAGAAAGTCTACTGGAACTAACAAGACGAGACAAACCCACAGACTTACTGACATGTGTCACTACTTATTGCACATCTACCAATGCTGTGAAGAAAATAATTAATAAAAACTGGAGAATCCTGACGTCGAACAACCTCGACTGGCCCAGACCACGCTTTGCTAATAGACGAACACGGAACATCAAGGATTTCCTTGTACACACAAGACCTACAGCCACTACTAATGATGGAACCCTAACAACTCTGTGGAACCTCAACCCAGTGGTAGGACACTACCCATGCGGCTCCTGTTCAGTCTGTAAACTTACCAAACCCACAAAAACATTACAACTTTCACCTGATCTTACGTGGACATTACGCCACCACACAAACTGTAACACTACACATGTGATTTACATGATTGTGTGTCCCTGTGGTTTGAAATATATTGGGATGACGTGCCGCAAAGTAAAGATTCGAATGTGTGAACACAGGAGTAACATCACCTGCAAACGAATCACAACCAAAATGAGTAAACATTATATCGAACAGAACCATGATCCTGACGACCTCAAATGGGTAGTCCTCGAGACACTACCAACCAAGTCATATAATGCTGAGAAGATTCTCTTCGAAAAAGAACAACGTTGGGTTCATCGCCTTCACACAGACACAGAGGGGATGAACGACAATATACCATGGCATACCCTCTCATAAAATACCAACCCTTTGTCTCCATAAGGACATAGAACAAACGAGTAAGAACATTACAGAAGACTATCTTTCAATATGTCCAAATTGTCGATAATACATCTGTACACCTAAAAGGAACATAGGGTAAAGCGATCGACGTTAAATCCTTATCACACTAGTGCAGATACTCTCCATCAATATTACCCAATAAGGATCATCAGGCTGACAACTAACCGCGAGATATCAACAAAAATCGTTCGCGAATAATAACCACCAACACACATTTATTGTTAATTATCAGACAATTGACCTATTAATAACGTGGTATGACGGATTAATGTACTCCTTCTACTCAAGTCTTTTCTCTAACTGCAAACATGCCAACCTTTGCCAACCAAAACGAACATCTCAGTCTTTTCTCCCTTTCTGACCGTGACCGGGAATGAAAACGTACCGAGAACGGCCCTCGCGTCACTCGGAGCACCGTAACGAGAGGCAGCACAAGCGCATCACGGTGATCATAACTGGTGAGATCAGGGAACGAATAGACTTCCCCATCACTTCTCCAGCTTCAAGTAAGGTATGACCGCACTTTTCCTTTCCAACAGAATCGTCCGTAAAGCCCGCCGGTGACTCCATGAAGCGTGGCAAGTAAACGCTCCTAAGGTAAATTTACCCGTATGAATGAATGCTGCTAAAGTCTGAGCCCAATGTTGATACGAGACTGTAGAGTAACCGAAAATATTGCAAATTAAACCGATACCGCAAATCAGGCATCACTTGACAAGTAATACAATATAGCGCACGACTACAATAGCATACCTTAGATTCACGCAATACACTAGTGAAAAGCAAGACGCGCACTACACGATGTCTTACTGAACTACCTAATATATCAGATACTCCTGGCGATACAACGTTACTTTTACAAATATGTATCCTTAACTCAATTCCTTTTGTCCTCACCATGTCCACACAAAGTGTGTAAACTAAAGCACAATGTTGCGTATATGGAACTGCCACTGCGTATGCTCCTGGTAAATACTGTCCCGACATTTTATGTCTGAAAAACTTTACAATGTTATTGTTTTCCTTACCCTTTTGCACCACCCTTTTTTCCTTTTCCTTTAGGTACAGATACAATTGATCTGACCCACATATCCCAGTGGTGATTTACATCACTGTACGTAGAACCGAGTCGGTCCTACACAACCCAGTCCGGTCCTGACGAAAGCCCCGAGAATGCACAGAGGGCTGAAACATGTTGACCACTAATAGGTGCGAATGAACAGTGACTCATCCGCCCACTAAGAAGTGCGAGTGAACAGTAACTCATTCAATACGCACATAACACTCCTTTTAAACTCCCAATCACTGCCTCCAGAATAAATTATTGAGGTTAAAAGTGACACAGGGATTTTAACTTTTTAATATCTTCACTTTACCACGAGCACCATCTCACAATATCTCTGACCACTACTGTCAGTACCAGTAGGTCTTCCTCCGGGTGGAGGTCAGCATCTTTACAAAAAAATGACCCAATGATGTTGCTGAGACAGTACACAAACGGCGGAGAATGAAAATATACCGCCCTCGACCTGTGTAGATGTTATGAGGGTCTTTTTATGAAGGATACAACCAATAAGACCATGGGAACACAGGACAAGTGGTCCATTCTCCCCCCTTGTGATTTATAATTGAATATTTTTTATCACATTATATTACGTTGCATGTTAATTTTCCCTCACCCACGTCCTAAAGTATCATTTGTGCTGAATGTATCACACTCTTGGATGCAAATTATGTATGATTTTATTAGTGACTTTTTTTTTAAAAGTGAGTTATTTACAATATATTTTTATTAAAATATTATGCATGTGAAAAAATAGCATTTTTTTTTCTTACCAATTGTTTAACGATAAAGTTCAAAATAATTTAGATGAATTACAATTTTGAATGTTATTTAATTTAAAAAAAATATATCTGTTTCCCTGCGTGTCAGTGTTATTGCCTATTTCCATTGATTTATATAGGAGTGCCTTGCAGTATCAATGGTTGGTCATGTATGGTTCTTGACTTATTCCAAGGCTGGACAAGATACATTTGAGCCTATGTTGTCAGTTTATTAGATTTAAATGTGCATTTTTCGATTTGCAAATTTTATATTTGTTATAAGACTGTGGGGCTTGTTTATGAGCCCCGTGCGCCATCCATGCGTCATGTTGCGTGATGCACCGGCGGCACAACCTACTGCGTGAAAATTGCAAGCACACGTAAAGCCACCATGCTTGGCATTACGTGTGCTCATAAATATCGCCCCATTTCACACAACACTTTGCGTGTTAGGGGCGTGAAATGAGTGTTGCTTTGGGTGTTACCATATAACACAAACACACATGTCCACTGATGCATTTCCATATTTACGAGCAATCGTAAACCTGGAAATGCATCAGAATGCTACGCCATCTCCAGGGTTGGCGTAGTGAGGAGCAACGAGGAGAAATGTTTTCATTTCTCCTCGTTTTTTCCTCTTTCAATGCTTGCTGCATTTTATAGCACACATTGGAAGAGGAAATCACCTCAAGTGATTGTTTTTGTGCAGGAAGGTGCCCCTTCCTGCACAAAAACAATCCCCCCAAGATGCAGGCATCCTTGCACCATGGTGCAAGGGTACCTGTGCCGGCAGATGGCAGCTGTTTTTATGCCAGCGCAGGGAAAGGCACAGAGATGTGACTTGGTGTTGTAAATATGATGCATCCCTGTGCCTCGAAACTAACACAGTGTGGCACAGCAAATTAACTTGCTGCACAGCGCTGCATTAGTTTCTCATAAGGACGCCCCTTCGCTGGGGCAGCTGTGCGCCTAATAAAAGTAAATAACATAACATAACATAACATAAATAAGCCCCTATATGTTTTGTCCCTCCCTAAGCTCCTCTTTCATTTTCCCTTAGCCTCGACCAGTTAGTCGCAATTATTGCCAATTTTCCAACCACTTCCCTTGTTGCTCTGAGATTTACAACTAAATCCTACACTTACATCTGTAGAGGTCACAAGCACTGAGGTGGCACTCTCCAAACAGAAAAGACCAGAAACTGGTATGATGTTTCTGAATTGTATTTTGGAGTAATACTATGTACTCCAAAATAGGGCATGTGAATAGGCCCCTAAGCCCACTGTCATCAGTTATATCGCTCATCTTCCCAATGTGACCGACACAAGAGGCACAATGAACCCTCCATACACCCATTTCAATGTGAGGAGGCATAAATCAACTGTATCCCACTCCCAGTACACATTACAACACTAGCCAGTCTCAATAATGCTTTAACGAGAAGATTGCACTGTAGCCAGTCCCAATAAGTGCTTTAATTAGAACACTGCGGGGCAGGTTTACTAATTTGCTACAATGCTTTGCACAAGGGGGATAACAGTGTTGAGCCATATCTACTAAGAATGGATTGGTACTGCTGTCTTCCTCTGTACTGGAGATCTAAAAGGCTGCATTGCACGTTGCACAGCCTCACAGAAGTGAGTGTGCGCTGTCTACCATAGGATTTGTACAGCAAGCAAACTCTTCCAGTACAAATTCCTATATCTAGGCAAGAAGGATGTGAGTCAGGTGGTGAGGCTAGCAGAGTGTAAAAAGTGCTATGGTGCAAACAAAAATGGTGTAAGGAACATGGTTAAAATGAACTCGTTCCTGGCGGTTGTCAGACTTACAAGGGGCTCATGAAAGTGTTCACCCTGAGCCCTATCTTGAGTTGTGATGCGACACCCAACTGTTAAACGCAGTTGGAAAGTGGATCTGAGATGCGTTATTGGTGGCCATTTTCTTATGGTTTTGTATTTCTTTTTCCATTCTATACACTACTTGATTTTGTCACATTAATGCACAAATTAAGCACAAATTAATTTTGTTAAGTTCCTGCCGAATGCCCGTACACATCGGTTGAGGGTTCTGTTGTCAGAAAGAAGTTGACTATGAGATAAGAGGCAGGGTCAATCGACTGCTGCCCAGTTCATTCACTTTTTTATTCCTGACCCAGACAGACAAGAATGAAGCTTAACATCTGTTTTGGAGTTAGTATTAACCACGTTGCTTTCAACATATTTGTTTGCACCTTAGCACATTTTACACTCTGCTAGCCTCACCACATTACTGAAAACATAGGGATTATTAGCACACACTAAAACATCCGAAGAGCTCCTCCTGATAAGAGGGGGAGTTGTAGCCCGCACCGTCATTTGCTATTACGGTGTGAGGAGAATCCCGGTGATGAAGCATGCCACCTCTGGTGGGTGAAGGATTTTGTCCTATTAAAAGAGAACTTCTTTGACATTCAAGCTTCCTAGTTTCTTTTCTGTTTTACACCCGGATATTTCGTTGTGTGTAGCATTGATGAGTTGGGAGTGAATACCCTCTGGTCTCTCCCCAGGCCCTCCTTTTTGTGTTTTATAGGCAAAATAAATCCCATGCATTGTATGTGTGATACAAACCTGAAAACATATGCAATTTGTGGGCTTTATTGAAAAATTAAAACAGTTCTCCCTGTTAGTGTATGCGTTAAGGGTGCATTCGTTTTTGACACATAGCCCAGGCTTTGCATCAAAATCTATGTGTATTTGTGCTGATTTGCTCAAGGAACACCCCAGTAACGCCCCGTTGAAGAAAAATGCTGCAAGTCAGCACAAAAGGGCATTTGCGCTGGAAAAGGGCATCTTATCAATGCAAAATATCTTATTTATTTATTTAGTTTACAGAGTTTTATATAGCGCAAACTTGACTCGAATTGGGTATCAGAGCACTTTACATAGCACCAGTTGCATTACATGAGGAGACATTCCTTTTTGTTAGGCACGCGGAGATTAAGTGATTTGCCCAGAATCACAGGATGTTCAGCGTCAATATACGTATTACGTATATACATAGTTATACGTAGGAAAGTAAATACTTTGCTTCACGTAGTGGTGCTTTGCTTGACTTTGTATTATTTTGCAACAATTCAAAACTTTAGAATATCTGGGTCTGCAACAGTTATTTAATTAATAGTTTCAAGACACACAAACTTTACTTAACACAAAGTGGCCGCTAACTCAGGACTCCAAGGCCCACATGTATTCTAGACTCTATACCAGTAGCGGCCCGTGGTGGGAGTGCAGCCGGGCGTTGACGTGGGGCAGGGGATGGGTAGGGTGGGGGGTAGTAAACTACGGATTACAGCCGATTACAGGCAAGTAAACATATAAATAAATAAAACGAATTTTGTTGCGCGCGCTACATCGCATTTGGCGATGCAGAATGCGCAACGATTTTTAAAAATGTATTTATATGTTTACTTACCTAAAATCGGCCGTAATCAGTAGTTTACTAAACCCCCACCCTGCCCCTCCCCCGCCCCACGTTAGCGCCTGGCGGCACTCCCACCACAGGCCGCTACTGCTCTATACCACAATGTCTTTAACCTCATTACATCCCTAGGCCCAACATTGAGACTAAATAGGCGACTAAGTAAACGGGCTGAAGACTAGAGAGAGATTACACAGACCGCAATGCACACGTGGGATAAGACATATTCCACCAAGTATCATTTTGGATTACTTTCTTTAGTTGTAAGAACACCTTCAAGATATACACAGGATAGAGTAGCCCTCCTCCTCTATGATGGCTACGAATCTCACTGCAGATGTTTCTCCGCAAACTCAGTTTTTGACGGCTTTGCTTACCACTCACCTTTCCTTTCCTGACCTATATCTTTTCTAGATTCTAAATTTCAATACAGTACACAGATGAATGAGACCAAGTCTCAGGTCCATCCCCTTTTCTACACATATCTCTTTATCTTCCATGTGAACAGCTCCTCTAACTCTCACTTCGCCACCTCAGATCCAAGGCCACAGATTTATAAATTCCTTTGATTTACCATGTTTTCCAAAAATGTAAAGCAATATGTCCACAAAGAGCCTTTCACCAGGCCACTCCGTAAAAACCAGTGTACAACACACAACAATGATGATCACTTTAGACATGTATTGATCTTGGATGTTATTCATTTTTACTAAAGGTGTGAACATGAGTGTGCAGTGGACCACATTTGGAGTGTTTCACCTATTCTTGCACGAAGAACAGGATGGAATTCTTTCGCAAGGAACTTGTTAAGCTTTGTTGTATGTGATATTATTCTTGTACTGTGCCAGTTTACTAACAACCTTGAGAAAGCTCTGGCCCGATAGGCCACACAGAAAAAAACATCTATTTGATGTGTTTCAAGTACAAGAACTGTGAATTCCGTACACAAGAAATTAAGAATATGTGTGCAAGCAAGAAGCATGAAAATAAGTGTTTTAAGGAAAAACTTTCTGTAAATCACATGACGTACTAGACATATGGTATTGATATAACGTTTATACTTACATTATGACATACAGTAAATGACATTAAACTGTTGATTCAATCTTTTGATTTATTCACCTTGTCCAGGCCGACTACTCTTCCCCATATCAAGGCCAGCAGACATATCTATAGCCACATGATTAGAATACACATTTAGGCCAGGGCATTGGTGGCAAGAACTGGAAGAAAGGGGCATTCAGACAGACATTGTTCCTAAAGCAATAACCAAAAATACTCAGAGTGTCACTCTACCTTCATCTGTAGCAAAGTCTGTGCCACTATTGCAATTGCAACTTGTTAATCTCCTTACAGTGCTTAGGCTGAGATCCCCACAATGGTGTCACCCGCACATTGAAACACTGTCAACATTGGATCCTGGTTGTTTCCATGCCCTCAGAAATGTTCCACCCTTTCTCGAAGAAGCATCTCTGGACTCCTGTAAAGGTTGGAGCTTAGGAGCCTATGCTTTTCTCACTAATTCCCTTTCTGTCACTCCCACCGAGAGACGTATACCATCCCTCAATGCTTAGGCAGCAAAACTGCAGAACTTTCCTCTGAATCTTATAACTAATATTTGGAGACAAGTTCATAAAGTATCTTTTCAAATACATCTCCAGTCTTGTCACCTGTTATAACAGACAGTCTGGATGCACAAGTGCCCCACCACCTTAGCCCAGCATCTGAATCTGACAATGTCACTTCTTCAGGATCTAGGCTTTGCCATCAATCCTGGTGACAAAGTCATCTTTCATGTCCTTCTTGTTTG
Source organism: Triturus cristatus (assembly GCF_964204655.1). NCBI lineage: Eukaryota > Metazoa > Chordata > Amphibia > Caudata > Salamandridae > Triturus > Triturus cristatus. The sequence goes on along the minus strand of NC_140580.1, from coordinate 529,372,111 downwards.
CCCTGAGAAACCTGGTCCATCACATAGGTGTCTTGGATGCTTCTATCCAGGCAATCTTTCCTACCCCACTCCTCAATGCTGGAAGTCTAAGCATTTCCATCTATATCTCCTATTTTGCCTATATTTCTGTTAGACCTGGCACCTTGGCGTGAGTCTCCCTTCCACTTTTTGTCGCTGTGCCTCATGTGTTTTTATGGTGTTGGCCGCTCAGCGCACTGTGCCACTGCCAACCAGTGCCACAGTGCAAGTGCTCCTTATGTAAAATATATATGTTGGTTGGATTCCATGATTGGATTATTTGGTTTACTGTCAGACCCCAGTAAAGTGCACCAGGTCCATCCCCTTTTCTACACATATCTCTTTATCTTCCATGTGAACAGCTCCTCCAACTTTCACTTTCCCACCTCAGATCCAAGGCCACAGATTTGTAAATTCCTTTGACTTACCATGTTTTCCAAAAATGTAATGCAGTATGCCCTGAGAAACCTGGTCCATCACATGGCTTTTCGAGCAGTAACGGACCCCTCCCCCCCAGCGCCTTGAGACCCTAGCAGGTGAGTAGCGCGCTTTCTAAATTGTTTGATTGATTGATTGATTGAAGGTGTCTTGGATGCTTCTATCCAGGCAATCTTTCCTACCCCACTCCTCAATGCTGGAAGTCTAAGCATTTCCATCTATATCTCCTATTTTGCCTATATTTCCTTGGACAAGGAATCTGTTGCAATTGGAGGATGAGTTTTTACACAAATGTAGCCATTCGGTAGAAGATATGTTCTTTATTTCATTTAAAGTTTTTGCATTATAGCTACATCCTGATGGCTCTTGTAAGACCCCATCCTTCTACCAACTGTAATGTACTGCCAGGCTACACCCAACACACAAACCTCAATATTCCATGCTTCATCACATTCTGAAAACATCACAGCATCCACACTCAGCATTCAACATCATGTCAATTCACCCCATCCTTACACAGACATAACAAGTCACTACATCATCCCCTTTTCTTACACAGAGGACAACCCAGTCATGCAAAATCAGTATATTACCCCCTTTTTTCACACACAGGACAAACATCAAACAGAAGCAACAATTATCAAGGAAACACAGAACAGACTTTACTGTCCTCTCTATATTTCACAAGCAGCTACACATACACACAATTAAAGTTCTTCCAGATACACTCTCATACACAGAAAATTAAAGCACTCCACAATGTCCAACACACGGTTAGACTAGATGGTCAACCCAACATCAGTACTACGGACCATTATTCTAAAGAACCAGTAAAGAAGTACACACATTTGACACACTACACTTATGCCCTATGACTTCCCACACACACCAAAACATAAACAAGACAATAACTAATGTACAATGCCTACACCTGTTAAATACGCCCATTTGTACAGATCGACAACTGGTCCCAGACCACATATAGGTGAATAAACACACATGAAACACTCAAAACACCTCACAATGATGTACTCTGTCTCCACTACCACACACTGGTCAACACTTTCTATTCAAACACAGACATGAATGGACCCAGAGCAGGAATACTAAAGGGTATTAGACGTCCCCAGGATTCACGGTGCTACACTGTACACCTTTTCTTCAGCCTTACAACACTATAGTGCTAAATGAATTTGTTGCAACAGGTACTCCTTTTCCCAGGGGTGTAGCTTCCATTGGTGCAGCAGGTGCAGTGGTACCGGGGCCCAGAGGCCAGAAGGGCACAATGAACTCTGATTATTACTGTATTTTATAATTCACACAGCAGGCATGGGGGCATTGCTTTCTTTGCTTTGGAGTCCATGACACACTGGTTACCCTCTTTTTAATCTTTGCAACTACAACTAGAGAATTACACTGCCCTATAAATACACACAAATTTCAGGGAGCTACATTTGCCTACACTGGCAGCACCAAGGCCACTCCACATCACAGCGTACTCCCCTTGGTACTCCCCTTCTGCATAGTCGCACCCTCGAACAAGCACCTTCTGTGTACCACTCTACATCATCACATATAAGGTTACTAAACCAAACTTCCAGAATTTTCCATCCAGACCCTCGTGACTCTTAATAAATATGCAAACACCTTACAGGTCGGTGCTCTCAGCATTCACCGACTTACCTTGCAACTAAAACAATTGCATATAACACAAGGTTCAATTTAAGACAACTTCAAGCTGTGCAGATTAATAGTTTGTGAAGCAGCCTAAACACTAGCAACCATAGAGTACATGAGCATACTCCCACTTCTTCCTAGAGGCTATAAATGCATATCAGCGGAAAACTTAAACATGTTTACTATCCAAAGAAGCATCATTTAAAACATTTGCCTTGCTATTTAAATTAAAAATAAGTGATTTTCACACACATTAAAATTCATGATATTTCCTGGTGCTTATTTTCATGATATCCTGTGTTGTTTATTTCATCTTATAAACAGTTCGGCTGTCTCTTGAACTGCAGACATATTCCGTTTCACTTTCCTAGAAAATGCAGTATTTCCCAGATTCTCAGTCTCCTCCTAATAGCCACTTTCCTCAAAGACAGTCACAATTCAGCAAAGCCACTTTTGGGCAAGGCCGAGCGCTAAGTGGCGCGTGCCACCATTATGGCGGTCGGACCTGTACCCGGGGGAAAGGAGTAGGTGGGAGCACTCCCACCTCCCCCATAAGCATTTAATAAGCGGCGTTCTGCGTGGCGTGAACCGGAAGCACTTTTGTGCTTCCGGTTCACACGGGCATCCAGCATTGGGGTCCGGCCGGTTTAGACTGGCCTGGCTCGTGCCCCGGGGTGTGGGGAGCAGACAATTTTCATTACAAGTATCTCAGGAGATAGCATTAATGTAAACTTGATGATTGGGTACATTTTAATGGTGTTTATCAGTAATGTATTTGTTTTGTTCTTTTGATTTTATTGCAAGTGACCTGTGGTTCACCCACGATGGCCGTGACTCTAAAAGTCACAAACTCTTTCTCATGCACGTTTTTCACGTTTTCCAGTGAACTCACTTTGAAAACAGCGTAATGAGGATCAGAGAACATAGGGTTTTTTTAATACAAAAGAGGCCAAATATGGATATGTTCCCAGCTGACAGCTTCGGGTGCCATCTAAACCAGCTGCGCTGCTCGCCCACAAACAGCTACCCTTTCACCGTCACTCACTTCTACTCTTGTAATTCTTGCCTGCCAATATCTGTGATCCTGCCTTCTACTCATTGGTGCTTATGTCAAAGCAATCAGGGCACGCAAGACACTTATGTGGGTGTTGAGGAACTTCTCGGCCTTTCCATGCTGCGCCTTCTTCCAACACTTGAAGCACTTGAACATATCAACAACCACTACAGGCTTTCTACCTCAACCGTGCCGACATATGAAAGGACAGTACTAGAAATGCCAACAATGACAATTGGTTGCCAAGCCTGACTTGCCACTAAATCAGGAATCAAGCAGAAATGCACTCCTGCGGGTCCTGTCCTCTGTCTTGCTTTCTGACCACAGGCCATAGTCCCTCAGACCGCCAGACATTCGCTGCAAATTACTTTCCTCATTTTCATGTCTCCAAAGATCATCTGTTGATTCATTTTCCAGATGTTTCACTGGGACTCTGCGGCTCCGGTTTCTTTCTATCAAGCTGTCTTCTCCGTCGTGCCCACCCTCTTCGTCCTTATCCAGGCCTGCTGTGTGCAGCGGGGGTCGGATGCTCACTGAAGTCCATGCGCAGCAGGAGTCGTACACCTGCAGAGTGGTGGTAGATGGATGCTGCAGAGAGGGGGTAGGGGTCTGCTGAAGGCCACGCACCACGCCCCACCCTCACTGCACAGCCAAGTCCATGCACAGCAGGAGTCGTACACCTGCAGAGAGTGGTGGTAGATGGATTCTGCAGAGAGGGAGGGGGGGGGGGTTTGCTGAAGGCCACGCACCACGCCCCACCCTCAGTGCACAGCGAAGTCCATGCACAGCAGGAGTCGTACACCTGCAGAGAGTGGTGGTAGATGGATGCTGCAGAGAGGGTGTAGGGGTCTGCTGAAGGCCACGCACCACGCCCCACCCTCACTGCACAGCGAAGTCCATGCACAGCAGGAGTCGTACACCTGCAGAGAGTGGTGGTAGATGGATGCTGCAGAGAGGGAGGGGGGGGTCTGCTGAAGGCCACGCACGACGCCCCACCCTCAGTGCACAGCGAAGTCCATGCACAGTAGGAGTCGTACACCTGCAGAGAGTGGTGGTAGATGGATGCTGCAGGGGGGGGGGGTCTGCTGAAGGCCACGCACCACACCCCACCCTCACTGCACAGCGAAGTCCATGCACAGCAGGAGTCGTACACCTGCAGAGAGTGGTGGTAGATGGATGCTGCAGGGGGGGTCTGCTGAAGGCCACGCACCACACCCCACCCTCACTGCACAGCAAAGTCCATGCACAGTAGGAGTCGTACACCTGCAGAGAATGGTGGTAGATGGATGCTGCAGAGAGGGGGTAGGGGTCTGCTGAAGGCCACGCACCACACCCCACCCTCAGTGCACAGCGAAGTCCATGCACAGTAGGAGTCGTACACCTGCAGAGAGTGGTGGTAGATGGATGCTGCAGAGAGGGAGGGGGGGGTCTGCTGAAGGCCACGCACGACGCCCCACCCTCAGTGCACAGCGAAGTCCATGCACAGTAGGAGTCGTACACCTGCAGAGAGTGGTGGTAGATGGATGCTGCAGGGGGGGGGGTCTGCTGAAGGCCACGCACCACACCCCACCCTCACTGCACAGCGAAGTCCATGCACAGCAGGAGTCGTACACCTGCAGAGAGTGGTGGTAGATGGATGCTGCAGGGGGGGGGTCTGCTGAAGGCCACGCACCACACCCCACCCTCACTGCACAGCAAAGTCCATGCACAGTAGGAGTCGTACACCTGCAGAGAGTGGTGGTAGATGGATGCTGCAGAGAGGGGGCGGATGCTCTGGCTGAAGGCCACGCACTACGCCCCACCCTCACTGCACAGCTGAAGTCCATGAGCAGCAGGGGGTCGGACATCTGCTGAGGGTGAGGCACTAGGGTTGGCTGCAGAACAAACCCTGTACCTTAATGTTACTGCCTATGGATTAATGACACAATGCATCGTGTTTTTACGGAGCTATGATAAAAAACCATAGGGCATACACACTGTGTCAGGGAATCGCAAAAGTTCTGTGGCTCCAAAAATCTGAAAAAAACATTTTATTACAAAAATGAACAATATTTATGAAAGACAGATGGTTGTGAGCAATGCTTTTGGGTTCATGATGTGAACGGTATGCACTTATAGATAGAACTGGATACATTCCTTTAGGTTTTTGAGGAAGATCCCACTCTCTTCTACTGTAAAACACACTCTGCCTAATTAGAAATTTGGAAGAAACCTTTGGAAATTTGATGGAGCTCTTCTCCGGCACTTTGCGTTTTTCAACATTTATGAAGGCAAATGTTTTGTCCATAAATAGACCAATCCCAGAAATATATCAGTAAAGTGATTTCCACATACCTCCAAGACCAAGATCCGTCTACCACAATAACATCCGGTTCAAGATGCCTGGAATTCATGCACATGAAAAGATTTCACATGTGCTTGGATGCAAAAAAAAAGGCCATGCAGGCAGCCCCAGCTGAACAATCCCTTTCACTCACTTCCTTCATTTCTTGCAGTGTGTCATTGACTTAGTGAGACACAATTTCACTCACGCATCTCTCTTCGTGCATATCACTTTCACTAACTCTCAGTCGGACTGTCTGATGTACATAGCTAGCAGAATACATATTTATCAATTTTTAAACATAAAATTTGGATGTCAAAAGAGCCTTTTCTGTTTTTTTTTAAGATCTTTACTTTTTTTGTCTTTTTTGGGGATAAAAAAGAAAAATGCTACTGATCTATTAGTTTTTGCATGTGGCACTTTATGCCAGCACTTGTTTTTTTTCTTCTTGCACACTCGGGGGCATATTTTTGGGGATTTGGCGAAGGGCAGCACTGCAGGTCACCTTGCTGCGCTGCCCTTGGTCAAAGTTAAAAAGGCAGGAATTCACCGTATCTTTGGCATACAGCGCAGTCCTGTCCTTTCCCCCTGCGCTGGTGCCGTATTGACAGCCTTGCGCAAACGCAGGCCCCCTTGCACCATGGTGCACGGGGGCCTGCGTTGCATGCAGGATTGTTTCTGTGCAGGAAGGGGCACCTTCCTGCACAAAAACAATCCTGGGAGGCTTTTTCCTCTTTCTATGTGTGCTGCAGAATGCTGCACACAGAAAGAGGAAAAACAAGGAGAAATAAAGTTATTTCACATGTTGTGCCTCTCCTGGAGAGGCGTAATGTTTAGGCACATCCCCAGGGTTACATGGTCTTGTAAATATGGGAATGCGTCAAATACATGCGTGTTGCATGGAAACACCAACCTCAGCGCCCACCTAACTCTTCCCTAGCGGAGATTAAGGCAACACAGCAATTTGCACTGCCTTGCCTTACACTATATCTATAAGACCATTCAAAGCCACGCAAAGTGCCTTTGCGTGTCCTCATGCATATGAATTGATAGTTTGTGCCGCAGTTGAGCCAAAAAATTACTCAATGGCGTTGCAAGGGGCTCGTAAATATGCCAGTTGGTTCTCCAACAAAAATCACCATACCACAGACAAGGCAGTGCACACTAGCGAATCAGGCATCACTCTCATGTTTCTCCTGTTGCAGGGCATCCTGTGGCAATCTGTCACCAGGAGGGTTGGCATGCTGTAATGCAGCAAGTGATGTTGATGCTGCCTCTTCAGACTCCCGCCTCTTTTTTGCTGCATTAAATTGCCTTGAATGCCAAGTGTTTGGATGTGTATGCATTCCAGACATATCACAGGAATACTTCCCCCCAACCTCTACAGCTGTGCTTCTTTTCACATAATGTGCATGTGTCATATTTTGCCGATAGTGTCTTCTTACCAGCAGGGATGGTAAAAATTGCCATACAACTGACTTTGGTGGAGGCCTGGGCTGTATTTTGATGGGGTACACTCTCCCTAGTTGCGCCGCTACCCTTGGGCAGCACATCAATGAAAGATGAACCGACTGGTGTAGCTGGTGTAGCAGGTTGCATAGATGAAGCTGTAAGGGGTAGGTGGTGGTTTATGGTATAGTATGGGGTGCAGATAGGAGTATATGGTATATATGGTGGTGTAAGGTTGTGGTTTAGAGTGTAACTCAGAGTTTAGGTAGTGATATTGAAGGTGTGTTTAGGAGGATATGAAAGGTATAAGTTTTATTGTAGTATGTTGGAGATTCAGGTATGGGATACAGCTGGATCAGTTTAGGGTGTTGGTGGTGTTAATATAAGATGTAGGTGGTATTGAGAGTATAGGCATCAGGTGTAGACGGTGTAGTGGAAGAGAATGAGGGTTTTGGGAGGTTTGATATAAGTATGTCAGTATAGTCAATTAAATAAGTCCTAAGTCTCAAGAAGGCTCAAGATTAGTAAAAGTTAGAAACCATGATGGTTTATTAAGTAAGTTTAAGTTAAATACAGAAGTCAAAAATAATAGTCAAAATACATGACAAATCAATATAGGGAATAAGCATAAGGCTCAGCTAAATGCAGCAGTAAATCTAGCAACAATATTCAAAGTCCTAAGCATGAGACAGACTGGCTTGGGTCTCCTCGCCAAGAGTCAAGAAAATTACTTCAAGCTAATTTCCAGTTTGATCCTTCTTACAATGAAATACTCTGGAAAATCGCGTTGTCAGCATAAGGTGATCACATTGTTACACATGTTTAACAAATCCAGATACAGAATTATTGCAGCTTCATCTAACACCATCCTGTCACCAACCCTAAATGAAACATTTATGAGCACTGTTTTGACCTAATGTCATCAGATGTGACAACACACATATAATTACATACAAAACAATGATAGACTAAAATTATGAATAGGCTTGCTGTAATAGGTAGAAAAAGACTTTGTACCACTACATTTCCACAGTAGAAACATTCCAAGTTACCAAGAACAACATAACAATAAAGTAATTAATTTCTGAATATTGTACTGAATGCGGAGACAGGGAGAGACAAAAACAAGGACACATAGAAATTCAAGATGGAGTCAAGCCTCCTTTAGGCCTTGTCTGACCAATGTTAAGAAAACACAATTTTGTAAATTGCAGCTTTTTTTTTCAGTCCAAACATTCATACTATAGACCAAACATAATTCATTAATCAGAAATATCTTTATCATTTGTATGTCCTGTCAGGTATAAGTAGTGCTGCAGTGTCATTGTAGATGTAGCGGTGAGATATTGAAGTGGTGTAGTACAGGTAGTGTATTCGCTGGTGTAGATGTAAGGTATAAGTGTTGGCCAAGTGGTGAAGTGTATGAAGCAACTTGTGCCTATGTACTGCCGGAAGTTGCTTCATCTCCTTCATCACCTAGCCATGACTAACCCAACTGGGATCACATTTGACCTGGGTTAGGAAAGTGGTGGCACAACATTGACTGGGGAAAGTAACCGGCTGGATGGTAGAGAGGCATAGCTGCCAGTTCCTACTGTCATGGGTATTATGAGATGCCTGGGTGGCCGGAGGGGTGGAAGTATACAGTGCTGGGGTGAAGTGGTAGGCAGTGGTATAGGGTATGCTATTTAGGTGTTGTTTTATGAGATCTTCAATGTCATATCTAGGGTGTAGGTGTCAGGATAGGTGAGGTATGGTGTAGGTGTTATGCTCTGTAGTAGATGCTGGATGTAGAGTGTAGAGTATAGCGGATAGATGGCATTGAGCGTCGATGCTCGAGGGAGTAAGTAGTATAAGGTTTAGGTGTGTTTGGTCTAGCTGATGATGTAGTTGCTATAGGTTAATGGCATTACAGGGTACTGTGTGTAGGTGGCATATTAGGGTGCACACGTAGAGCACATGTGATGGTGTTTGTAGGTCTTAGTATAGATTGTAGATGGTGTAGGCTACAGGTGATGTGTAGGTGATTTTAGTGATGAATAGATTGTGTAGGATATACCTTCTATAACTGGTGATTTTGTTGATGAAGCAAGTATGTAGTATGTTGTTTAAGCAATGGCGCAGGTAGTTTGGCAAGCAAGTGGTGGTGTAGGCAATAAGTGGTTGTTTAGGGTCTAAGTGATGATGTGAGTTGAAGTAAAGTGTGTGTGTGTGGTGTGTGTGTGTGCATGTATGCGTGCATGTGTGCGTGTGTTTGCCTGTAGGGTATAGGCGTTGATGTAGATTTTGGTATCTGGTATAAAGGTTATTTAGATGATATTGTGTCAGGTGTATATATAAGGTCCCCCAGCACATGCAAATAAATTCAATACAAGGTATACAAAAAATCAATTTGTTCTTTTTCTTTGTCTTTTTTTCTTTATTGTTTTGTGTTCAGATTTACTTTATATCCGAAAGCACAGATTCCTTAGCTAACACGTGTTTCGTCGCACTGAAGTGATCATTTTCCTGCGACTTCCTCAGGGCTAAATCTTCTTTGAGCTGTATCTCCCTAGCAGTTAAAATACAAATTAGGAACTGCTTGAGGATCTGATTGATTTTTATGGATATTCTGAGAAAACATTTTGGAAAAATCAGAAAAATCGGGACAGAAGTATACCCCTTGGGTGACATTCCCCTACGCACTTGCCACCCCCCTCTCTCATCAATAGTGTCAGGTGTAATGTGTAAATGACATAGGTGTTTGGGTGCAGGTGTAAATTGATAGAGCGGGTGTAAGTTATCAGTGGTGGTGTAGGGTAAAGCTGTAGTAGTGTGTTACACAAGTAATGTGTTTTTATATGCTCAAATGTTACTACATCGTTACCTATGACATCAAGAGCATTGAATTGTTGGCCACTACATTGCCAAGCTATGTATTTACTGTATGTTACCATTACCTCAACTCCACTCAATTGTGCCTTCAACAGCCTTGATGTTTTTAGTTGTTAATTCTTTTAATATTTTATTATTTTCTTCACTTTAATTATGACCTGTTAATGTTAATTTGATGTTATTTTATTTCTGTTATTCTTTGCTTAATATTTTAATTGAATAATTAATTTCAATATTTTATTCTTATCCTTATTTTATTCGTATCCCTAAAGCTAACCATGATATATTTGCAGTGAGAAGAATTTTTTATTATTTTTCCTTATCTGAATCCTGATACGAATGGCAACTATTTAATTAATTGTACTAAATATTTCTGCTAATCCTAATCCTAAATATAAATCTTATGTTTTTCAGTTTTTTATTTAAATTAATTAAATATGCAAATATTTCCTTAGCTAACCTATTTTGTAATTGTTTTGAATGTATATGTATTTAAAATCAATAATAAATATGTGAACTAATAAAAAAATACCATTTCTCCAATTATTTAATAATTTTACTAATAAGTGTACATTTCAGTGAGAGCCTCTGAACCTCTCTTTTCTTAAAAAAATAAAATCTGTTGCTAGTATTTCTTCAGCAATGGCCCACCCTTGGTTAAATGGTAACCTTTGCATGATGGTGGTAATTCTTGGTGTGCATTCATTAGATGATGCTCATTGCCCATATTGGTGAAATGCAGTCCATCTCATAATGCTGGTAATTCTTGGCAACTTCTGGGAATCTATGTAAGAATGCCCTTTATCCACACCTGGTCAAATGCTGACCCTTACATCATGTTGGTAATTATTGGCACTTTTTGGGCATCCGTTGATGCCATTGCCCAAATGCTGACCTTCACAAAATGGTGAAATCTTATGGCAACGTGTTGGCACCCATTGCCTGAAGCATAGCTCTTGTAAGATGCTGATCCTGGTACAACGGTGATGACTGTTGTGAATGACAGACATCCAAAACATATTTTTCACCTTCGGTAAAATGCTGGTGGTAATTGTTAGAACCGTGTGGGCAGCCATGGAATAATGGCCATTGCCTGCCCCCAGTCTAATGCTGGCCCTTGCATACTTTTGATACTTTTTGGCACCTTGTGGGCATCATTGGGATTATGTTTATTACACACACTGGTTAGACTCTGGCTTTCTCACAATGTTGATAATTCTTGGGAACTTGTGGTCATCCGTACGATTGTGTCTCTTGTGCACACCTTGTAATATGTTGCTTTTTGCTAAATAGGGGTCATTTTGGACGTAAATGTTGGTCCTTGCAAAATAGTGGTGATTTTGGCAAATTGTGAGCATCTCTGAGATGGTGACCATTACTCAATTCTTGCCTTTTTGATAATGGTGGAATTTCTTGGCAAGTCACAGGCATCCATGGCTTGAAGCTCAGCACCAGCCTTGGTAAAATGCTGGCATTTATACAATGGTGGTAACTGTTTGAAATCTGTGGCAATCCATGGCATTTTGCCCACCTCTGGTAAAATGTTAGTCCAATCATAATGGTGGTCATTCCTGGCATAACATGCAAATTCATGGTATACAGATGCCTGTATGTGTGATCATTCTGCTTCTGGAAGGATGGCGGTCATTCTTGGCATAGCATGCACATCCATGGCACATAGCAATTCTTGTGATGTTATGGGCATCCACACCACAATGGTTCACAAACCTGGCATAATGCTCACTCAGTAACAATGGTGGTAATTTTTGCCATAGTGTGTGTGTACCCATGACACAGTGTTGCTCCTGACAGCATGCTTGTAATTCTTGCCATTTCGTGGGTGTCACCACAGAGGTAATTATTTATATATTGTATGCACTTATTTCACCCCCAGGGCTGCTATATTGCTGCCTCCTCCATTATGTTCGTAATATATGACATATTGTGGTTGACATGTCTGGTATGAAGGCTTGCTCTCTACCAAAATGTTGGTGCTGTTAATGTAGAGAATTCCTCTCATATTGTGGGCACCCATTAATATGATGCTGCCAAGGTTTGAATGTAAATAACATTGAATACACTATAGTTCAAGAAGACTTAGAGAAAAGAGGGACCAGTGCAAGTGAACATATGTTCCATTTATGCTAGTGTAAAGCTTAGCCAACTTTCTCTCCAAAATCTGGAACAGATATGTCATTACCATTGCTCATGTTGTAGAAGGGATGTTGGGTAACGCAAAACCCATTGCATTGGTAATTTCTTGTTTAAATTGTATGCTAATTATTTATTTCATAAATGTATTCAATTAAATCTATTAGCCTTTTCAGTGTTTTCACTTGATGAAATTCCATTTTTTCTTGATTTATTTACCTATGATTATGAAACATCCACAATAATCAGATAAGTAAGATTTGTGCTCAGCGCTTATCCTTTCAGGTGTGGTGGTTGCCTGTCCAGCACAGTTTAACAGTTTAAGTGAATCCGTCCACCAACCGTTCCCTGGAAGGTGGAAATAAGACAATTGTGATTCTTGTAATTTTTTTATATAAGTCCCTTTTATTCATAAATGTCCATAAATCTTGATCTTGATTCTCATAACTTCATAAAATCTATTCATGACAAACAAACAGCCAACATGTGTTTTGTGACAATGGTAGCTTTTCAGGGCTAAAACAACCCAATATGTTATTAGTAGAAATGCTATCTACCTTTTCCATGTAAATTCTACACAGTATTTATCCCCAAAATAAAGGTGTCCAAAAGATCAAAATATATTGTTTGTAGGGATAACGTTATAATTTCTCAAATTGAATTCTATTCGATCTTCATCCACATGATAAGGGTATCAATATTGATTAAGCGCAGTCACAATCTCAACTCTCACATTATCTTGTTAAATTCAAGTGATTATTGGATTACTTTGGACATTCATGAATTAAAAATTAGTTTTAGTGAGAACAAAAATCACAATTGTGTTGTTTCCACCTCTTGAAGAATGATTAATGGCATGATTTACTTACTTACCTATAATGATGAAATGGTTGGCAGTGATATAGTGGGGTACATTTTCGTAATAGCACTTGGGCCTTCGTCTGCCCTATTTAAGTGTTCAAAATGACCGATCTTTTATAACCCACTTTAATGGTATTCAATTTCCTGACCTCAAAATGGTAGAAGGCTTAGTTAGCCTTGCTGGGAATTTAAGTCATGACTTGCATATCACACCATATCACACCATATCTCAATAGTGGGTGTTTAACTCATTGAGCCATCCTACTGGCTGTATAAGGCTCTGTGGTTGCAGGGGATTATAGTCTCCATTGCATACTTCTTAATACATGTTCTGTTGTAAAACATGAACATGAACTAGAAATGCTATTGCAGGCCCACAATCCGGACATAGCCTTCTTGACAGAGACGTGGACTGATGACACCTCAGTTCCAGACTGGAACATTGCTCTGCCACCTGGTTAGGCATTATTCAACCGTGACAGGCAAGAGAACAAGGGGTGCATAGCAATTATGTATAAAGACTATTTGAAGGTTCAGGGGGAAGTAGTGGTGGGCCTTCCGGCTGAAGCAATGTGGTTTTGCACCAGGCTCAATGACTCTTTCAAGTTTCAGGGTCTACTGATGTATAGGCCGCCTGGCCGCAGTGCTGCTTTCTCACAGGCCCTCCTGTCCTATATGGAATCATGCATTGACAGTGATTTTTTTTCAATACTGGGGGATTTTAATTATCATCTGGAGCTCAGTACAAACTCTAAGGCAGCCAGACTCTTAGACCATATGGCAGCATATGGCCTTAGCCAGATAGAGTCTGAGCCTACTCACCGGGTGGGACGCACTCTAGATGGGCTTTTTTCTAACAACCCTGATATCACATTGACCAGCTTTGAGTCACTCCCTTGGACAGACCACAGGGCAGTTTTCTTTGAGGCCATGGTGAGGGCACCTAAATACTGCCCCCCGTTCAGAGCATCTAGGGTCACCTTCCGATGTTGGAACAAGGTAAAGGGCAGGGATCTAGAAGATGCTCTCAATCACTCCCCTCCAACTCTAGACAGTGACAATGAGGTAGCAACCTCACAGTTCAATGAGTGGATACAGAGGGCGGCCGACTGTGTGGCACCAGAACAAACGGGAATGGCTAAAAGGCGCCCGCTGGTAACACCCTGGTATGGCCCTAAACGCATAGGATTAAAGGTGGAGTGTAGAAGGTTTGAGCGTCTCTGGAAAGTAGACTATAGTAAAATGAGCAAACAGGCATACAACTGGGCTCTGAAACTGTACAAGGAGGCCATTCTTGAAGCAAAATGGGCATATTTTACGGAAAAGATCCAAGAGGCAGGAAATTCGGCCAGAGAACTTTTTAAATCTGTTACATTCCTAGCCAAGCCACAGCAGGTAAATACGTTTAAACCTGACCAGGATTTTTGTAATCAGCTTGCCACCTTTTTTCAGAACAAGGTGCAAGTGATATACAATGATCTGGCCAATTTGTCAAACCTCATGGCAGATAACAGCCCATCATCCTCTGGGATGGAGACAGTGCACTCTAGGTTAACAGGTTTTAAAGCACTTTTGGTGGATGAAGTAACTAATCTTCTGCAATCAATAAAATCAGGCTCACCCAATGACCCCTGCCCCCCCGCTATTATGCACCTGGCCGCTGGGAAGGTCAGTGAGATACTCACCCCCCTGATCAATCAAGTTCTGGCATCTGGGATCTACCCTGCGGCTTGGAAGACAGGTCCTTGAAAAGTCGGTCAATAAGTCGCTGATCAACTATTTAGACACTAATAGGCTACTGGATCCTACGCAGCATGGGTTTCGACCAAGACACTCTACTGAGTCAGCTTTGATTGCGGCCTCAGAGGGGATCCGGAAGGTGGTGGACGGGGGAGACAGGGCGATTCTCGTTCTCCACGATCTGTCTGCCGCATTCGACACCATGAATCACACGGTGTTGGTGCGGCGACAGCGGGAGATGGGAATTGGGGGGGTCGGCCCTGGCCCTCCTTTCCTCCTTTTTAGAGGACAGGAAACAGAGCCTGAGTTGGGAAGGTCTAAAATCTGACATCTTCAACTTGCCCTGTGGTGTTCCACAGGGATCAGCCCTGTCCCCGACGTTGTTCAATGTCTATATGACACCACTGGCAAGACTCGTCAGGAAGCACGGTTTCACATTTGTGTCCTACGCTGACAATTCACAATTGGTGATATCCCTATCGGACAAGCCTGAGATCACAGCTGCCAGTTTTCATAGCTGTCTAAAGGACATCATGAACTGGATGAGCTTAAGTTTTTTGAAAATCAACACAGAAAAGACGGAGATGATCAAGTTTGGTAAGGGAATGTCACTGTGGAACAATTCCTGGTGGCCGTCGGAGGCGGGTGAATGTCCCCGCCCCGTCGGGAAGGTCAGGAATCTTGGAGTCATTTTTGAAGACAAGCTTAATTTGTCGTCGCAGGTTAATAGTCTAACGTCGTCCAGTTTCTTTCTGTTAAAGACTCTTCGTAAGATCTTTCATTTTATCCCTCTCAAATTTACAGAAGACGGCAATGGCTGCCCTCTTTTTGTCCAAACTGGATTACTGTAATGCGCTATTCTTGGGTATTGACAAAACCCAGATAAAGAAACTGCAATCGTTACAGAATGCCACGGCACGATTACTTTTAAACCTTCCCAAGGGCCATCCTACATCACAGGGAATAAGGGCATTACACTGGCTCCCTATTCAGCAGAGAATAGAATTCAAGGCGCTCTGTTTGGTGCATAAGGCACGCTATGGAGGCAGCTCAGATGACAGCCAGGAAACCTTCTATCTACTAGTCTTGGCTTGATCTGTATCCCCAAGTTTCGAAGAGCCAGATGGGGGGGAGGTCCTTGTCATACTGTGCAGCAAAACTGTGGAACAATCTGCCAGTGGCTCTGAGACTACAATCCAATCTATTGCATTTTAGGAAAGCCTTGAAAACGCGGCTGTTTACACCAGAGTAGATTCAGCGTGTCTCAGTTCCTGTGTACTCACACCAGCGCCAAGACACCTCGGCATTCGCGCGCTTAATAAGCCCCATATACTCATCATCATAAGGAGGCGGCGTAGCATATAGGTGGCAGTTTAGGTAGTGGTGTGACTATTGGTGGTGTTTGTGTCCTGGTGTTAGTGCGGGTAGCCTGGTGAAATAAATAAATGGGTGGATGAAGTGAAATGTGTTTTCTGACTGTTAAGAAGATGTGTGGCACTTGCTGCGGAATGCTCCAGACTCCACCTGGAACACTTGCAGCCTGTGAAGTGCAGGGAAAGGGAGCAAAATGTGTTGGCCTATGGGTACTGTTGAGGTTCCAGGAAGTAGTGTATGGGGTAAAGGTTATAGGGTGTAGGTAGTGTGGGGTTCAGATGGTGCTGTAGAATGTTAGTATTATAGGGATAGTGTCTGGTATATATGATGCAGGTGATGATGGTTGTGATATACTTTGTTTAGCTGCAGTAAATGATGCATGGGAATTGAGTGCAGCTGATGGTTGATATAGTTTGTCACATAGGGTATGCGTGCTAGTGTAAACTGTAGGGTGCTGCAGACCTCAGGTGGTGATGTGGGCTGTAGTTGGCATAAGGTGTGATGTAGGGTGTAATTGGTGGTGTAGAGTGTAGGTAGTAGAGGTGTAGCATTTAAGTGTTGCAGGGTATAGGTGTTATGGGGGATAGGCGGTGATAAAGAGTGTAGGTGATGGTACAAGGTGGAGGTGGAATGATATTTAAGTGCTAGTTGTGTAGTTTCGTGCTAAATGAAATTGTGCATATTGCAATGTGTATATGTAGATAGTGATATATGGTGTGATTAGAGTTGGGTGCAGGTAATGTCTGTGGTGGTTCAGGGTTAGGTGACTTCATGTGAAGATGGTGTAGCATGATGTGTGCTTTGTATATGGATGGACCTGCACACCGGTTCTGTATGTGGTTAACCTGATTTAAAATATTGTGATTTGGGGCCTCATGTAGGTAGCATACCAGTTACCACTTCTAAAATACCGAACGATACCGAATCGGTATTTTAGAAGTGGTAACTGGTATGTAGGTAATGAGTCGGTATTTTTTACCGAATCGTTACTAGTCGGTAATTACCGAATCGGTATTTACCGATTCGGTAATGAGGCATACCTTCCCATTGATGGGAAGGTATGCCTCATTACCGAATCGGTAAATACCGATTCGGTAATGGGGGGAACACATACAAGGGTGGCAGGGTGTCACATTGACACCCTGTTGCACCCCTGATTCGGCCATGTGTGCACATGTGGCACACATACATGCCCTAAGGGCATGTATGTATGCCACATTGCACACTGCTACGCGCGTAAAAATGCATTTACACATACATTCATTATTTACCACCAACTATAAGTTGGTGGTAAATACCGACTCTTAAACACACACACACACTCCCCCTACATCTCGATTTTGCTTTCGGAATTTACCGAATCGGTAAAATTACCGATTCGGAAAAGTTACCGATTCGGTAACATTACCGATTCGGTATTATTACCGAATCGGTAATTTTACCGATTCGGTAAATTCCGAAAGCAAAGTTTGTCCCCCTACATACCAATGGCCAAAATACCGGTCGGTAACGGTATAATTACCGAAAATCGGCCGTTACCGACCGGTATTTGGCTTCCTACATGAGGCCCTTGATATGTTAAAATCAATTTTGCGTGCTACTGCGTGATGGGGTGTAGCCCTGACCCCGGTATACAAACTGCCTAAGTGAGGATCCAGAAAAATCTGGACCTGCGCAGAGCACACCTTTCTTCATGCAAGACTTGAAATTGTAATCAAACATTTAAGCATACTGAATTGTAATCATATTGTAATTATTCCATTTTCAAATGTTACAGTTGAATCAAAAAAATGAAAAGCATTAATTAGAATGCATGAACATTACACAATTCTTTGTGCAATAAACTTTTTAACAATGTAAAAATCAAATGTGACCCAATGCATTTCAGGTTGTAAGAAACCCTTCTTCAGGGGTACATTTCATACATTAACATTAATTCAAAAACAGTAGAGCAACTGATAGCTGCCTCCGTCGGGAACTACAAGAACAAGAAAATCAAAGTAAGGGCATTGTAAGTGTAAAATACATTTCATGTGAGGTGACAATTTCTATTTAAGAATTTGCACACTTAATAAATATGATGTGAATGCTGAAAGTGAAAAGTTTTGTCGTTTATGGCTCACTTTAAACTTATCCGTGGCACTTTTGTATTTCCTGTAGACACACAGGAACGTACGCAAGATTAAGGTACATTAACTTTAGTAACTAAGAGGGCACTTGAGGTGTAGCGCTCGCGCGGCTTCTTCACTTTCTTCACATATACCAACCACTTTACGAGCATGTTCAGGGGGGCACCGGCCAACAGAGAGTTCATACATTTGGGATTTCGTTGATATCCACTCACGGGATTACTTTGTCTCTTCTTTTCCTTCTTTTTCACTTCCAGCATTCACATCGTATTTATTAAGTGTGCACATCCTTAAATAGAAATTGTCACCTCACATGAAATGTTTTTTACACTTACAATGCCCTTACTTTGGTTTTCTTGTTCTTGTAGTTTCCGACGGAGGCAGCTATCAGTTGCTCTACTGTTTTTGAATTAATGTTAATGTGTGAAATGTACCCCTGAAGAAGGGTTTCTTACAACCCGAAATGCATTGGGTCGCATTTGATTTTTACATTGTTAAAAGGTTTATTGCACGAAGAATTGTGTAATGCTCATGCATTCTAATTAATGCTTTTCATTTTTCCGATTCAACTGTAACATATGAAAATGGAATAATTACAATATGATTACATTTCAGTTTGCTTAAATATTTGATTACAATTTCAAGTCTTGCATGAAGAAAGGTATAATCACATGAAACCTTAGGGACATCAGCTGTGCTCTGCGCAGTTCCAGATTTTTCTGGGTTCTCACTTAGGTAGCATGATGTGTACCATCTAGTGAATTGTGTCCAAGTGGTGTGCTCCTGTGTGTAGGGTTTAGGTGCTAGTTTAGCATACAGTGCTGTGATGTCAGTTTTTTAGTTTTTTTGGGTGAGTTTTATTTAGCACGAACCCGACCTGAATGTATCCGAGCACTTTACATGAGCACCAGTTGCATTACAGTTGAACACATTCATTATGAAAGGTTGATGTATGCTGTACGGTGTTTAGGATGTATGTGGTTGTAGTAAGTAAAATGTGTGGTCTATGGAATAGGGTGTAGCTCTCCATCAAAAGCATGGGGAAGGAGGTAGTTTTGTTGTAAAGCGATGGTGTGACATAAGTCATGCAATGTTTGTGATCATATAGGTGGTGGTGTGGGTGTAGGATTTTAGTATGTGTAGGTGGTCATATAGGTTTTACAATGTTGGAAATGATGCAGTTGAAGATGGAGGTTTGGGTGTATGCTCTGGTAAGAGGTCAAAGAATGTTGTATAGCAAAAGGTGGCAGTTTAGATGCAAGACAAGGGACTATTTGGATGAAACCTGTTAGGAGGTGGGTACACGTGCTGGTGTTGTAGGAAGTGTAGCATGGGGTATGTGTTGGTATAGATAGTGGATTTAGTGGTATTATAGAGTGGTTCATAGCATGTAGAGGGTGGTCTTTGGTGCAAGTGGTGGAGCTGTATGAGGTGGTGAAAGATGTAGGTGGTGGTCTATGAGGTGTTGTATGGTGTGGGTGAAGGAGTTCCATGTAGTCTGTGAATTTAGATAATTGTATGGGTGGCCTTGGAGAGGTTGGACATAGGGTTTGGAGCTATAGGGAATGCGACAATACAGAAGGTAAAGCTGCTTAAAGTCTAAACTCTGTAACATCTCAGAGTGTACACAAGCAAGATATTCCTGATTTGCAGGAAAGCTTTAAGTAGGGTTCTTATCAACTGTTACCACACATATCACAATTACAATCTTTGCAATATGCAGTGAACCCCAGACATTTTCCCTTGACAAATTTTAAAACCTGTATGTTATGCTCTTTTTTGGGCAATAATCGAAAGTGGGTGTCTTTTAGCACACAGGATAAATTCCAATTCCTCTGGTGTCAGAATATATTGCGAGCAATAATATCACACCCTTTTCTGGGCTGACCATAATAAT
This sequence comes from Triturus cristatus, assembly GCF_964204655.1. Classification (NCBI taxonomy): domain Eukaryota; kingdom Metazoa; phylum Chordata; class Amphibia; order Caudata; family Salamandridae; genus Triturus; species Triturus cristatus. Next base: position 529,352,126 of record NC_140580.1, on the reverse strand, counting down.
GGCCTTAGACTGGCATCATAGGTATGACCTGCTGCCAATCCACTTGCTACCAATCCCAGCAAGTCTCTTTACTAGTGTATCATTTGAGCCCGTGGTTGCAGGTGGGGCCCACAGGCACTCGGTTATAGTGACCAACACTTATTTGCCTTAAAAGTCTTTTATCCAGAGCCACACAGAGAAAAACACAAAAGAGAAAGACAGAAAAACAGCAATGGAGGGAGCTAGCAAGGTAGAAAAAAGAACCTGCAAGAGTGTGATGAATGGGCAGGGAGTGGCAAGTATTTGACTAAGGAGGTGTGAGGTGGAATGAAGACTATGTAGCCTGGGTCAAGCAATTCCGACACTCAATAGCTCCTGCTGCAGGCAGCAAAACTGCGGGCCCTGGCACTCATTCTTTTACACAGTAAGTGCTATTCTTTATGCCGTTCAAAGCAAAGCCCAGTCTAGGAGCTGGCTATGCGCGGGGGTGACTGAGGGGTGCACCATTTTCGGCAGCACTTCCAAGGATCTCCCGGGAACATGCATTCTTTTTGACTGAGCCCAACATCTGGAACTCTCTCCCCAAACCGATAAGAGCTGCCGCTGTTCATGTGTTTCCAATGTCTGCCCTGATGTCGCAGCCTTTTCATAAACCTGCCTTTCCACCAATATTTTATGATAAACTGTTTATCATATTGGAAAGCACATCACGACCTCTCGGGTCGTAGGAAACTTAATACTGCGGATAACAGATGAAAGAAAATGCATTTCTTGAAGATGCGCTCTGTAGTCCCCTCTGCTCCCCTCTTACTACTGTGTTGGGAGTGAAAACTGTGAACTTGGTTGTTTATAATTCTTTTGCGGGTGAGGCCAGTTTTTATCTCCATGTGGATGCAGATCAAAGGCTGCCCTAAGCTCAGGCTTTAAACACGTTATTGGATGGATTTCAGAAAACCCACAGAAATTCCTCCTCCACTGAATACTTTTGATTTAACTGTTAACTGCTCAATATAGTGAGGCAGCCTTCTCCTTATGCTCTGTGGAGCACATGTTCAGCTTCCGTGCTGCAGCACGTAGCGCTTATATTTATGAAGAAAAAGAGCGCTATGAAGACGTGCCTACGGATGGCAGCGAGGAGGCCAGGCCAACATGGAGAATATTGAGGCAGGTTTTGCACGAGGAAATATTGATCAAAGTAAACTTGCACAATTCCGTTGTTTAGATAATAGGAAAAGGAGCATGCAGTGGCACATTTTGCAACTGTGGGGGTAGTTCGAATGTGGAAATTTTGAATCCAGAATTTGAGATACTGTTGAGGGTGGTAACTCTGGGATGCAGAATTAGTGCGACATTACAAGTAATGCCAACCTAACACCCTAGGGAATGGGGAATGCCATGCAGAAATCAGTGTTACCTCATTCATTTCCTCATGTGATTCCCAATATTCACCCAGGTTTGACCAGGTAAATTGGTTCCAAGTATTACTGACAGTAATTTTGTTTTCAGTAATATTGTATGCTAAATTATTGCATGCTTCCTAATACTGATTAGACACCGATATTAGGAACCTACTTGTAATGTAGGTGTGTATGTGCCTCAAGCTAAAGTTTTGTCAGCTACAAGAAAACACAAGGTGGTGCCTGGAATGCTTGAAATAGTCTCAGCTGCTGGTGATTGCTTGGGCCGCATTCTAGTGCTTCATTTGTTTACCCACCATGCTGTTTGAGACAGAATCCCAGCTTATGCAAATCAGTACTGCCCATGCCCCTGATGAGAGTAGTCCATCCCAAGCTGCCAGATGAGAGCCCTTCCAAAAGGGAGTACAAGCAACCCAAGACCAGTTTTGGCCTGTTTGGATCTCATGAATAGGGTGCAGATTAAGTCCTATTTCACAGTGAACACAGGACTCACATCTGGCCTTACCTGTCACACTTAGGGTGTCAACTATAAAAAGCAACAAGGTGATGCATGAAAATCTTAAATGATCCCAGCCACTGGTGATTACTAAGGCTTTATTGCAGACCATCATTTTTCACCCACAGTGCCAGTCTAGATAGCAGCCCATCTTATGCAAATGAGTACAGATCCTGTTCCGTATGACAACAGTCTATCTCGAGCAGCCAGTCGAGGCTTCCTCTGAAAAAAGCACATGAAAATATATACCAGTTAAGGCCTTTTCAGTAGGGAGTAGCTTAAATCCCATGGCTCAGGGCCCACGTTTGGCAATAACTATTACACTCACATTGCTAACTGCAATTAACAACAAGGTGATTGGAAGGAATTCTTGAATTAATCTCAGCCACTGATGATTGTTCGGGCGACATTCAAATCCATAATTTTTCAACCACCATGCCATGTTAGAAGGAGACCGCCATATGCAAATCAGTGTTGATCATGCTTCCCATGGGAAAAGTCTATTGCAAACTACCAGACAAGCCACCCCCAGAAGGAAAGGCAAGCCACTCCCTATTAGTTTTGGCATATGTGGATCTTGTCAGCCCCATGGCACAATAAGCATGGAATCCATATCTGGGCATGCCCGTCACATTTTTCTCCCATATGCAAATTTATACAGAAACCCCACTTATGCAAATCAGTTCTGTCCCTCCTATAAATGGGTGGAACGTGGCCCAAGTTATTTATTGCTGGTGACTGAGTTTAATTCAAGCATTCCATCCATCACCTTGTTGTTTGTTACAGTTGATTTTTTTTAAACAGATTTGATTGATTTTGGTTAAAACAAACCACCCAACATGTCTGGTAAATTCGAAGCATATTATCGTACAGTTGACACGATAGTTTGACCAGCACTGCTGGAACATTGCACTACCACCCCTACAATCTCACCCGTCCCTTTGAATTGTGCTTCCCGATATCTGCGTCCGTTGATAGTGTATTCTAGGTGTGGTCTAAAGTTCCCTATTAATCTCAATGGCCAACAAGGATCACTGGTTTGTTGCAGTTGATTCCCTAAGTGCAACAAGTATGCCTAGACTTGGGCCCTGTGCTAACTGTGCCACAGGACTCAAGCTGCACTCTACAGACAAGGACCAGTCTGAGGTTGCTTGTGTTCCCTTCTCACCTAGTAGTTTGTAATGGACTGTTTGTTGAGGAGCAGGGTCAGTACTGATTCGCTTAAGGTGGGATTCTATTTTGAGTGACATATTGTGCAGAAACGTTGATCATGGCTGAAAATGATTCAAGCATTCCATCCATCACCTTTTTGTTTGCTGCAATTGATGTCTCAAGTATGATTGGTATGCCCAGACGTGGTTCGTGTGCTCAATATGCCATAGGACTGAAGCTGCACTGTATGAAATCGGATTATTATTTGGCGGGTTGACTGCTCACCTCAAGGAATAATCACAGCCCTTGTCAGGGTGAACCCTTAAAGTCACTTAATTAACCTGAGTTTAACACCCTGGCAGTTATGGCACAAGCAGACAGTTTTAATTAGGGTAATGTGTAAAGTACATATGCAGTATCAAAACTGTAATAAAGTCAGAATGTAAAACAAAAAAGATCCCGTTCCAAATAACAAAAATACAGTTAAAACGAATAAACAAAATTACATAAAAATGACAAAAATCCAATAAGGGTAACTGGAAATCTAAAGTTTTAAGGAGGCAAAGCACCAAGATGCACAAAGTGCCAATCATAGTCAATAGTCGTGGTAGTCTGGAACCAAGGAGCAATTTGACGCTGACCACAATGGAGTGAGGGTCAGATTCACCAACCTGGTTCATCCTGGTCAAACATTTTACTTTCTGACTACAGTCATTTACTTCCCAATCCACTACATAAGAACACTTCAAAAGCCCACAGGACTTCAGGGAGGTACTTAGAGACTCACAGGGTGCCAGACAGAGGCCATACAGCAGGTCTAGTCCAGGTCCAGCTGCCATAAGTCAGCTAGATAGTTGCAGGTAAAGGCCTCTTATAGCTTGTTGTGTTCCTGCAGTTTTAACAGGAGGTCGGCCATTAGACCCCTCCACTTCTTTGTCCTGTCAGGTTTCATACAGCAGGTTCGGTCCTCTTCTGATTTTCCATTTGTCCAGGAGTGTTCTGAAGTTGGTGCCTGAGGTGCCACATTTATGTCTAGCATATGCTTATGGGAGGGAATGACTCCTGGGAACGTCCTAACCAATGGTGTAAAAGTTTGTGGGGCCACTCCCACCCACTTTGGCCATTTTTAAGATTGCGAAAGTCTTTGGCTACACTTAACTTGGGCTCTGAGGGCTGTTTGTGTGTGGGGGGTGTACTATGGTAATCCTAGTGCCCTCCCACACTGAAATCCAGTTTGGGGCAGTCACTCTACACCCAATAAACCCAGTGACAGATATTTGGTAGAACAAAGGGTGGTTTTCCAGCAACCAGATAGTGGATACACAGGAACTGTTGTGGCATCCTGTTTCCCTTGCTTTTAATTGCACCCACACTGTTAAATGTAAACCCTAGTAGACCAGTCAGGCAGGATTTGACACTCCAGGAGAATTTAACACTGTAATGTCAAGAAGAAGCTAAAAGTGACTGGTGCCTGCCTGGCTGGGGGACATATGAAAACCCCTGCCCAGGTGTCAGCCAACAGTGACCACCTGTAATAGGGGAGGCCTCTTTGAAAATAATCAAGTTCTTGGACACAGCCCACCAGCAATCCTGTCAAGGGAAGGGCACAGCCCACTGGCTATCCTGTTAAGGGAAGAATAACGCTAGGCCTCGATGTAATTTCAGTTATGCCAGAGTAATTTTAGTAATTTCTGTAATTCCTCTTTACTCTTTGATATGGAATTACCGATAATAACACAATTATGCCCATTGAAGAAATTAAGAGTAATTTGGAAGGAAAACTCCAACATTGATAGCACATTTAGCATGTACAAGCAGCTGCTTGCATTGCTTTTTATGTTGTGCTGCATTTAGCGCTATTTTCTTAGGACAAAGTGCAGCCTTATGTCTATTTTGGTCCTGAGGGGGCATTGTTGTGCTTAGAAAATAGCACTAAATGCAGAATTACTCTTCTCGCGGAAGCCCGTGTAATCTCACTGAATTGTAGGGTGATAACGCATGATTATGTTACATGTAATTACAAGAATTACGCCCACCCCTAAGCAACAACTCCCCAAACCAAGTCCTTTGTTCCTTGGTCTGGAAGCAGTTTTCACACTTCTTAAAATGCTAATTAGTGGTTGGCAGAAGTGGGTGAACAAATGCAAGTCAACCTCCAATGGCTTTAGGCAGTGAAAAGCTAACTTTCTAAAAGTATCTTTTCCTAAATATTTATCAAACATCTGACTTCATCATTGAATTGGATTTTAATAACTATTACAGATAGTTGTTGAATTATTTTTCTAGCTGTTTCCAAACCGAAATTAGAATTATTTAATGCAATAATGTAGTCTTTTCCCATGGAACAGCCGGCCTTGCTACAGTGAAAATAGATTGTGGGGCTTTTTCATTGTAAGGACATGTTTAACATTAAATTCCCACATGTCCTACTTTTAAATACCATGCACACTGCCTTATGGGCAATATGACCTAGAGTGGGGTGACATAAATATTTAAAATCAAGGTTTTAACCTGGCAAAAAGGGTTATTTTGACAGGTCTATTTTGAAGTTTAAAACTGCAACAGCCAAGCTAAAAATGTAGGCCTGCAGTCTTGTTTGCACTGTCACTGTAGTGAATAACACAATGGATGCTACAGTGCACCAGTGACATTTAACTAACAGACTCAGCGTACCCTTAGTACCATATAGTTGGGACTTACAGATAGGTTACATATACCAGTCTGTGGTATGCCAATTTCCCCATGTTGAAAGGGGGCCATATAGACTGAAACCAGTTTGGGGCTACTTGAGGTAAATTCTGGAGGGCATGGTAGGTGAAACATGATGGACTGCAGTGCAACCTAACAGATCGCCAGTGGCTGAAATTTGAGCATTCCACCCCTCACCTTTTTTTCGGCTGCAGTTGATTCCCTAAGTGCGAGAAGTATACCCAGACAGGACCATTGGACTCAACTGCATCTTATTGAGGAGGCCCAAAAAGGATGAAACTGTGTGGTGCCTTCTGAAGGAGGCCTCGCCTGGCAGTTGGATGGCTATTCGCAAGAGTAGCAGAGACAGTACTGGTTTGCATAAAGCTGGCTTTATGTAGAGTGACATTGTGAGTTGAAAAACGGTGGTCTGGAATGCAGCACTGAAAGATCACCAGTTGCTGAGATTAATTTGTGCATTCTGTGCATAACCTTACTATTTGTTGTCCAAGGTAAAATTTAGCGCCATTGCAAGAGAAAGATCCAACTATTTTAATCCCATAATGCTTTGTTTACATGATGCCAAATGTAGGAAATTTTATTTTCTCCATTGTCCTTTTCTGAATGTTGGACTCAGTTTGAGGCAACAAAGGGTGGTTTAATGTTTTGTTGCACAAAGACCATTGCAAATTCATGTTTCTCTGTTTATGACACAAAGACTATTCGAAGGCCAAATTTCTGATTGAAAAAAAATATTATACGTGAGAAATGTTTTGAGAACAATACATATTTTATAAATGTCTTGCATGGTTTAGCAATATGCTTTCACTCCGTACACCCTGGTGAACAAATATTTTCACAATATGGTGTAATATGTGTTTGTGCCCTTTCGTTCTTTTTTACGGATATATAACCTGGGATAAGTTTCGACAAGCATTAGTTATTTGGTTATGACAAACTTATTTGCATATTTTCCGCTATTCAGTCAATCGTGTAAAGAGTATTTTCCGAAACTCTAATGGCGATAGCTTTGTCTTTTAGGAGGTCCCAGCTGAGCTCCCATCGGAGGAAGGCTGCTTTCCATCTTGGAGGGCTAACAGCGCCGCGTTGCTCTCAGGGCATGATTACGAGAAGTACGTTTTCCAACACGTGACCGCGATGATCCTACGCAGAGCGCCATTTAATAAAGCCCATCTGTTCCAATTTCACGCAATTCAGAGTGACAGATTCTCAAGAGAGTCAGAAAATGCACCCGAGGAGAAAGGAAAGTTCTGGATTTTAAGCGATGCTGTTTTGAAATGAATGTGGACAGCTTAAGAAAAAGCAGGCTTCCCTTCGCTCTGGCTTCAGCCGTCTCGTGATGCTGGGAGAAGCCAGATGCAGCCCAGCGAACTGCTTTTAGCGCCGAGTCTGGTGCGAGCTTGGGCACTCCTGCTGCCTTAATTAAATTTGTCTTTCTCTATTTTTGTAGAGCAGGACAACGCCACGAGAGACTCTGCCCTGCCTCCAAGCCAACGAAACGCCTTCTCAGTCCCAGTTTACTCTTAAAGTTGAATTTTCGTTCTTCGTCGCCATCTGAGGCAAACACAGCCACATTGATTTCGAGCGCAGCTATATACATATATATATATATATATATTTTTTTTTTTTTGCAGTTTTGTATAGTGCGAACTAGATCCGAAGGCATTGGAGGGCTTTATATGAGCACCATTTCATCATAGCAAGGACGCACCATTGAAGATTTCTCTGCTTCATCAAGAGAATTACAACTGAGGGCCTCATATAGGGCCTGATTCACAAAGGCAACTTTACCTTTTGAGTAATTTAAATTTTAAGTTTAGTACTTTTTGGCTGTTCACAAAATCCTAGTGTAACTTTACTTTAAAAATGTAATTTACACTTTCCAAAAATTAGTAGTAAAATTACTAAAAATTCAAAATTACTCAAATGTGTAAGTTACATTAGTGAATCAGGCTCAGAGAGTTTTCGATGGATCTAAAAATCCTCCAATTTCTGGAGACAACAAAATAGTTTTTGCTGGTGACAAGGAGCCTGATCAGAGATTAAATCCATGGGCCGGTGGAGAGGGGGATTAATTGGTTTTCAAACTACTTTATGAGCATTTACATTTTTAATTAAATGGATGGGTAAAATTGGGATTCATTGGTGCTCTCTCCCTTTTCTACAAAGTCTTCAATGACAGTCACATCCCTGCTGCCAACCTGGAACATGTGTACACTCCCACTGCACACAGTCTTTTGCCATGTGCAGTCCAGGCTAGCTGTAGGGCCTGGCCTACAGCAGGGCTTTACACCTAGGCCCAGATTTACTAATGCTTTGCACCGTCTTTGCGTTACTTTTGTAATGCACACCTAACGTACAGTGTTCTGCTAGGATTTACTGTGCAACGCAAATCAGAATTTGCGTTGGATAGATTCCCAAAGTAACACAAAGTTGAGCTATGTGCTGCTTTGCATTACTTGCGTCGAGGGCGTGTTCCATGGGAGTTCCTGCAAAGCCCTAGCTACAAACATTTGTAGACAGGGATTTTTTCAAGAATCGTACATCTCTTACATCTCTTCGAGGCAGACGTAATGAGGAGAAATGTTTTCATTTCTTCTCATTTTTAGGTTCCGCCTGCATTAAGCTTGCGCTGGTCTTGTGAAATCTCTTGTATTTAATATATGTTAAAAGGGTGCTCTTATCTGTTCCCACGCCGATTTACTGTGCTCATTTGCTTTTGTGAGGAACTATTTTTTTGTTAACTTCTCCTGGCTGCACACATTTATGATAGTTCAACAAAAGCTGGTTACAATGTTTAAGCCCCATTCTCAGTCAATATAAGATCTCTTCCCAAGGAAAAGGCAGACAGCTTCTAACAGTATGCTGGAATGATTGCTTTTTATTAATTAGTTGGGTAAAGCAGATGCTTTAGCATTTTGTGACATTTCCTATTCATGCCTCAATACATTTCTTTACACTTTGTAGGCATTATTGGATAGGTTTTTTCAACTTAATATATTTTGTTTAAACAGGAGAGAATTGCAGCAAGGGCTAATTAAGGCCGCACTAACCCTTTAATCACTAGATGTAACTTAAATCAATCTTTATCACAATGCGTGCCCACCTCTGAGGTCCGCTGCCACAAGACCTAATATATAAACATGTATTAAACAAAGCACAGAGAGGCACTACGCCAAAAATGATAGATCTTCACAATCTTCGGTGTAGAGACTTCTTCTTTATTTTTCAAAAAGATGGGGGATATACACAGCAACAGCCACAGCCAACGCATTTCACCTCAATGGGCTTCCTCAGGGCTGTCAATATGACAATAAATTCACATTACAAAATGAGAACCACATTGCGCTTTGCACAGTGTATTATTAAAACATCATTACTTAATAATTGTTGATCTCCAAATAACTAAAAAACAGACTTTAAGCAAATCTATCTTAGTTTGCTCAATTCCCAATGCAAGCATAAGATCTAGACTGTTTTGAGTTTCTGTAAAAAACCAACACCGAAGAACGAAAAACCGTGCATGAGAGAAGCAACGTGACAAAGGAAGAACGTGCTAATTAAAAAAGAAGTAGAAAAAAGTGCTACCTTTTAAATAGGGGAAAATATGTCCATGACAGAAATACCATACTGCCTTAAGATTCAAGAAAAAAGAAAAAAGAAGAGGAAGGGAAAAAGAAACAAAAGAACAAGCCTTAAGAAGCCACATTCTCAAAGACAACAAGGAGAGAATAACCTCTCTCTTACCTAAAATCTCAAAATGCACGATAGATCACGGACTGGTTTCCGTTCTTCTATCCTCCAATCAACTCTAAAAGTGCCAAAAACAAATACCAACATACTCAAAACTGACAAGAGGAAAAAGAGCCTATTCAAAAAACAGATTGCCATATATACGGGCAATCAATGCTTAGTCAAGTTCAATATCTTTTTTCCAAGGATATCATCCAATTTTTAGGCAAGTGAGTCATCTCATCGGTGAATAAATATGTGTTGAAAGAGCTCGGATAGGCACAATCGTAGAGAGCTACAAAAAAGGAGACACTTTAATCAAGAAAGTATGTCTTGGATATTACGTGCTAAAATTTTTAAAAAACATTAACAAGAGCACAGAAAGCACTAAATGCAATATAGCCTACAAAATCATGCGAACAAAGTAACCTCCAGACATGTCTGTCCGAAACACGCGCGCTCAATACTCTGACAATTTTCATTCTCCTGCCCACTTGATCTGAGGCAACCGAAAATTCCAATAATGGAAAGTTAATAAAACAGTACAATGCGTGTCGGGACAATTTCCCTACAAACAGAAGAGTAGGGGGAATCATTTACCATAGCCTGTGCCAGAATTTTAATCACTCCCTTAAAGTCACAGACAAACGTATACTATTCTCGTGTAGGTTGTAAACACTACCCACCCTCGCATTAAAATATTAAAGAAATGAACTACTTCCTCTACTACCATGCATTAGCATGGTTTAGACAGGCGATCCATAAACATCACACAAAACTAATCTTAGAGCTATGCAAACTTACCCGAGCTCACGCTGTCGTTCTAGGGTAGAAAAGCGCCAAACTGAAGGGTAATCAGTTAATTCCAAAGTCGCGTACTGAAACCGGTAAAGTTCAACGATATTTAACCTATCCTCTCTTGTTACGTCATTAGATGGGCGTGATTTTCCGTACCCCTCCCTGATGCTTGCAATTCCACCTTACTGGCAACATCATTAGATGTGCGTATTTAATTTTAACCTCTCACGTGATAACCGGAGCCTATCAGCCTGACATTCATCATCGACGCTAGGCAAAAAATATCCGTAATATCTAAGACAACAATTGCTTTATTGGTCTAACGTTCATAAACATCCTTCTTCAGTAAAGTCCGTAAAATTCACGGACATTTTGACTATACTCACATGCTTCGTCGCTTAGTGGGCGTGTTGTTGCCATACTTGCACCCTCTCTTCCTTACAACGTCATTCAGTAGGCGTTATCTGCCATACAGACCCTTTGTCAAAAACCAATCAGCATATGATACGTCAAAAAGCGTGAGACAGAGTTAGGCTCATGTTTGCGTTCTAAATATGGCGCCTCAAACATCAACAGCTTTATTGATCGAACAGCTTTATGGCCAAAGCCAATCGGCCTATAACGAGTATCTACACGTAAGTCACGTTCCGAATATGGTTCCTCAAATATCAACAACTTTATAAGTCTAAGGTGTGTCTACACTCACCTGCTAGCGCAGGACAAATGGTTAATTTCACTCATTTATCCAACCTCAAATACATAATTCGACCATGCCATTATGTATATACCATTAAAAATCATTCTGCCAAAGTTATAAGCAGCTCCATATTCTCAGCAAAAACTATACCGCGATCGCCAATATATGCTGGCTTTTTTTTTTTTGCAACACTTGACATCTCTAAAAACAAACCTACACCCTCGCGTTCAAACAATACAGCCAAACTAAATTGTCCGAATTTGTTTTTGAGTGCAGATCCTGTTATGTAGACGTCCCCCGAGTTCTACCCAAATTAAAAGTCCAGGTATTAAGTGAGGGAATGCCATGTTGGATAAAGAAAGAAGTGATAAAAAGAAAATATTTGAGGATATATTATAGATCATATAAGTGTCGTACGGTAAACACTCAAACATTGCTTCTTATGCTTTAGTTCTTATACTCATATGCGTGTATGAGAAAACAGTGCACCTCATTGTGAAATATGTAAAAACAGTACATCTCATGGTAAAATATGTGAGGATATATTGCAGCTCATATAAGTGCCGTACAGTAAACACTTAAACATTGGTTCTTATACTTTACTTCTTAACCTCATATGCATGTATGGAAAAACAGTATGCCTCGTTGTAATACTTCAAACACTGCATGTATTAATAGTGACACTCTCAATTGGGTTGATATCTGTTAAAAACATCATTAAAAGTTTTGTTACAATGCGTCTAATGCCGTCTCAGTCCGTTCACTGAGACCACTCTTCGACCTTCCAACAAAGGAATTAAAATAATCCACATTACAAACTCATTACATAATGAAGAATGTCCAACATTCGCAGTCAACAGTCCTGGGCTAGCAAATCATAACTGTGGGAATAGTCACATCAGCAATGATATAAAAAAAACACATCTAGCACCAGTTACTGAAATCTCTATAGTAGTTCCAAAGAAAGATAAGTTTAAGAAGGATTGATATTTTCGGCAACGTCAAAACAGAGAAAAATTACATGTGTCAGCAATTGGTCATTATGTTCAAATTCTAAATGTTGTATTAAACATTGCACATTAAAAATAAATATACAAGGGCTATGCTATATTTTACTACTAAACAGGCTGCCACAAGTGCACTTACCTTGCAGTCAACTTGGTTATGATTTGAATGGTGCAGCATATGCATAGCACCGGGCCCAAAAGTTCTCAGAACATATCATTGCTATATTTGACTACTAAACAGGCAGTCACAATTGCAGTTACCTTGCAGTTAAAAGGGACTTCATCTGAATGGTGCAGCAGGAGCCGTGGCACCGGGGCTAAAAGCTCTAAGGACCCCACTAAACCCAGATTACTGCTAACATTTTAAACTAAACAGGCAGTCACAAGTGCAGTTATTTTGCAGATAACAGGGTCATGATTTCAATAGTAAAGCAGGTGCAGTGAGACCGGGACCAAAAGCCCTAGGCACCCCACTAAACATCTAAAATTGCCATATTTTACTACTAAACAGGTAGTCATGAGTGCAGTTACCTTTCAGTTAAAAGGGGTTTGATTTAAATGGGGAAGCAGGTGCAGTGGCTAAGGGGCCAAATTACGTCATAACTCCACTAAACACCAAATCTTGCTATATTTTACTACTAAACAGGCAGCCAGAAGTGAAGTTACTTTGCAGACAACAGGGTCATGATTTCAATGGTGCAGCTGGTGCAATGACAACAAGACCAACAACTCTAGGCACCCCACTAAACACCAAAATCTGCTATATTTTACTATTAAACTGGCAGTCACAAGTGCAAGAGGCTTGATTTAAACAGTGCAGCTGGTGCAGCGGCACCAGGGCCAAAAGTTTTCACAACTCCTAAATACCTAATATTGCTATATTTTACAACTAATAAGGCAGTCACAAATACAGTTATCTAGCAAGCCCTAGGGTTATGATTTCAATAGTGCAGCAGGTTTAGTAGCACCTGAGAACAAAAGCTCCAAGCACCCTGTTCAACACCGATTTTTGCAATATTCTACAACTAAACAGGCAGTCACAAGTGCAGTTATCTTTTAGACACTAGGGTCATTATTTGAATGGCGCAGCAGGTGCAGTAGCACCGGGCACAAAAGCTGTCAGAAGTCCTCTAAACACGTACTATTTCTATATTTTACTACTAATCAGGCAGTCGAAATTGCAGTTACCTTGCAGTTAAAATGGAATTGATTTGAATGGTGCAGCAGGTGCAGTGGCACTGGGGCCAAAAGCACTGGAGACCCCACTAAACCTAGATTATTGCTCAATTTTACTACTAAACAAGACAGTCACACATGCATTTATCTAGTAGGCAATAGGGTCATGATTTGAATGGTGTAGCAGGTGGAGTAGCACCAAAACCAAAAGCCCTGGGCACCCAACTAAACACCTACTATTGCTATATTTTACTATTTAACAGGCAGTAACAAGTGCAGTAACCTTGCATACAACTAGGCCATGATTTAAATGGTGCAGCCGGTGCAGTGGCACCAGGCCCAATAGTTGTCAGAACTCCTTTAAACACATAATATTGCTATTACATTAATTCAGTCTATTATTTTTTCAAATGTTGCTATTACTTACACACTCTATAGCACTAGTAACAGCACAATATATTGACTTTTTGTACATAAACAAGTCATAACATTTTAACAGACTTTCTGTAACTTATATTGTACAGCTCCTCATGAAGCTACAAATTACGACAAAAAACAGTTTATTATTATTCACATAGGTGAAGCCTCATACATTTGCCAATGCTTGTTTCTGCTTTGCACCCGTGCTGCAATGTAGTGCCATCTACAAAACAGAATACATTTTATAGGAAAGGTTTTTTTTACTGGAAGGGTACCCTTCAGGTGCAAACGCTTCCTTATAGAAAGCACACACACTTGCACTATGGCTGAAGGGTGTGTGTGTTGGTCCAAAGCAGCCTAAAGTGCATCGGTGCAGGGAGAAAAGAAAACAGGGCCATATATCAGTAGATAAGATGCTGTTCTGCTCGCTCCCTGACATGCAACGCAGCACAGCATCTTTAGATGGTTTCATTTTTTGTAAGTTTGGGCCACAGTATCCATTATTCTTCTCCCATTACACAGACTTTATTTGAATTTCAATGTTTAAAATGTAACAGGCGGCAGACAATGAATGCTATGCTGCTTCAGTAATGGTTCTGTTTTTTCACAGTGATAGGTGGCACTAAAAAGAACCTTTTTGTGTTTAACTTTTTGTTTTTTGTTTTGTAACGTTTTTTGTGTTTTGTAACCTTTTTCCTAAAACAAAAATTAAAACAATCACTTTAGCTCATTAAAAATGGGTGGAAAAAGTGAAGGAGGAAAAAAACAACCATGAGAGAAACTCTTTGTAGTCCTTCAACAGCTTTCTCTGAATACAGATGTTCTGTCCTAATACCAAATATGGGTTTGACGTTCCGAGCAATAGAGTGCCACCATCTTAATTTCTGGATCCTTTTCATAGGCTTCTTCCTACTAAATAGCCCCTGAACCATTAGTGGAGACATGGCTATTGGTGGCCTTCTTTTGTTTAAGCTTCTGGGTTCCTCTTTTACCAAGTATGATGTGCCAGGCTGCCTCTTATGTGTCGGGACTGAGTAGTTGCCCCAAAGAATAACTGCTGTTAGCCCCCACAGAGTTTATGCAAAATGTATAAACCACTTTGTTAGCATTTACTTTCATTCATTAGCTGGATGGGTGAAATGCACCTAAACCCAGGATTAATTGGCACTTTATCACTCTTCTCCAGAGTATTCAATGACAATAACATCCACAGATGATTTTGCAGAAGTGACTGCTGAAGCAGTAAAATGCGTTGGCGTAACCTGGATTTACCTAAGATGGTTCTTGCACAGAAGCCACTTCCTCTTCATTACAAAATGATACCCTGATCTTCTACTAGCCACAGATGTTGTAATGACCTCTGTATAACAGAATAAAATCATGTACTAATGCATTGTCTTTTTTCTTTTGGTGGATGAGTACTGATGTCTTATCCAATCAAAATCCTATTTCACTGCATGTGTCCAGATCACAAACTCAGACCAAAAAGATTGCAAGCGTAGCTAATGAACTTTGAGGAGGGACTGTTTTCAGCCACAATCCTATGCTTCGAGACACACAAACAAATTATTTTACATCAAGATTTCAGTTTACCATAATTAGCATTCTGAGCCAAAGAATCATGTATACATTATAAAGTATTCTCATTCTTCACTACACACTGTATCCCAAAACCCCACTGCACATGGCTGAAGGCAAGACACAACAGGGGTTGGTTGCACGTGTGAGGTGTGGGTCAGACAACTGCTGCCAATCCTCGCTGTGGATCGCTGAAAGCTTTGCCTTGCATGGCTTGACATTCAGTAAACAGTGGTTCGCCGCTCGCAGCAGGTTGGGCACAGTGCCTTGTTGCAGGCCATGCCCAGCAGCCAACCCAGCTACGCAAAGCCACGTGCAGAGGGTGTTGGGAATATAGTGAACGTATATTTAAAAAATCCATAGGAAGTCAGTGAAAAAATACAGTTACAAACTAAGGGGCTCATTATGATGGCGTAACGATCACTACCGCCGGGCCGGCGGTGGCGATCATTACGCCATCATCATGAGATTTACCCCCAGCCATATTATGATGGCGGGGGTATCGCGGTGGACAGAAAGTCCGTTCGCCGCTTTTCCGCCGGTCGGCAATTGTCATGATTGTCTCCCGGGCGGAGCAGGGGCTCTAATATGGTAGCGGTGCCTAGCAGGCACCGCCAGTCATATTAAGATTGCGAATTTTAAAGGTCTTTCCATGGCAGCAATGTTTAGGGGGCCGTTGCGGGCCCCCCTTGTGTCTGGGGGAGGTGGGGTGCACTTGGGGCATTTCGCTGCACCAAGTGGCAGATACCGTGTGGTGCCTGCCATGTGGTGCAGCGAAATGCATGGCATGCGATTTTAAAATCACGGCGGGTACTGCTGTAATGTTAAACCGCAGGATGCAACCGCCATGGTGGCGGTCGCATTCTAATTCGCAGTACGGGACCGCCGCATGTCTGGCAGCTGGTCCCAACACCGCGGGGATGGCCGGTGGACTCAGGTCCTTCCGCCAACCTAATGAGCCCCTGAGTTCTGTAGGCTGGCTCAGACACAAAAGCGGGGTAACATTTCCCAATTATGGTTTGCAACACACACATCTCAGACCATATCTCACATCACCTACCATGCACTAAATTCTGCTTGCCAATAGTTATTAAAAAAATAGTCTATCAAGAGTGAAACATGGCAGGTGATGAGAATCTAAATAATTTATAAGATTTAACAGACACAAAAATCACTAACATAATATATTTTCAAAATATTAATTACCACTTTTATAATAAAAATGTGGTTTACAACAACACCTAGTGGTAGCTGTGGAGAGCAGCCTTCAGGCTAAGTCTTTAGAGGAATGTAAAGCATCTTGTTTTACCACATAATCTCTTGAATCACACAGGTATATATATCAAATATATATGTATTTATTACTACACCACTACTAATCTCTTTGTGAGATTAGAAGTCAGGAACATATGCACAAATCAACGTTTCACACTAAATTAAGCACAAATATGGCTGGGGCCTAGGGGCGTACCAGACCATATACTAAAAAAGAGACTTAGAGATAACGACATGCAAAGGAACAAGGCCTAGGGCCTTCAGAAGCGTTGGGGCCTCACGAAACCACCCAAGGCAGGTAAGTAAAGGACCCACGGGGGACGTATGCAGTGTGTTAACCCAGCCACGAATCCCCGTTGACTTCAATAGTGCAAGTCGCGGTTGGAAATTAACAGTTTAAGGATACTTTGGGAGAGTCTACAAGCAAGTCACTTACACGGTAAGTAGTTCTAGAGCCAACACCCACAGGAGCACAGTAGTGCTGGAGTTACCTCACCCAGGGAAGCCGGGTGCATAGGTGTCTTTTGGTGTCGGGTTGCGGCGTCATTTCCAATGGGAGCCAATGAAGACTTGCTGCTTGTGAAGACAGAAGAAGTGTCCGGTGGAATCCAAGCCTGGATTCAGAAGAAGGAAGACCTGACCCGGGGCCAGGAAGCTGGATGCCCACAGTCGTCGGGTGATTTCAGGTAGTTCACAGGTGTCTTGACTCTTCAGCCACGAGGTCCAGGAGGCGTCGACGACAACCAGGAGCTGGATTCGGCATGTCCCACAAAGTCTGCAGCTTACTGCAGTGTCGGTGACCAGATTGGAGCCAACAAGCCTTGGTAACAGCAAGTCTCGTGGAAAGGACAAAAAGTCAGCGGTGCAGACCAGCACGGTCTGAGAGACTCACCCAGCAAGGATAAGTCCAGGCAGGCCAGGAGCAACCAGGGGAGCCCTTTGAATTTGTAGAAAAGTCTTCAGGGGACCCACAATTCAACCAGCAAGCGATCGCGAAGACGCCTCAGTAGGATCCACTCAACAGGGGCCCACGGTCACTCGGGATAGGGTAGGCCTCTGATCTTCAGAGGGATTCCTGCTAGAGGCTTGGACCATACATGGCCCAAAGCACAGGTTCATAGAATGTCGTGAAGGGGTTGCTCTTGAAAACAGTGCACGGTACCCAGGGATTGCGGTTCCTCATCACTCGTGGGGTTCACTAGCCTCAGCGTCGCTGGGGACTCACGATGGCCTTGGAGAAGTCAGGACATCATCTTCCTGGGCTGCAGGGACTTTGGGCTCTGGCGTGAGCGATGGAGTTTGCGACCATTGATTGCAGTTTTGGGTGCCTGCCAAGCAGGGGAGTCACTCCTTGACTCCAAGGGAGATTCTTCCGTCTTCCAGAGGTAGTGAAATGTCGAAGGTCCGGGATTCATCTTCAGAACGTCGTCCAGGGGTATCTAGTTTGAAATGGCAAGGGTTCCCTAACTTATACTGGAAGGAAGGGAGGGACTAGCTCTATGACCCCACCTATGGGAGGGTCAGGGGAGTGGGTGGCTACACCCACTTCCCTTTGTCCAGTTTCATGCCAGAGCAGGGGCAGGTAGCCCCTGAGCCGGTTTGAACTGATGTATGCACAGAGGAGCCTACTGCTCCCCCAGTGCAGGACTTCAAAGCACTCTAGGAGTGCACCCACCCAGCCCCAATACACTAAACCCTGTTTTGGAGGTGGTCTCACCTCCCTGTGACAGGATACCTATTGTTGGGCTTCCTCCACTGTGAGTTTCGGTCATCAGCAGGAGGGCAGCCCAGTGTCTGTGACTGGTGGCATCCATTTTGTGATGCCAGGGGTCTTCAGGATTCTACTGTGTTTCCACAGTAGTTACATGTCAGTCACTCTAGAAGGGTGAGATCATACTCCCACACCAGTTACTGGTGTGGGGGTATGATTCCAAAGCGTTTGACACCAAATACAACATGTTTTGATGCAGCCATTCCAAAGTTAACATTTACCGCGAGGTTATAATGCACTTAAGAGTATATGGTTTGACCGCATTCACAAACAGCCCCAGAGAATGGACTCTGAGAGCTGCAGAGGGGCCCTGCTCAGGCAGAGGCACCCCCTCACATGGAAACCAAGCACCCTGCCCTCAGGATTGATAGGGCCTGCCTTAGGGGTGACTGATTTAAATGTGTGTGCAGGAGAGATATAGGGAACCTATATCTCAGTGAGGAGTGCTAGCGCCACCTCGCCCAGGCCGCAGTAGCAGGCCTGTGGTGTCAGATTTAGTCTGCTTCCCAGGGGTGGCATAATACATGCTTCAGCCCCTGGTAGGCCTGAGAAGTACCTATACCCTTGGTACCTAAGGTACCATATATTAGGGACTCTTGAGGCACCACAGTATCCAATCACTAGTGACACTGATATGCACTCCAGGTTGTTTAGAGAGAACAGTCAGGCTGGGGCCCTGATTAGCAGGGTCCCAACCAGACTATAGCCAGAAAACAGTGTAAACATCAGAAAAAAAGTGGGGTCAACATAAGAGGCAGATCTACTCTCCTACACAACCCCCCCAAACGCGTGGACACTAAAGTAACCTTGATCAGTTGAGTCTTCGTGTTCTAAGTGGAAATACCTTGAGAGTCCATCTGCATTGGCATGTTGGGTCCCAGGTCTATGTTCCACTGTATAGTCCATCCCCTGTAGCGAAATGGACCACCTTAAAAGTTTTGGGTTTTCACCTTTCATCTGTTTAAGCCATAGGAGGGGCTTGTGGTCAGTCTGAACTATGAAGTGAGTGCTAAACAAGTATGGCCTCAGCTTCTTCAGGGCCCACACCACAGCAAAGGCCTCCCTCTCTATAGCTGACCAACGTTTCTCTCTAGGGCTCAGCCTTCTGCTAATAAAAGCTACTGGGAGTCATCACCTCCACCAGGTCAAGTTGAATGGGGTCCCTGTAACTGCTCTAAGGGACACCTGAGCCAGCCAGACCATGGTAGTGGTAAGGCTGTTTTTTCCTGAGCGGTGCACCAGCCCGATGTGCAGGTTAACTCAGGCCCAGGGGTGGGTCCTTTTCCCCCAAATGGCCCCGGTATCCTTGGAATGGGGTTAGGAGGTGACCCAGAGGAAGGTCATAGTTAGCTCCCAGATGTCCATAGACTGCATTCTTGAGAATGAATTGCTTCCGGTGCCAGAAGAGATGGGCAGGGCAGCCACCCAGGGCTCCCCCCTGACAGTTCAGTTTACTGGGGGGTTACTATTACCAAGCAGAGTGGATGGGAGCCCAGATGGAGGGGCAGGGCGTGGAAGGACTAACCCCTAACCACTGCTAAGCCTCAGGGTACAGACCCTGGGCTCAGTGGCCAGTCTCAGGATACCACCGCTGAACTGGTGGGAAGGAGAATGGAACTAGGGCGCCTAACACCAGGGGCTGTTGCCCCCCACTATGAGAAACCTCAGAGGTCAGTGATTCTTGGATGGCCTGGGGATGGCTCTTGACACTGGCCTCTGCTGGTTATGGTGGTTACTGTCCTTATGGGCAACGTTTTCCTTGGGTTAGGGACAGAAGTCTGATCCAATGGGTGAGTGGACCACATCACTTTGTTGGCAATAGTGGTATTGTCTGCCTACTGAGATGCATCTGTGAGAAAGTTGAGGTTAGGTGCTTCACAGATGAGGCCTACAAGTGAGGAGAAAGGTTCTCAATGGGTCAGTCCAGTGGCTCAGGTGAGTGTAGACAGATGTATCCCATTGAGTTCAGAGAGGGGTTGAACTGACAAGTGACCCTGCATGACAGGACCTTCATCCATGTTCAATCGCCTAAGGAGGGAAGCCCATCAAGGTAGCAGCCTGCCCTGGCTTTTGGCTGGAGGGGGATTCATGTTGCACATGGTCCTGTCTGCAGGGGCTTCACCAAGCATTTTGCCTTCACCCTCCTGTTTCTGAACTTGTTTTTGTTGGACTTTAGGCCTCTGTGCACTTTACCACCACTAACCAGCGATTAAGTGCTTGTGCTCTCTCCTTAGAACATGGTAGAATGGGATTATACCCAATTGGCATATTTAATTTACTTGTAAATCCTTAGTAAAGTGTCACTATCTGTGCCTGTGCTCACGACCTGTAAATAACATGCTACTAGTGGGCCTGAAGCACTGTTTGTTCCACCCACATAAGTAGTCCTTTCAACATGTCTACCACCTGCCATTGCAGCTTGTGTCTGCAGTTTTAAACTACGATATCAACCTGGCAAAATATTCCTTTGGCCAAGTCCAAACCTTCCTATTTATTACATTTATGTCACACCTAGGGTAGGCCCTGACCAGCCTAGAAGGCAGGGTGCCGTGTATTTAAAATGTAAAACCTGTGCTTTTAAGTTTTACATGTCCTGGCAGTGAAAAACTCTCAATGTTGATTTTCACTACTGCATGGCCTGCCTATCACAGGGAATATTGGAGTTACCGTATTTCAGTTATTTCAGAAAGTTGGGATTTTCCTGCCTGTACTGGCCTGTAGCCAGTCTGTGGGTCACATGCCTGGGTGTAGCTGACAGTTGAGATTTGTGTATTCCTCCTAGACAGCCACACATAATAGATGGCTTATGTGTGCCTGGATGGGCCATCACTGGCAGGATGGGAGGACAGAACTGGGCACAGCTCTGACCCTGACTCTTTGCACTATAGCATTGACCATTTTCGGGGAGTGCCACTGCGAAGCTCTGGCCTGCCCGCTCGCCGCGACAACAGGATCTTCGCTCTACAGTGATGACTATTCACAACTCCAGGCCTGCTCTTCACGCTACATTGATTACCATTTGTGATGCTTCTCTGCTCTTCATGCCCCTCCCACCACGAACGGAACTCTTTGTGCAGGACTGAGAAGGTAACTTTTCAGCAGGACTAACCTGGTCCCTGTATCTGACCCGCGCTTCATCGGTCTGCCTGAACTTGTGACTTTCTCCCAGTCTTGCACCACCAGACAGCCACAAGTGGTGCTGTGAGCTTTTTGGTGCTATTTTCACTTAAATCTCTTTAAATTGCATATCTCCGGTTCTACTGATTGGATTTTGTTATTTTGATCTTGTTTTATTTATTACATTTTGCTCTATTTTTCTAAATTAGTGTAGGATTTGTTTTGTGTTTTGTTCTCACTTTATTATTGTTTTATGTGCTGCATAAATACTTTACACATTGCTTCTAAGTTAAGCCTTATTGCTCTATGCCAAGCTACCAAAGGGTTGAGAACAGGTTAATTTGGAGTTTGCTTGTGCCTCACTCAGAAAAGGATTGCGGTTGCTGTTTGAGTAGGGTTTCACTGCCCTCAACAGGTAACCCAATTTCACACGCATATAGTCACCAGTAGATAGTTATAATTACTAGAACCTACTTTCCATTGGAAGAAGATTTTTTTGTTTTGTTAATAAGTTTGGCGCCATTTGACAAATTTTCACTACATTTTCAAACAAATTGTTTTCCGATCACTTCAGCTGCTACCTGGAAATTTTTGGGGTGATCCGTTGAGTGGGAGCTGAGAAAAAGGAGGTCCCAACCATGTTTTCCGCATGCACTTTCCCTTGGGGATTTTAGACATGACTACAGCCCGAACTGCTGAACATAATTACAAACAATTTGGCAGAAAGCTAGATCTTGGTCCACAAAGAGTGTTTTTTGTAATTTGTTGTAACCTGTTTGGCAGTCTTGGAGTTATAAAAGAAAAGAGATTGACGTATATCTAAAAACGCAGCTCCAGCGCGCCAACAGCAATGCCGTGATTGGCTGGCTACAACCTGAGTGTAAAGTTGCCACTGCCATTTTGTCATTTGTGACATAATTCCCTGTGGGGGTGGAGGGAACAAAGTAGAAATAGGACAGAAATATCCTGACCCATGAGACTGATGGGGGGATCTGTGAGGGACCCGTCATGGGGAAGAAATGGTGGAAAAGTGTTTTTTGCATGTGTGAGGGTCTATGGATCCACCAGGGTACTTAGTGCAGCCCTCATGTGAATCCATGCAGAAGCAGGCCCCAATTAAAAAAAGACATGCACCCGCTCACACCCTCTCTAACACAACCATTCACATATCCAAAACTCACTCACACACCCATACAGTCACTCACACATCTACTCACAGACTTATAGAACCACTCACACAATCACTCACAGACCAACACGGACACTCATTCACCCACTCACACAGCCATGTACACACCCACCCATACACTCACCTGTCACACACTCACATATCCATGTACACACCCACACAACCACTCATACACCCATACATCTACTCACACACCCACTCACATACCCAGACAATGATTCACACACTCACTCAAAGACATGTGCAGGCACTCCTACACCCATACAGCTACTCAGACACCCACTCACATACCCAGAAAACAATTCACACACTCACTCAAAGACCCGCACAACCACTCACACACTCACTTACATACCCACACAACCACTCCCACACCCATACAGCCACTCATAAACCCTCTCACAAAACCACTCACACACCAACTCACAGCCCCACACACATGCACTCACACACCCACTTATACACCCACTTTTACTTTCACACAGTCAAACACCCACTCACACACCCATACAGCCACTCACACAGCCAATCACAGACCCACAAACCACTCACAGACCCAGACAGCCACTCATACATGCACTTACACATATATGCAACCACTCACATACCTACGCACTCACTGAAACAGCCACTCACATGCTCACTCACAGACCCACATACCACTCATACATCCACTCACAGATCCACCCAGCCGTTCCCACTCCGACTCGCACACAAACTCACACACTGACTTACACACTCATACAACTACTCACACATTCACTCACACACCCATAGAGCAACTCACACACCCACTCACACACCCATAGAGCAACTCACAACCACTCACACACACAGCCACTCACACACCTACTCACACACCCACACAGCCACTCCCATGCCCACTTCCACACCCACACAGCTACTCAAAGACCCATATATCCACTCACACACCCAGTCACTTACACAGCCCCTCACACACCCACACACAGGCAGTGATACACTTATGTAAATTGCAATAGCATATGTTTGTTTTAAATGTGTTGGTGTTTTAGTATTAAATGTGTGCAATATAACTAGCAAATCCCTTAATTGTCTGAGGATTTATGATGGATCAGCAACTCCATACAATTTATTTTGAAAAAGAAAGACTTTGTGCATTGCATTTATAGAAAGACTACATAAGTTATGTTACCTTAAATTTAAAAAATGTATATATAATAGTAATTAATGTGTGAATACAATGTATTTATAAGCTTGTGACAATGCATATTAATAAATGGAACTTATGGTGCAAATTGTAGTACAATTTATATAAAAAAAACTGGTGAAATTCACTATGAAAACCAAAGGTTACAGGGAAATTTTAGTTAGGTTCAGATTTTACACACACAAAGCCATAGAAATTCAGTAGTTATATTTACCTGCACTAACTATAACTTTTTCCCTCGCAAAGCACTGCTTCTGACCCAAAAATTATATCACTCATGATCAGTGACATCACTGATGACATCTCAAAAACAAAACATCACTGATTACATCATACAATGAGCATAAGTGTTTCTCAAAGGTTTCTGAACCTTAAAGATATATATACTAAGCTACTGCAAACGTTAATTAAGTTCAAATGTTTTTAAAGTTATTTTGCAGGTTTACAGACATTAGCACCAAGTAGGTGATAAGTATACTTATAAGCATGACAAGTGTGTTAATTCACTTTGCATCAATTATATTATTGGATCAGGGATGGAATCAGGAAGTTATTTCTTTGGTCCTGAAGAAAAGCCATGGGGAATGGCTTTACACATGTAGACCTGTAGAAAGAAAGGGTTATTACATCCACGCTTTCGATTTTTCTCCCTGTTTTTTAACCATACCATCTGGAGGACAGATTAAAACATTGCTCTTCTACCAGGCAGGTATTTCTTATTTTCACCCAAAAACCCTCCTAGTCCTATTCTATCCCCATCTAGAGCATACCATTCAGTGCTCCCACGTAATTTGCAGGTAGTAGCACATACTGTTCCATAGCAGAACTGGAGGAACCCTATGATGAAGCATGCCACCAAGGGGCAAACCTGGTGAGTGAGGGTTATATAAAAAAGCCTTGCACTTTTTTCCACCCAGCAGAGGATTAGCACACACAACAAAGGCAGGCTCTTTTTTCTTAAGATATATGCAACTAGTGGGACGTGCCCCTCTGGGATACTCCTTCTATCTCCCCCTTTGTTTGATGTAGCCTTAACAGCGAAAAGCTGTGACAGAAACTTATCGAAATCACAATTAGCGCATACCCTACCCTGGTAGGAAACTGAGCAACAAACCTTTTCAAATTATGGTGAAATAACAGGCATACTCTTCTCGGCAGAGGAAGTGGAGAGGGTCTTGCATCCACACCCCTTTATGAGGGAACCAGCAATACAGACGCGGATTTAGACTGTTAAGACTGAGATGAACTAACCACTTTAAAAAGAGCTCAGATAAAAATAATGATCCATGGGATCATGACGACATAGTATATGAGCGAGAACGCAGCATCACAGGGACTAATAGTAAGACCCTGTGGCTATTAACGAAACCCTAACCCCCGCCCTCACACTTATTCTAACTCTTCACGATTAGTTCTATGTACATCACACAGTGCCTGCCTGAAGACAATGACCAACGTGGATTTTGTGTTTAGCAATGACCACAGGATTTAGCAGAAAGCTATACATTGGGCTGGCCTATGCTTTGCACTGTGAAGCCATTCTGGCCACAGCTGTGGGGAATGAGGTCTTCTGCCTTTGATGTCCCAGAGTCCACCTTACTATGGCTCTGTGAAATGGGCCAACGACAACTCCTTCAATTCTTGACTCTCAGTGGAAGTGAGGGTGAGCATTCACAGGTTTCTCAGAGAGTTTACTGTAGGGGTACAAAAGGCACAGCAGTGAATAGATACTCAACAGCCCAATAACATGAATGTCCAGCCCAGTGCCTATCTTTCAAAAATAAAAGTACTTTATTAAAGAGTAAAACTCAGTATTACACACTATGACAAAAGTGTCAGATACCCAAAGAGTGGGTGCCCTGCTATTACTTCCAGGTGGGACGCCCCTCCTGTCTGCCCCCTTCCACCTCCCGTACTCTAAGGTCTGAGTGCTTAGACGGCATTCCCTCCCTTTGGTGGAAAGCCTTATGTGGTAAAAGAAGACACTTAGGGGTTATCGCCACCAGAGTGTCACTTTTTTTGACGTTCTGGTGGCAATAGCCCTTTGCCTTATTTACAAGGTGTCATTAAGCCACGTTAATAATGCCCATATTCTAGCAGCACTTAGCGTGAATGGGCGGGCAATGGATGTTGCAGTGGGAGTTCTGCCGCAACACCCATTGCTCTTTGATGCTGCTCCCTATTTACAAGGCTGGCATAAATATGGGGCAGTGCCAAAAATAAGACCTGGGAAAACCTGGTCTTAAACTGGTGCAACGAGGGCAAATTATTAATTTCTGCTTGTTTTTGCTGTTTCTATGTGTGCTTCATAGAAAGAGCAAATCACTATTAGTGATTGTTTATGTGCAGGAAGGTGTCCCTTCCTGCACATAAACAATCATTAAATAATGACAAGTTGCAACTTCTATATGCGCTGCTTTCTGCAGCACACATAGAAGTTACAAATCGCAATTAGTGATTGTTCATGTGCAGGAAGAGACACCTTCCTGAACAATCATTCCCTGCAACAAAGGCATCCTTGCACTATGGTGCAAGGGTGCCTGCATTGGCGCTAGGCAGCCAAATTGTGCACCAGCGCTAGCCGAAATGCAGGAGTGCCATGTATTATTGTAAATATGGGGCATCCCTGCATTTTCAGAATGTCGGAGCACAGCGTTACCAATTGTGGCCTACACCGTATCCGACATTCTGTTGTAAACATGCCCCCAAGTCTCTCACTCTCAATTTGGTTCCTTTGAAGGAATTGAGTTGGTTACTCATCAGTCTGTGTTCCTCTCTTGATGGGGGAGAAGGTGCATTGGCCAAGGTCAGGCCAGGTGCCTGCTCCACTCTCAACAGGTAGACATGGGGCGCACATAAAGTGTTATGGAGGTACCGGTGGCAACAGTCTGTCTTCCTGCTTCTGAGTAGACAGCCTCCACAGATGTGGGGGAGCACTGGTCGCAATTAGGCCAGTTTCCTCTTGACTGGGTGAATCTTTAATTCATCGCTCCTACCTCCCTGGGTCAAAGCGTCAATGCAATCCTTCTCTAGGTGTAGGTCCAAGTGGCTTTGAGGTACTGTGGGGCAGCAACAGCTCAGGCACATCAGGCTTGCTTCTGGAGTAGCACTTATGGCAGCCACTCATTTGCTCCATATATTGTGAGAAATGCTTTGAAGTGGTAGTTTTACTTCTAACAGAACAGTCCATACGACACACAATTGACAATTGCTGGAAAAGACAGGTCGATGGCAGTGGCATAATGCAAATGATGGGGCCCTTGCAGCACAGGATGAGGTGCCCATTAACTTGTGATATCTCACAGAAATGTATTACCCTTAAAGCTGAATGGGGGCTCCCTCTAGAGATCCACCTAGGCATACTTTGGCAGTACCGCAAATCGTCTGCTTTCATGATATTGACTATCTACGAGCCAGGAGAACACCAGTCACACACTTCACAAGTCTCTGTTGTGTAGACCCACAAAACTGGGTTCAACTATTCTTGTCCTTTTCAGTGTTCAGTGTTCAGCTTCTCCTAGAGGGATTGCTGGCTCCTTCCCCCTTCTGCCTCTCAGGATTCTCCAGGCAGCCCAGCAGGGAATCAGCTCTTACTTCAGATCAGATGCTAGGTTGTGTGCCCTCACCAGGAAAGCTGGCTGCTAGACAGACAGTAGCTCTGGTTGTGCAGTAGTCCTCCATGTACTCTGTGGTCAATAGAACTTGAAAGTGGAATAAGTGGGTCAGACAATGCTACTTTTATACAGAAATGACAGACACGGTGATGTGCATTTTCTGTCTGACCTTTCAGAACTTGTTTGGGTTGGTTCTCCTTTCATATGCCCTTCTCAGGCTGTTGTCTCTAGGCTGGAGAACTCACAACAAGGCACAATGCGGTGGGACTTTTCTGCACCTGAGTATCAATTGCCACATCTGATGGTGATCAGGAAGAGAGATAAAATGCTGACCGCCTTCCAAGGGATCCTTCACACTCTGATAACTGGAACTGCAGTCACACCCTTCACCTCTACCATCTGCTAAGTAGAAGCCTGCCTCCTCTTTCTTCACTTCAGTGTCTAGGTTCCCTCTTTCTTGTCTCAGGAATGTCAATAATACACTTCTACTGTCTGGAAATGGAATCTCACCTCATGCTTGTTCACATGAACAAGCCGAGGGTTTCTGAAAAGGAACCAGCAGGCTTGTGTCACTCTGGTTCACTCAGCCATGCTCTTATGTGTGTAACATACAGACCACACACAACATGCATAAATCCTTGCATTCAGGATTCTAGCGCAGAAAATGACGGCTCTCAAACATTTATATTTGTGGACCAGTAGGCCTCCACTACTGTCTGCCATACTGGGTCCTCCAAAAATGTGGCATGCTACCACCATCGTACCACAATCATGAACTCATGAACTCATGACAGGGGCAGTACTCATCTGCTACTACTGAGAGCATTCTTGGTGCACCCTTTCCAGGTCCAGGGTGGACTCTTGTCCAGTAACAGTCTAGTCCTTCAAGCACACTCTACATTAGAGTGAGGCTGGGGCAAAAAAAGTAATACCAAATACTTGCAGTTGGGCATGTAGGGCAGGTGTAACCACACTACACCGTGCTGCAGACATTCCCATCCCAGTGCAGCCCGTGTCCCATAAAGGGATAGGTGGAGCTTTAAAAAAAAGTTTTCTTTTTGGTGAGATGTAGGGGTGAGCATGCCATTGTCCCCTCTACCAATGTCTGCTACTCCTGAAGACACCCAACATGAATCAAAGCTGTCATATGGACATAATATTTGCTACTTAGTCACCAGCTCAGCTCCGGTGTTAGTAACTGATAATGATTTGCAATCGCAGTTGCAGTCACAAACTAGTCCTACATGTCATTCCATCTTGCAATTCGGACAGCATGTCCTTTTTACACTACTTTCCTAGTTGCGATTGATAATGAGTTGCAGAATCCCAACTATGAGACAGAAAGCAGGGGCGACTCCTCCGTAATGGCGGAGGCGCATCGCCCCACAGTCCATCACCATCAGATATTAAACAAAACAATAATAAAACAATGTTATGATCATTTTATTTATGCTGCCTGAACCGCTCATTGAGAATTGGGTGGGACGGGGCTGAGCATGGCAGGAAGGAGGAGTAATGTGCACTTATAAGTGTGCATGTCGGTTTGGACGGCCGTCTTAGGAAGGCCAAACACACATGCGCATTCTGTTTCCCCAACCCTGCTGTTTTGCACAGCCCCTATGAGAGCAGTGTCTGGATTGTGTGGGGAGCCTGTGCCTTGATGGCCCATCCCCTTCCTGTCTGACAAGAGGAGCAGCGAGGTGGCCGGCAGCTTCAGCAGGAGCAAAGCGGCAGGTAAGTCTTTTTTTAAAATTATTTCTACCCCCTCCTCACCCCCCCTGCCCCAGTGCTATAGATAAGTGGCGGTCGCTCCTGGCAGAAATAATGTATGGCTCAGTAAAGAGGTTAAGTACACCTCAAAAAAACATTTTCATTCACACACACCCTGGCAGAGTTTGCAACTGCAAAAGAGTCAGTTAGAGCCCAAAATTGCAGTGAGAATATTTGTGGGTTTCTTGGGGAAATCACAGACAACAGTGGCTAGATTTTGGCAAGTTCCTCCAGGCCTCATGTTTACTACATTCTGGTGCCCTTTTTAAATTAATATTATGATTTCAGGGGAACCAGAAGTAAAGTAAGACATGCAGACTTTGCCAGGCTGATAAGGGTGCTTCTTTTTCCATTCACTACAGGGGCTGAAGCATATCAGACAAGGGCTCCAATCACTCCCGAACAGACTCTATAGCTACCCGTATCTGCTTCTACATAGGCTTTTTAGGTGTTGCCTGTGACAGTGAATGCGCTGTATGTGCTCTCGCTTGCGAAAGATATTGTATACAACCAGGAGCGTCCAGCCCCACCATTGCTTAAAATTTGTTTGCTTGACTGTCACTCTTACTTGCTACCCTCTAATTAGCCCACACGCATGCAGGCTTTACTTCCTCTTCTTTCGGCCGGAGCATGGACCAAGGACTGATTGCTACAGCTTGATTGCTGTCCTTCAGCTGATTGCTCTGTGATTGAGGTACTACTTTTTCCTCCGTCATCCTTTTTAAACATCTTGCCATTTGTAGCTATGTTTTACTGTGCCACACGCACTTCAAAGAAGCCCTTTTCTCCTTTGAAATGGATGTTTATTGTTACTACAGATGTTCGCTGCTTTCATTGTAACAACAGATGTTATCTGTGTCCAAATGTATTTTCACTAAGATATGGACATGGGTGCAATTGCTTTCCTTATGTGATAAGACTTTTTTTGCTGAATGTCATTTTTCGTTCTTTATTATGCATAGGGAGATTAACTGATTTGCTAAGAATCACAGGGGTGTTGTGCCGAGGCCTAACAAGCATTGACAATGACAATAGGTCTCGCATCAGAGACTATTTACTCTGCCATTGCCTTTTATTTCTGCTGCACAGAATGGGCATTGCTGCCTTTGGCAATTATTTGTAACTGTGCTGTATAGCAGCATAGTTGCTGTGCAGCATGGCTAAAAGCAACAATAAAATGACTTTGATGCATCTAGTGCTAATGCATTTGAAAAAAAAAGCGCATTAGCCCTGGCTGCATCATAACACTTTTTAGAATTCGTTTTTTCCAGAATGCAGAGTATTCACGCTGCTGGATTGCTACAAAACATTGCCAAAGACAATGGCTCTCGCATGCGAGACCTATTGACGTCGCCAATGCTTGTTGTTACACTTACCACAAAAAGTGAGCGAAATATGACACATAGGCCTCTTTAAAGTTACGGCATCATAAATACTAAGGGGCATATTTGAAGAACTGATGCATCAGATTTCTTGCGCCTGCTGCAAATGCCCTAACAGCGCTATGGATGTGCTTGAATGCGCAAGGATTCAAGGATGTGTCAGAAATTCTGATGCATCTTCTGGCGCTAAAGTGATGCATTGCTGGAGTTGGTCATAAGGCTGATGCAAGTCCAGCAATGCATCAGAACACAGAGGCGAGTCCCATGGTAAAAGCCCTGCATCAATCCTTACGCCTGGTTTGAGATGGTGTAGGCATTTTGAGGCAGTCAAGTCGTTAAGTGACGCAGTGAAAAGTTTCAAATATCGCTGCGTCAGTTCTACGTGGCTTTTAACGTGGGAACACCTACCCTGCATACATTTTACCTGGTGCAGGTATAATGAGACGCAGGCCTCTACAAACTGACACGTTGGGCCCAATGCATCAGTTTGTCAACATGGAGCAGTCTGGAGCACTGTTTGTGCCATCGCTGCGTAAAAAAAATGACGTTGTGGCAGCGCTAGCTCCTTGTAAATATGCCCCTAGTTTTCATTAATGGTGTATCCTCTCCTCCTGCAGCCACGACCTGTGCAGGTAAAGCAGTGGGGCGGTGAGGCCGGGAAGGGGGACGACTTCGACGGAAGATGACGAGGGAAATTTTATTATTTATTTAATTTTTACTCGTCCTTCGAAATGCCCCCCACCCCGGTCCCACCACCCTTTCGCTTTACCTGCACAGGCCGCGGCTGCCCTCCTGCTGATATGGGCAAAGAGAAACTCTTTAGTCTTTCATCTGTCACAAACAGAAAACCCCTCGCTTCCCCCTTGGTTTTCAGCCCCTCGAAGTTCCAAAATTGTGTCTAAAACCTTTGTGTATCTGTCTCAGTTTTCATGCAGGCAGATCAAAGCGAACTAGCAATCTGCCAGCTATAAACGGAATACAAACCCAGAGCCTTCCCTGTGATCGCCTGCCGTTATCACTCCGTGGAACCTCTCTCCAACCCCTCTCTCCTGTTTCTTTTAAAGAGTGGGCGCATATATCTTTATCTTCTCCGGGACTGCGCATTTCTTGAAATTAATAAATACAATATGTCCCGCTCTCGTAAAATAAAAAAGTAATTCCTGGTACCACACTGTGAGCCTCTTTTAAAACTGTTACTAGATTCCTGAGGGCTGCCTTCCCGCACCTTCCACCAGGTTCCAGCGGACATCCTCTCTCGTAACTCCCCAGACTCTGACAATATCACTTATGCAAAGTACAAAAGTGCACACACGTTGTTTTATCTTTAGTGGACTTTTTTTGTCAACACAAGCTCTTTCCTCTGCGCACCTCCCAGCTCAGATATAGCCGTCCTGTGTTTTAACGTGACATGCACAGTTAAGCCTCAAACGAGCCACAGATGTTCTACGTCCTGGCTGACGTCACAGGCCCCCTTCTCTCCGAGACAATGGGAGGCATTTTATGGTTTCCGCACTCTTCAGAGAGGCTTTTATTCGCTTTAACTAGTAAAGTTTCCTCTCGGCCATAGGTGGAGACCAATTAATGTTGCGATTTGTCTGTCCCCTACTGCACCCCACGCTCTTCGCCAAATAAAAAAAGATTTTATTGCTTTATTGTTGCCCATTATCCAAATGTATTGAAACCACAAGGCATTAAAACCCATAAAGTAGCGTTCAGCTTTTGTGCATTCTTTCTTTCAACACCTTTCACCGGCCGCTGTCTCTCAATTCTGGCTTCCAGCCGCAAGAGCTGCTTAGATGGTTCAATCCGCACCAGGCGGACACCTCCAGCTCCGAGGTGTAGCCAGGATACCAGGGACCCAGAGACGTTTTAAGGCATGGGCAAAGTGGGCTCTGGCCCAGGGCCCCCCGCCTTTAATGGGGGTCCCCTGATTGAGCCAGCTCTGTTCTGCAGAGAGTCGTCTCTCTCGATATGACATTCACTAATTCTTAAACACATGGTTTCAAATACCTTTCTCATTTAATTTATTCTTAATGTAGATGATGCGTGGGTCTATTACAGACATTTCGCAGAGAAATGTTGTGTTTATGTTTTTGCAACATCCATAAATAAGTTTCTTTTAGATTAAAACGGGACCTCACAAATTGCTATGTCACAGAGATTATTTGCAGTACTATTAGTGAGCTGCTGCTGTGTTACAGTATTGAAAACACAGGTCACTGTCCCTAAATATTAGATGTAAACACATTTAGAATTTGGACCAGTGTGCATGTGCACTGTCAGTGACCTGCCCAAAGAGTGCATGAATGAGCTGTACCTGGATCATACGTTCAAAGCTGTTCCGAACAGTGGACCCCAAAATACTTTAGGCACAGGGCCTCCAAAATCATTAAGATGTCCCTGCATGGACCGCAGTGTCTGGATTTCTTACCAGGAATCAACATGGAAGTGCCTGAACCAGTCCTGCAGGTGTCTGAGATGGCAGCCCGACCATATTCTGCCCATGAAGCCACCAACCCATGAATGGAACAGTCTCGAATGGACCCTGGAATTTCTAATTCAGCCATGCAATAAGGCAAATGAATGACAGTCTGCCACAGAGCACCCAAGACATGTTAGAGCTGTGCACCGTGGTGTCAATCTCCCTTCAGCCCAACGGAGGGCAGCGCACACAATATCCTCTTCATTCAATCAGTTGTGACGCTACGCCGCACAGCAATGCACCTTGCTGTACAGCGGTGCCTGATAAGGAAACGCCAGAAATGCCAGATAATTTCGATTAAATTATACATTTCAGCTTCCTCATAGTGATGTTGAGTTCAGTATTGCCCTGCGCCAACAGAGGAAAGCTTACACCATAGTGTTATACTGGCTGCCTTAGAGGCAGGTATGGTGGTTAGCAGTAAGGGAAATCTTCCTGGCCAACATGATTTCCATCAAGTGATTTTCCTCGTTCAATGTATTTAGACATGTGCAGCACACATGGAAAGAGTACATAATACTTAAAGCATGATATTTGTATGCACGTTACATGGAATTTGTGTGTAGAAGTTTTGCATAGTTCCACAATTACAAATATATGTCAAGCTGGTAATACCTGACAAAACATTTATGTGTGCATGCAATAAACCATGCTTCACACATTACACAACAAACAACTTTGTCATGTTAAGTAACGCACCACAACCAGGTGACTTGTGTTACAGTTATTCACAAAGCAACCCAATGCAGGCCCTTCAGTCTGATTACATATGCCCCGCAGAGTGTCCTTGCGGTGTTTTGCATAGCATGGAAATTTGGATTCATGCGAGGCTGTACAAGTCACCACCCTGCCTTACCATTTCCTGGGTAGTTGTTACATGGATGAAGCTGGTGTATCTCAACATATCCACCCATGTTATTTGGAACAGTCACCTATTAAGTTACACAAGTAAACCTTGAAATGGATGAAAAGCAGATGCGTTTCCAGGTGAAGCATGACATCTCCACCTATGTTTATTTCTGCAAATGACTTGCACACTGTATGGGTGCTGCATTCTGCATCACACTCTGGAAAAGGAAAATGCCTTGAGGACTTCTTTTAGTGCAAGGTGTTCATTCCTACAGAGAATCTATTCAGCCTGTAATGCAGGCTCCCTTGCACCATTGTGCAAGGGTTCCTGAGTTGGCACTATACTGCACTCATTGGCTGAATGCCGTAAGAGGTTAGGAATGTCCCATATACTTTCAGATCTTGTACATTCCTACACTATCTCTCTGACACTACGCATCACAGCAAGTTGAGTGGAAATGCTGCCTTGCATCGATTTGTTTGAAATCTAAGCCTATGTACCTTAGCAGAGTGTATCTCAATGTATTTCTCCATAGTTTGGGCAGAACATGACAGCAGTAGACACATACAACTAGTCACAGATGTTGTGGGATCTGTTTTTATTGACATTAGATTTTGCACTATTTGTGTACATTTTGGACATATAGGTCAACCATGATTTCTGGACTGCAGATGTCACGACTTACATTATTAAACTCACAAAAAGAAAACCGGATGATCTAACTGTTATACTAAAAATGTGTGTGGGGATGTGTATTAGGGGAAAGGACAATTCGTCTTGTAAAGACGAGAACCCTTACTCACCCAGAGGTGACATGCTTTATCATTGGGTTCCCTATTGCACACTGTGTCCACAAGGTACACAGTGTGGGCTACAACTTTTCCACAGGAGAGGAGCGTGAGGTGTTTAAAGTCCCCCAACGCAATGGGGAGCGAGGGGCAGAGTGCAAAATAATAATGATGAAAAGTGAATTGAAACTAACTCCTGGTGGACTAAACTGAATTTAATAAGGTCCCCAGTGGTTAGGACTAAAAAGGCCATATCTTAAAAGGATGACATCCATATCCCTTTTCACTTTGCCTTTTTAGTCCTAACTACGGGGATCCTTATTAAATTTAGTTTTGTCCACCAGGAGTTCATTTTGATTCACTTTTCATCATTATTATTTTGCACTCTGCCCCTCGCTCCCCATTGCATTGGGGGACTCAAAACACATCATGCTCCTCTCCTGTCGGAGAGTTGTTGCCCACACTGTGTACCTTGCGGACACAGTGTGCAAGAGGGAACCCTATGATGAAGCATGTCACCTCTGGGTGAGTGAGGGTTCTCGTCTTTACAAGATGAATTGTCCTTTCCCCTAATACACCTCCCCACACACATTTTTAGAATAACAGTTAGATCATCCGGTTTTCTTTTTGTGTGTTTGGTTATAGTGGAGCAAGACCGTAGATGAGATTACTCCATAGTTTATCCTCAAAGTGTAAGTACAACTTACATTATTGCCATACTGTCTTGTGTTAGTCCCTTTGTTGACTTTCTCGTTACACATACTATCAGCTCCTCACCCACAGCATACCTGCTATAGAATGGTGAAAGCTCTTAAAGTTGATGTTATGTGTCACTTCAAATATCTGCACACATAGATGGGTCGATGCTTAGGTACACACATAATCCTAATAAGGAGCACCATCACAACGCAGGTTACCCAATAAAGAAACATGGATTAGCCCACATTAAGTTTCATTACACACTTCACACATTGCTGCACAAAGTGGGTTAGCATGGCTTAATGCATATCAATGTTTATGTAACATGAAAATTCAGACACTTGCGTAAATCAACTACTATTGTCATAATTACACGATTAAATGCCCTTATGGACCATGGCTGATACGACATACCTTTATATATTTATTTAATTAGAGTGACTTGATTTTTTCTAGTTATCATATTATGTGACACACAGGAAGTGAGTTGAGAAGTTGAACCGATACTCCACATATCTACCAACACATATCGCCTCATCACCTTTCTTGTTTTCTACACATTCAGCATTACTCATGGAGTCAGGACCTGTGATGAACTTTATATATTTGTATTTTGATGCATTTTAGATAACTCAACTGAGATGCCATGATAAATCCCCAGATTACACATCTATGCTTTGCTCATGCCTCTGATGAATGCCGTTGCAAAGTAACCGCTCCTAACACTTTTACTATACCAATTATTAATTAAGTGCAATATGGCTAACTGTAAAGATTTATTTTACATACTTGGCACATTTATTGTTTTTAATTGAGAAAAACACAACAACCTGACTTCATATTTTTTGTGACATATACACATGTTTATTGACTGAACACATGTACATTTATGTCAAGATTATCTATGCAATTATTATTTAATTAGGAAAAGAAATTTAAAACAAATTCATCTCTTTTAGCGCACCCTGCCATTGAGTACACAATTTCAGAACGCAATTCTTCAGCCCCGTCCTCCTCAGATGCCATTGGACATTCCAAGTCCCATTGTAGATGTGTTTTGACTTATAAATTGTGCAGAATAGCACATACAAGGATGATCTCACACACCATTGGGGTTGTGTAGAGGTGCCTCCCGGCCTACTGGTCCAAGCAGCTGAAACATGATATGAATACACCAAAAGAAACATGATTTGAATACACTAAAAGCTTGTTCCACAACATTGCAGGTTTTCCATAAAGCAGCGTTGAATTTCTTCTGACCCACAGCCTGAGCTATAGCAAACGGGGTCATCAACGATGGCTGTAGGCCATAGCCTTTATCACCTGATGAAAGAGATAGGAAAACATATTAGGAGTAGTTGACATCTTAGATATGTATACTGAATTAATGATAGTTGTGTATAAAGTGCACACCAACTATGGAATTTAATCATACTGTGATTGCATACCTGGACATTTTTGAAGTATTTCACATATGCCTGTATGGAAAGCAGTTTTACAATGTACAATAAACATTTTTTCTTTAATCCATAGTTATATGTCAGAATGGTAATAGAATATGTTGAGCACAATGGAAATTGATGACATATTTCTGCAGGGATTAACATATAATTGACTTAATGTACTGTGACGTATATTTGACACACATATCATATAGTAATATATGGCTTTTGGTAACAGTGACAGAGACACACCTACATTATATTTGGTTCAATACAGCCAAACACATACATTCACAGATATTTAAGTTATTATATGTCCTGTACACTTATATGAAAATACTTTATTACCATGTTGGGACCATGGCCCAGTATGAACCATTCTGCGTATTCATTAGATGAACTTTGTTTATACTGCAGCACTATGGTTATGTTTGCTACATTTTCGAAGTTACATATACAACATTGAGTACATGAGTTAACCAATGTAGGCCATAGGTTATTTGAGTATTTCATGCTTGATGTAAATCTAGTAATGTACTGACATGTGTCCATAACAGTGTTTATGTGTCTGTGTGTAAACGTTTCTTAATAAAGTATGAACATGGTTTTCATTGACACACAGGAAATGTAATATTGATACAAGGGTGTGTGAGCTATGATTACAATGCCAGAACTGTGAGGGCATGCTAAGTGCAAAGAAAGCCTTTGCTTTGCCCTTGTCCACAGGAGAAATCAAAGACTGTCCAACCTTCTGTGGATTTACATGACATTTCAGGCTGGCACTTGGCATCATGGGCACTTCCAGAGTACGTGGCCAGTACATTAGTGAACAGTCTATTAGGGTTCACAATTGCCTGCACATTAATTGAATAGTTATATTACTGATTGTGAAAAATATGTGCACTAGCTGCAGTTGGGACCAATTGCACCAAGCACCTGAGGAAATCACACAATGGGATAAAAACCTTGCTTGGAGGCCAGTTCTTGTTAGCAGTTTTGGGGAAACAGCATGTACTGTGGCATCAGCTTGATGATGACATCCAAAATGGATGTCAGAAATGTGGAACAGGCACCCAGTAATATGGCAGCCAACATAGCAGAGGTCTCCTGGAAAGACCCAGATCTCAGCACATATAGTGCTGCCAACAATTTCACAAGTGGTGGGATGGCATGGGTCCTACCTTTTACTGGTTGAAGTCTTGAGTAAATCATCACCAACAACTCCAGGATACTCCCCTTTTTGAGTCTCTATAGCTAGATTACTTACTCCTCTCTGAGATCAAGGAGGGTGATCACACTAACTATGGTGTAGATGAGCTTGCCAGGACGTTTTGGTTTGCAGATCTTTTTATACTGATGGCCTTGCATTGTTGCGTATGACTTCACTGGCCATGCATTCAGATGCATTTCCATCATTGCATTATAATGCGCAGTGTTGCGTCACACAGAAATTTGTTGTTAAATCCCATTGCATTATGGTTGCATTGGAGTATGGTGGGGAACACCTACCTTTCATACATTCATTCCAGAGTGATGCAGGCAGACACAGTGCAGGACCAACACCTCACAAGTTCCTAAAAACAACACAGGAAGGCACCTGTGTCACTTGATAAGTCTGAGCTAAGCCCTTGCTTTGCCTTTGTCACCTTGAGCGTAATAAATCTTGCCCTTTGTCTCTCTCAATTTGTAAAAATATGCTTGGA
Organism: Triturus cristatus; assembly: GCF_964204655.1. Taxonomy (NCBI): domain Eukaryota; kingdom Metazoa; phylum Chordata; class Amphibia; order Caudata; family Salamandridae; genus Triturus; species Triturus cristatus. The sequence continues at coordinate 529,313,693 of NC_140580.1, read as the reverse complement.
ATCATCGATAATGGGGGTGCATACCCTCCTTTGAATGCCCATTCCTTCAAAAGGGCCTCAAAAGTGTCTGTGTCCAGTTGTGGTCGCCAGCTGTAAAACCTCTGAAGCTCTTTTGTCAATCTCCATTGCAAAAAGTTCTATAACCGAAGTACCCATACTTAACTTCAATTTCAGAAATAAGTCACTGTTTAATATCCAATCATCATAGTGCACCAACTACTTTGAATTCCAGTCTGCTTCTATATTAGATTTCCTTGGCACATATTATGCTTACACTTAAATCTGATGATCTAGGCAATACCAAACCTCCTTGACTAACTCTGCCAGCTTCTTTCATTTTATTCCCCCATCTAGTTCAGATATTGAACCTCTGAAACACTGTCCATTCATAAAAGACAGTTTGGGCCAAATATATATAGAATATCTGTGACCTTGGGTTTAGTCAACACGTAGCCTATCCTACGCACAAAGCAGATGACACTCTCAAGCTCATTTATGCCAACTCTGATATTGTAGACACAGTCATCCCCCTCCCCATCCCCTGGTCTGACCACTTACTTATCTCATTATTTTATGTGGAGAACACCTTCTTCTCCAACAGGTAGAATCACCATTCTGAAATATAATTGGCACAACATGTTGATTTCAAAAGAGAAATTGACACTGTCATGGACACCGGCCATATCGATTCTCCGACCGTGACTGCTATCAACTACAAATCCTAACTGCTGAACCTTAATAAGGCTATTTTTGATACTATAAACAAACCTTCAACTCTCCAGACTAAACACATTAAAGCCAAATTTTGCAGCTACCCTTTGTTCTCTGACCAAATTAAGGCAGAGAAAAAGACTCTCTGTAGGCAACCTAGAGTAAATCTTTTGATGCTCAGGCGTTGATCGCCTACTTCACCCAAATGCAGAAATACAATCACCTGACACATACAACATAAAGATTCTTCTATTACCAGAAGGTTCTATCTGCTGCTAACAGCATCAAAGTTCTCTTTGAAACAATAGAAACTCTTTGCAACTCTTTAGCCACACAGAATTACCTTTTACCCTACCAGCAATCGGTAGATAAGCTTGGCGTCTTCTTTGAACAGAAAATTAAACACCTCAGAGAAGAGCTCTCCTCCATAATCTCCTCAAGTCCTCCTAAAATACCAGTGGCGGCTCCTCCGCAATTGCAAAGGAGCGTCGCCCCACTGCCTGGTGCAGAGCCAGCAAACGAAAACTAAAACAATGCTCTAGCATTGTTTTATTTTTTGTTTGCCAGCTTGTGCATGGAGGGGTGGGGCATGGGAGGGTGGAGGAGGAGGAGTGATTGTGCACTCCTGAAGTGCTCATGTGTGTTTGGCGAGCCGGTCTGGAGAAACAACCACAGACTACCTGGTCTGAGCAGGGTGTCTTTTCAGCCCAATCAGACCAATTCCTGCCCTGCTCTGCAGCACAGGGATTGGCTTTGAGTCTGTCCTAGGTGCTGCTCGGACCCAGGAAGAAACCAGTAGGAGCAACGCGACGCGACGCTGGAGGTGGCCGGGGGCGTCATGTATGTTTTCAAAATTATTATTAACCGGTAATCCCTCTCTTCCCCTTGCGCTCGCTTTCCCCCCAATGCTGTACCCACACGCCACACCACCCTTTGTTAGTGGCGGCCGCCACTGCAAAATACCCCTTGAAACTCACTTCTTTAGTTCTACTTCCTCCACTACCTCCATCTTCAGGGTGATGCACTGACTATGCTGTCCTTATCCTTCTGCCACATGCTTGAAGATTCTTCCGTTGCCCACTTTGGATTCGTTCCCTCACATGTCCCACTGCGGTAACCTTTACCAATGTTCCCTCCTTTCCATTATCACTGCCCTCTGTTTTTTGAGACTTTGACCCTCATATCTACTTTCATTGAACCAACATGGTTGGTAACACGTCACTAAGTTAGTCACTTGCTCCTTTGTTCTAGTTGTGCCACATGTGAACATACTCCATGTGCTTTAAAGTTTTTTTTTGTTTGTTTTTTTAGCCAATATACTGCTTCCTGTTTTTCCTGTCTGGTGAGGGTGGGACCTGCCATTAACAACTATTTTAAAAACATTTGCTGAAACACCAAGCTGACTCCTTCACTCACCTTAACGGGGAGTCAGGCAAATTGGGGATAACTACTGGCCAGCATGGCTGACAGAATCATGCAGAAGATATCTGGCACACTGCCTCCTTGGTTACATTCTTATAGTTCAAGGAGCCAATCCATTCCACCAAGCCTCTTCATCACAGAGGACTCCTGCACCAGCTACTCCATGAGACCTCTGGTGCCATGATGCACAACCACAATACACAGGAAGAAAAAAAAGAATATCCTTTTCTAACTTAGGTCTATACAAATTTAAAAACAGATTCAGACAATCTGTAACATACTTCTCAACCCCAAACAGCATCCAAAGGGGGGGGGGGATGCTGCCCACCTCCCACCATAGGCTTTTTTCCACTACTCTGCTAAAAAATATGTCATTATTTAATGTGAGTTTTTCCATTCAGCTGCCTTTGCATAGCACAATTCATATTTTGTAAACTGGGGCACCGAGGGCCTCGTCACAAATGTAAATTTACAAGCAAAGATTAACCCACACCTACCAGTAACTTTACACTTTTATGCTATTCACCATTTCTAAGTGTAAATGTACTAATAGGTGCAGAAGGTAGAGCATGTTAGTTCAGGATTTACATGTGAAAAGTTTCTATTGGAATCTTTTTACAGTTAGGATGAGGTCTTTGTAACGAAAGTGGAGATCTGCATATGATACAATACAGGGAAAATGAATAAGGTTTAATCATTAATAAAACAATATTACAAATGGCTCAATGTGAATTAACTTAAATTATTATTATTAAACTAAAAATAATGTTTCAGCACATTAACTTATTAAATTAAATGTTTGGTAAATAATTACGTAAACAAAATATATTAATCAATCAATCAATCTTGATTGGTAAAGCGCAACTACACACCCGTGAGTGTCTCAAGTAGCTGTGGGGGAGGGTGTGTGGCGCCGTTGAATGTTGGGGTCATCCGAAAAGCCAGGTCTTGAGGTCCTTCCTGAAGTGGGGCAATGTGGGATATTGCCGGAGGTGGAGGGGGGAGGATGTTCCCGGCTTTGGCTGCGAGGTAGGAAAAGGACTTTCCTCCCGTTTCGGTCTTGTTGATACGTGGGACAGTGGCCAGAGGTAGCTGGGCTGATCAGAGGTGTCTTTTGGGTGCGTGGAAGGAGAAACGGCTGTTCAGGTATGCAGGTCCAGTGTTTGTGAAGGGCCTTGCATGCGTGGGTGAGGAGGTTGTAGGCTACTTCTTTCGACTGGAAGCCATATTTAATATTATTTAAAATTAGGTTTTCAAATGTCCACTCTCACTTTATTATTTAGTGAAGATGTGAAGATGTTTAAACATATTTGTTTCATGAATGTTAATTGATTTTGTTTTTTTAATTCAAAGTTTAAAAGTTTTACTTAAACATGTTAAAAAATACTAATTCATGTAATTTTAAATAAAATAATTCAATTTCTCTATCACTTTTAATATTATACACACACATATAGATACAAATATAAACATTTTAAATAAATTATTTCCTATGAGATATACTTTTAAGGTCCTGCCTCCATTTTTAGGCCGAGCTTGATCGACCTGTTATTATATCTTCTCTGTGGCTTGGCACACCCACCACTTGTCATTGACTGTTATATGAGTCAATTACAAATGCTTGCTTGTTATTGGTGCTTTTCCTTAAATTTCCCTCTTTTGTGGGCTTAGCTCCCTCGCTGGCGATTTCACTATGAGATTATTTTGTTTGGCCATCACACTGTACAGCATGTGATGGCCTCTCCTCTCTGCCGTCTGATTTTAAAAAAATATAGTTTTCCTAAACCTGAGACTGTGTGAAGACGTTTCACGTCACCTCAGTGTGTCTGCTGCATACCTTCACCAAGGTTGCTTATCAATGGAAAATTAACCTCCCCTCTTATTTTTCTTACTCTATCTTGCAAGACAACAGTCTTCATTCAAGGTAAAATAGTTTATACTCAACTAAATGTTTCTTACTCAATATGCACACTTTTTCTGGGCAGCAGGATTGTGTAGAACACCGTTCCTATTGTGCGCTCTCCGCTCAAGCCGGTGGCAGGGGAAGGCAAGGCAGTTTTATTAATGGGCAAATGCACTGTGGTTGCACAAAATTGTTAAGAATATTTGACGTTTTCCCACTCCTTCCAGGGAAAGTATACATTGCCTTATTCAGATCATTCTTGAAGAACCAGACATAAGCCTTTTCCATGATGGCCGCTTCTTATACTAGCTGGCGTCACAGCCTGTACAGCCACCGCCTCCTTTCTCCTCTTTCTATGTCTATTGCTCTCTTTCTCGTGACCACTGAGATGGGTTTTCTGATAGGCAGTGAGTTACAATGCGGTGTGTGTTGGAGTGATCGCTGAGGTAAGTTGAATACTTTTTAATGTCCCGCAGTGACTCATTTAATCAGGTTATGCTATGGACTGGCTGACCTAATGGCTCACTCTTTAATAAGCCATATTAGGGAGTGCTCCATGATCAATGGGAAGAGTTCCTAACTTGGGTTAAAGCTCCATTTCTTAGAAGCTCCATCTACGGTATTAATGTGGGGTTTTCCCTTCTGCTAACTTAAGGGTAGAGAGGTGTGTCCTGGAGTGCCTTTTGATAGCATATCGTCCGTGCTTCTTTAGCTGGGAGTTGGAGATGTTGCTGGTTGTGCCAGTACAGGGAATGCCCAGTGCTGTCTGTAGGGACTAAGCTGGAAAATCAGGGTATGGCGCTCCTAAGGCAGATTGCCACCATGCTCCTCTGACAGATAAGCAGATAAAACTATTACAGGTTTTGTTTTAATTCCTAAGCCCCCGTAAGGCTGACGTGTTAGGCTTATAAGATAACAGAAGGATCATGGATTGCTGTATGCAGTTTTTGTACCCCTCTCTCCACTTCCACAAATCAGACGCAGGCATTGTTGACTGAATTGACACTACTTTATCATATAAGAACCCTGGAATGCGTAGGCAGATATTAGCACTTTGACAGATATTCTGTTTGAAGCACAGCGCCATTTAATGTATACTCTTGATTTATTCTGCACAGGTCACACTGTAAAACAGATAGAGGTCCTCTTTCTTTCATTATCATCCTGGCTGTGTGTTCCTGAAATTTAGTTACGCAAATTTCTAATTATGAATTTCAAAAAAATTTATGTTTCAGTACTTGGATATTATGTGATGGTTGTCTTGACTTTACTCACTCTGTCCTCATTGGTTAAAAAAACCCGAATCTGATGTGTTTATATTTTATGGTCTTCGACATGTCTATTGCAAGCTCGTTCATCAACACAAAAAAATGATAAAAGGCAAAAACATTCAAGTAGTTGTGAAATGCAGATATGTGAGAATTTGTTGCTAGATAAATTATTTATTTTACTAGAACCCTGAGGGCATTGATTGATCTGCGCTTAGGCAACACAAGCTTCACTTGCTAGAGCTCTCCTTTACTAGGTTTTCACTTTGTTTTTAACATCCTTTTCTTGCAAAGCATATTATTTTAGTGCCCAGGCTTTCTTTCCTGGAGGCACTCTGAACTTGAAAATATGAGCCCATGTGCTGATTTCTTTTAAGAATCTGATGAATGCTGATAATTGCATTTGTATTTATGAATTTGTTCATCGTTACATAATTCAGGGCACCACTCTGTTACTTTTCTCTGAATGGTCCTTAAACTGTAAATACAATGCTTAATCATGTTACACATCTTTCACTATCAATATATAAGCATATGCATATGCACAACTATTTTTTACCCTAAGGCACTGCTCATTGCCTTACACATGGTGACATAAGTTACAACATCAATGACATCATATTTCACTCTCTATTAACATCTTTCATAACATTACTTTGGGCAGGCAGGGTGTGGGATTTTTAAATAACCTTTAAAATTAGTTCCATCTGTGCACAAACTGTAACCATTTAAACACCAAATTGGTATACTTTCGTCTCCATGACTAAATTCTTATAAGGTCCCAAAGGCAAGACCGATTGCATTGCAAATGCTTGTTTTACATCGCTGTGTGTTGCAGTACTGGTGAGTGGCCATGTTTGGTGCTCTCCTTACTCCAAGGGTGGTTTGGAGTATATTTTTTGATTATGTGGGGTCCTTTTTGGCTGAGTAACTTTAGAAGAGCAATTTGTGAATAGCAATAGTTTTGTCAGTGTAGTTTGTGAATAGTATCGGTCTGACTATTTTGTGGGTGTGTGTTGGTATTTGCATGCCCCTCTCTAAACTCCTCCTTACCCCTCCCTAAGCCCCTCCTTACTCTTCCCCAATCCCATCCTATTTCAATAAGTATTCCCCATTTTCCAGCTACTCTCCATGCTCCTCCCACATTTACTTCTAAACCGTAGATCTTCATGTGCAGAAATCTCAGCAACCAGGCAGGAGAGATTGCACGAACACTTTCGATCTAAAATTAGACAAAATGGAGCCATACAAGGTTTCAAACATGGAGAGAAATAAATTACATTTTCAGTCTATGCAGATGATATTCTTTTATATATGGCCTTTCCAGATTCTTCTTTACAACCTTTTTAAAATGTAGTTTCCTATTTTGCCACGTTTTCAGGTTAATCATTTGACAAATGTGAAATCCTTCCACTTAACAAATGGTGTATCAAACATGATTTCCTCCCTTTAGGATTTCTTTGGAGCCTGACAAAAATTTAATATTTGGGCCTTTGGTTCACTACGTCAATAAAAGACACTATATCACTCAACTCTACAACTTTGCTGTCTACTTTATCTAACCATACTTCGCGATGGAATCCACTATTTCTCTCTTGGTAGGGTAGGTTAGACTCTATTAAGATGATGCTAGTCTTCATCATTCTTTTCTATCTTTTGGCAATTCCAATCAACTTTCCCGCCCCTACTTTTAATAAAAGTATTCTATTTTCACTGCATTCTTTTTGGAATAATAAAAAGCCTGGTATATCTTTGTCCAAATTACAAAGGAAAAAGCAGCAAGAGGGAGTTACATTTCCTCATGTTTGGTCTTATCAAAATGCTTTCTTTCTAAAACAGTCAATATATTTTCAAGATGGCCCAACCACAATTCCATCTCCCTTATGGACAGAATTGGAGTTATCTTTTATTCAACCTTTCTTCTTTGCAGAATGTTTATCCTCAACATCCTTATTCAATGTATCTTCCTATTCTTTAAAAAACTTGAAGAATATTAGGCCCATTTTATATTTCTTCTCTTTCACCTCTAGATCAATTCCTTCAATCCTCGATGTGGTATAATACATTTCTTAAAAATAAAACTATGTTTTAGAAAGCCTGGAGAGATAAAAGTCTATTATGGACTCATTAATTGATACATAACCATTCACCGATCTCTTTTTCACAGGCTCAATCTATCTTTCACTCACTCATATCAACACAAATTTCAATCCCTGATCTCTTCTATTTCTACCACATACCTTGCACTTTATTTGGTGCCTATTTCCCCTCTTCCTATTTCACCCATACCAACATTACTGCCACCTATCCCTACTGCTTCTCGTATATATACCCACCTTACCTCCCCCTGTTAATCAACAAAAATCAACTGTAGAATTCAATGGGAAGCAGATTTTTATATCTCTTTCCTATCCCCTTGTGGAACAAATTATGGCTTAAAATCCGCAAGACATCAAGTGCTGCCAACACAACTCAAACACTCTGTTTTATTTATAACTGCATTCTAATCATTCCTGTTCCTTTACACAAGTTTGATAGCGCCACTTTGTTATCTTGTTGGTCTTGTTCTGCATCAATTTCTGATATTAAACATAATTTATTTGAATGTGCCACCAGCTATCAATTTTGGTTACAAGTATGGAAACAAATTAACTCTATTTTTCAAACACATATACCATTCTCCTTTACTAATTTACTTTTAGGTTATCGTTCTGATGAATGGCATTGTAGTACTTTTAATGTACAAATTGTAGACTTATTAATTGCTGTCACATTTCAACAGATTACAAAAAATAGGAAGAATGCTCTACATATTTCCTTTAAAGTATGGTGGTTTGGTGTTTGTTATAATCAGAGACAAGATAAAGCATATACTGTCCCAATTTCTTTAACTATTAAACGAAATTCTATGGCAGGACTGGAGGCTTCAGATTAGGCTATACTTTCTCTGTTTATTTTGCTCCAGCAGCTTTTATGAAAGTACTAAACAACAAGAAACTACATTTTCCATGATGCAAAGGGAAAATGTAAGAGAAAAAAGTCCCACTGAAATTAGCCAATCCTGAGCCAGGACCACCAACAACTTCCTTTGTGGGACGCTCTACACTCCTCTTTCTTCGCTGCGACAGCAGCTTTAAGATAAGTGGATTTTTTCTCTCTTTGGTTTTTCACTATAAACGTACAAATTGCTGTGTTTTTTATATTGTTTCTGCTTGTAAGCGTCAGTTTGTATTTGAAAGCTGTTGCCAACGCGCAGGTTTCTGTTTCAGGTTTTTTTCCGGCCGCGGGAGTGTCTCTCGCTCCTTCGCCGGCCGCGTTTGCTTTACCTCAGGCTCTTGGCGTGGTGCGGCCCTCCCGCCGCTAGGGGTCCTCGCGCCCTGCACTTCATGCGCTCGGAGGCGCATTACCCCTCACGTAGCCAGAAAGTCATTTTCCTTTCTTCTAACGCTCAAAGAAGGAGGCTTGCTCGGCTGCGCTTATCGCCCCACGTGGGGGAAGAAGTTGTATGCCTTATTGTTTTACTAGCGCTGCGAGCGCTTGGGCATTACTTTATTCAAAGAGCCCCTGCCTGGAGCATAACACCTGTACACCGTGTAAGACGTTCGTTAAATTCAGGGTCCAGCCCAGGCAGTTACGCCCTCATTACCAGTAGGGAGCAGTGGTCTTAGGGCTTAGCCCCCATATATTGCCGCTGTCAATATTAAATCTAAGGGTTTATCCCCTACCCACACCCCTATTGTTGCATAGTCTCGCACTGATCAGACTATGGATGTTTTTGATGATTACTATGAGGAGGAGGAGGAGGAAATCACCTATTTGCCTATTGATGATCATTTTTGTCAGGTGATGGACTCCTCCATCCTCAGGCGGTGTCTTAAATGGTTGCGCCCCTGGAGAAGAAACTTGACCAACTTCAGGCCCAATGCCAGCAGCAACCCCTCCCCGCAAGGGAAGATGTGATGGGGCCCAAAAAGCCCTTACCTCCAGGTGAGCCCTCCACTAGCGCCCTTGAGCCTCGACGAAAACACCCTGCTGATGACGGCGTTGATTCTGACACTTTTGGGCTACTCAAGAAGGTGTTCTTGGATGACCAGCCCCCCCCCGATGCCCATGAAGCCGGCGGAAGATCTGGCGGGACCCTCTGGTCTCCCGGTTGCTTCGCCTGCGGGTCATCCAGATGAGTCCCCCCAGACGTCTGATGGGGATGGCAACTCAGGTAGGCCCTGGCACCCCGCAAAAGGGGATCAGTTAGCTCTCCCTGAGGTCGACAATGATCTACTTAATCCAGACAATCTCCTCCATCCGAGGTCCGCGGAGTCGGTTCCAGCCCCTAAGGTAACGGCCTACATGGCGGCTGGGTTACACAAGCCATTAGACAAGGAGGTTAGAAGATGCCTGAGATCGGAGTGTCCACGACCGGCCCTAGATGGCAAGGTGGCGGTCACGCCGGCCACCTTCCTGGCTAAATTTATTCGCGACCCCAAGAAAGGCATTGATCGCTCAAGGAGAGTGTACCAAGATAAACTTCTCGACACAGCAGGTCCCTTGGCGAAGATCCCATACATGGCTGAGGACGCCAAGACCTCCGGTGCCCTTATTTTCCCGGATATTCTCTCTATCTGGGCCCAGAGGGCGATCATTTTTCTAGGGAATGCCAATGCTCCAATATATACAGAGCGGCGCAGGTCTTTGCTTTTAAAAATAGACCCTAAGTTAGGGGTACTGGCTACCTCAGAGGCTGGCACAGTGGCAGAGGATAATATCTTCGGGGACACCTTTGTGAAAGAGTTGGGAAAATTCATAAACACTTTCAACTCACTAGATAAGGCCCGATCATCTATTAAGCGTATCATCACCCTGCATGTTTTTGGCGCAGCCCGTTGTGGCAGGGGGTGCTCGACCGGCCGTCCCTTCAACCGAGCCTCCTTTAAATCATCAGAGCCTCATAGAGGATAGTGGCAGGACCCAGAGAAGTTCGGTTACTTCTACCCTACCAGATCCTATCCACGCCGTAGAGGTGGCAGAGGCAGGGGTCACGATTCCTACAACAACCAGCAAGGTGAGACTTAAGTACTTGGGGGATGTAAAAGTAGGGGGCAGACTGCATTTTTTCTTCACAATTGTTCTTCTCTTACCTCAGATGCCTGGGTCTTACAGACAGGCGCAGGGTTCCAAATAGAGTTTTTCGAGTTGCCATCTCAACTGGTTCACCCAAGGCCCATGTATTTCTCGAACGATCAGGTGGATCTGATAGATAGGGAGGTTTCGGAGCTGTTACGCAAAGGAGTGATTCTCCCCTCGACCTTGCACCCTCAGGGTTTTCTCAGCAACATCTTCCTTGCGGAAAAACGGGATGTGAGTTACCGCCCGATTATAAACCTCAAGGAGTTCAACGAGTGGCTCATCTATCGCCACTTCAAAATGGAGGGGATTCACCTCCTCTGGGACCTTCTACAGCCACAAGACTAGATGGTGCGTCTGGATTTGAAGGACGTGTATCTCACAGTCCCACTTTTTCCCCCTCACGAACGCTTCCTTCAGTTAACATGGAATTTACAGGTCTTTGAATTCACGTCCCTGCCTTTCGGTCTATCCTCCACTCCGTGGTGCTTTACCAAGGTATTGAAGCCAGTGGTGGAGTGCCTCAGAGCGGAAGGAATACGACTGATCATCTATTTGGACGATATACTCATTCTGGGTCAATGCCCCCAACGCTTGCTCGCCCAGTTGCAACGGGCGGTTACGCTTCTAGAATCCCTGGGGTTTGTGATCAACGAGCCCAAATCAGATTTTGTTCCCTCTCAGAAGATGCAGTTCCTGGGATTCATTATAGACTCAGTCAAGGCAACTTTATCCCTTCCGTCTCACAAACTCTTCAAAATCAGGCACGAAGTGAGACGTACTTTGGCGAAACCCACAATATCCTTACGACACCTAGCCAGGGTGGTGGGACTTCTGTCATCATCAATACAGGCCATTTTTCCGGGGCCCCTTCACTACAGGGTCCTTCAGCACCTCAAGGCATTTCATTTACGCAGGGGCCTCACCTACTCACAGTTTATGCCCCTCTCGGAGGAGGCCAAGATCGAACTTCAGTGGTGGATTTCCCACATGGAAGCCTGGAACGGCCGTACCATCTTCGGATCTCAACCCAACCTGGTGATCGAATCAGACGCCAGCGGTTCCTGTGGGGCGCCTGCTGTGTCAAAGTCTCTACCGGCAGTAAATGGTCCTCCTCCGAACAAAATCTTCACATCAACTGCCTGGAATTAATGGCAGGCTCTTTCGTGGTGAAATGCTGGACTAAGGACACGGTTCAATGTGCGTCTTATTCAAGATGGACAACGTGGCAACAATCCGCTACATCAACCATTTAGGGGGCAGGAGGTCCAAAGCACTATCGGACCTAGCTCGAGATCTCTGGGAATACTGCCTCTCCAACCAGATATCTGTCAGCGGAACATCTTCCAGGTTCTTTGAACCAGGTAGCGAATTGGTGCTCCCGCCATTGGAAGGACACCAGTCTCTGGAAGCTTCACCCCGTAGTCTTCCTGGAACTAGAAGGCTCGTTGGGGAGCCTTCTCGAAAGACCTCTTTGCCTCCCGACTGGATGCTCAACTGGAGAGGTACTACAGTTGGAGCCCGGATCCGGAGGCTCTGGCAGTGGATGCATTCCTTCAGGACTGGAGCGTGGAGCAGGGGTATGCTTTTCCCCCCTTCACGATGATAATGCGATTGTCAATTCAGGTGAGGAGACAACAGGCGGATTTGGTGGTGATCACCCCGATTTGGAGATCGCAAGCCTGGTTTCTGGTTCTGATGGAACTTTCCTGGGATTTTCCAATCCGTCTACCCCTCGGTTCAGATCCACTCAGAGACCCTCAGGCGAATGCCCACCACCTCCTCGCCACAGGCAGTCTTAATCTGATGGCCTGGCGCGTTAACAACAATGCTGGAGAGTGCCTGGCCTTTCGGCAGACGCTGCCTCATTACTCGCTAAATCTTGGGCAGAGAGCACCAATAAGCAATATTGCACTGCTTGGTCCCATTGGGGGAGTTAGTGTCTTTGACAACAGGTGGATCCGATGGGGGCAGACGTTGTCTACGTCCTTAATTTCTTAGCCTCATTGGCAAAGAAAGGCTTGGCCTACCGGTCGATTAATACTTTTCAATCAGCAATTTCGGCGGGCCACATTCCAGTCGATGGCCGCCCTCTTGGCGAACACCCTTTAGTGTGCAAGCTTTTGAGAGGTATCAGGTTATCTTTGCCCCCTGAGCCTCGTTACTCGGTTCTATGGGATGTCAATAAAGTTCTGGACTTGTTCAAATCTTGGCCATCTAATAGATATTCATCCAGAAAGCAAATGTCGGCAAAACTGGCAACCCTTTTGTGTCTGATATCATGTCGCAGGGTTTCCGATGTAAGAGACCTGAATCTTTCGGGGAGAGTCTTTACTCCGGACGGAGTCACTTTTCACATCTCTAGGCGAACCAATACTAATTCAAGGTTAGTGTCCTATCCTGCCTTTCTGGATGTCCCAAAACAATGTGTGGTAAGGGCGCTCAAGGCCTATGAGGTGGCGACAATTGACATACGCCCACAGGGCGTCAATCAACTGTTTATAGCCCTCACTAAACCACAATGGGCGGTCTCATCCCCCACGATTGTGAGATGAGTTTGTAGGGCGATGCAGGAGGCAGAGATAGATAGTTCCCGCTTTGGGGCTCATTCTGTACAAGGTGCAAAAGGCTTTTTCCCTGGGGGTGCGGCTGGAAGACATCCTTAATGCCGCAGGTTGGTCCTCTGACTCCACCTTCAAAAGGTTCTATTTTAAACCAGTGGTTTCGCTGGCCTCTTTGGTGGTGGATAAGCTTCAAACTAGACTAATCTGAAGCCTCCGGTCCTGCCATAGAATACAACATTTCCTAGTTATCGTAAAGGAAAGTTTTAATTCTATTAAGGACGCGGAGGCGAAGATTAGCCCACCCTTGCAGTAGCACCCTCCCAGAACACCTCAGTAACTATGGTGAGTAAAGTGTTTTCATTTTAGATGATTCCATATGCCTCTTGGGGGTGTTTTAATGGTGTTTTAATTTTCTGGATTATGATTGTCAATGTTTTCTATTGGAAATGTAGATAAAATTTTACATTTCTCAGAGTTACAACTATCCTTCTTTGATTTAGGATCGGACGCTGGCAGACAGTAGTAACTGGAGACGGGCTTAATGTGGTCGCTGGAAGAAAGAGGAGTGTAGAGTGTCCCACGAAGGAAGATGTCGGTGGTCCTGGCTCAGGATTGGCTCATTTCTGTTGGACTTTTTTCTCTTACATTTTCCCTTTGCATCATGGGAAATGTAGTTTATTGTTGTTTAGTACTTTGAAAAAAGCTGCTGAAGCAAAATAAATGGAGAAAGTATAGCCTAATCCTCGCCTCCGCGTCCTTAATAGAATGGAAACTTTCCTGTACGATAGCTAGGAAATTTTGTATTCTCTTTGGTCTCCAGTAGCCATTGTTCTAGATTCCTCAGTTTTAAAAATGTTCATACGTCAACCCTTAACTGATGAAGTATCTAAACCTCATTGAATACATTATTTTTCATATTAGACCTTCCATTCTAATAATAATATGTTATATTTTTGTTTCCCTTATAATTTGTAGTCTATGATTTCTGAAATTCCACTACTATTTAAAATTATGCTGGTTACATAGGAATTGCTTTTATTTTTGCCTTTTCTATTTTCTTTCTCCCTCCACCCCTTATCCTGTTTTCTACATATATTTGCAAATATTTTCCTGTTCAGTCAGTCAGTCAGTCATAAGCTTTTATTCGATATGCAAGATATCTTATAAGCATAATAAAATACAATCATTACAGTATACAAAAAGAAACATGCTACAAGAAGCCAGTAAAAAGATTCATTAAAAAGATAAAAGGACAAAGAATGCCCGTTTCTAAATTAGCTAAAATGGAATTAAACAGCTACTGACAATCTCTTACAACGAATAAGCCAAAACTGCTTTAAAAATTTTGCTGTTCCACACACTATGGGGGGGGGGGGAAGTGTCCGTGGTTAGGATACGCAAGGCTACTCGATGGCTACGTGTGCCTATATTTCGACAAAGAGGTTTCAGCCAAAAACTCCTAGGCCTTGCATAATCCGGACATTCAAATAGGACATGCGCAATGGACTCAACCCTACTCGGGCAACATGCACAGTTGGGAGAAGTGCGGGCCGCTGATGTCCAATTCGATACCACAGCACCTAGGGGGAGGGATCCAACTCTAAATTTAAAATAAAGGGCTCGGTCGAAGGGGAGGGTGATCAGATCCAGGTAGGGTTCAAAAGCCACAATGTCTTTGATTTGTAAAAAGGCGACAGTGGACTTGCAGTGGTTAGAGTTTGTAATTAGACGCTCCGCAATCCATTTCCAATAAAGCGCCTTGACAACTTCTTTTGGAGGGGCTGAACGTGATGCCCAATGATCTCCTAATCCGATCTTCTCCAAAAGCTTTTTAGTTTCTCTTAACCATCTTATCTTAGCCCAACCCCCCAGACTCATTATTTCCCCCAGAGCATCCGCATAGGATTTTAGTTCTTCACCCCTCCAGATTCGTGTCCATAGCAGGAGCGGGCGGAGCTGGGCCTGATCTTTGATATTTTTACAGCCTGTGTCCAACCACACTGGTACAGATGGTGTGCTCAGTGGAATGGAGATAATGGATTTCAATATCTTGCTCTCTGTTGTCACTAGGGCGTCCAATCGGCAGTGGCCCCACAGTTCTGCCCCATACAAGGCTGATGACACTACTTTAGCCTTGTAGATATCAATTACTGGGGTAAGTGATCTCCTAGGTGAGGCCCTGAACTCCCTCATGAGAGCTCCTCCTACTCTCCTATGGTTGAGGACCATTTTGTCAATATGATTTGCCCAAGACATCCCATCCGTAATCCGAATGCCGAGGTAATCGAATTCGGATACTTTCTCTAAGGGGATCGAATTAAGTGTGGGTGGACGGCCCAGTTTCTTAGGGGGATTTAGGACTAGATATTTTGTCTTGGCCACATTTATTATTAAGCCTTTTGCAGCACAGAACTCCTGGAAACGGGTTAGGAATTTCTGGAGGCCTTGAGGGGTCTTCGAGATCAGGAGCGTATCGTCCGCAAAAAGCAGGGTGGGGATACGTACTCCTCCAAGACAGGGGGCGTCGGCTGGTTCTTGTTGAAGATGATTTACCACCCCATTCACATATAGTGAAAATAGGGTGGGTGCCAAGACACAACCCTGTCTAACGCCCCTGGACACTGGTATCTTCTCAGTGAGCTCTCCATTTTTACCCCAACGGACCTGTGCAAAGGTATGGGCATGAAGGCTAATGAGTAGGGACAAGATGTAAGGGGGTAGTCCCAACTCATAAAGCACCCTCCAAAGCTCTTCCCGGGGGACTAGGTCAAAGGCAGTCTTCAGGTCTATAAAGGCCAAATAAAGACTACCCTTGCCCAGTTCCACCACCTTCCACCCCAGTAGTACCAGCCTAAACACCTGCTCTATTGTCCCCATACCAGCCCGGAAACCTGCCTGAAAGTCTGATAGGATTTTATTCTCCTCCACCCAGTGGAGAATCCTTCCAAGGATAGCTTTACCAGCTATCTTTTGGGTGGAGTCTATCAGACTTATAGGGCGATAGTTCCCCGGTGTTTCCCTGCATCCTTTTTTATAAATCGGGACCACCACCGCCCCTTTCCAGGATTCTGGCACTGCCCCTCCCATCATGAGGTCGTTTAGGAGGGCTGCTATGACCCTTGCCCATTCCGCTGGGTATGCCCTCATAAGGTCCCCCGGAAGGCCATCGGGGCCTGCTGCCTTGCGAGGCGCTACCCACCCTATAACTCCCTCAATCTCTAAGGGAGTGAAGAGATCAAAGGCATGGGGTTCAATTGCTCTTGTAAGGTCCATCCCCACGTTCAATTCCCCATCTGGGGGGAGGTAGAGGGACCCAAAGTGTTTTACCCAACTTTGAGGCGGGATGTTGCAGGGTCTCACAGATGCATCGGGTTTATTCAGTGTGCTTATGAGATTCCAAAAGGCCCTTGAATCCCTGATTTTGCTAGCCTGGAGCAGGTCTTCCCAGAATTTGTCTTCCCATTCCCTCTTTGCAAATTTAAGGGACTTATTATAGGCCTTCCTTGCTTCCTGTATCACACTACGGGACTTGAGTTTAACCGCCTCAACTAACTTGGCCTTGTAAACCCTGCATGTTTGGGTATACCATCCAACGAGTTGTTTTTTAGATTCTTTGTTACCCGACTTGTTAGGGTATAAGGTAAACACGTTAGTTAAGGCTTCAACCAGGGACACAAAAAGCCCACTCGCTCTACCCACCTCTTCTAAGGAGGTTCCGAGGGATGTTACCGCATGGTTTAAATGGGATTGAATTTCCCCTACCTTTGCCTCGGATAAAACCAATTTCGCCCATTTTATTCGCCTACCACATGGGGAGACTTCAGACTCATCCGGGAGTGCGGCTACCGGGTTAATATTGTCTTTCCTTAAGGGGCGCCACCACTGGTCCATACTTAAGGAGAGTGAATTGTGGTCACTTTCAGTCGTGGGGACCACCTGCATGTCCCTTACATAAGACCATAAGTACACATCTATTAGGAAATAATCTAGCCTAGAGGTGTGTCCTGGTCTATTGTACGTGTGGGCACCCCCCCTATCCGAGAATGTCCTCCCATTAGCTGCCCTTAAGTTGAATTCAAGGCTCAGAGAGTATATCTGGAGCGCCACTTCTGTCCACCTTCTAATCGGTGGGATTTCCAATACCGGGATCCCCATCCTGGTATCCTCCTCGTCTTGGTCGAGGGAAAGGTCCGAGCCCAAGGGCTCGAACGTACAGTTCATATCACCTGCAACCAATGAACGAGTCTTATATGGGGTATTATTTAGCAAAGTCTCGAGGAGAGATATTACGGGAGACTTTCTCCCGCCCTTGGTTCCCCGGGCATAAACATTATAAACATTTAAAACAATTCTTCCCCTTTGATCTATTAGGGTGATGTTTTGTATGTCAGGGGAACCTGTGGGGAACTCCACTACTCTGCAGTCTAAAGAAGCCGCGACCCAGATGAGAAGGCCGCCCGAAGGTCGCCCTCTCCCTGTTTCCGAGACTTGCGCAGGGGAGGAATAGGAAGAAAAACCCACCCTATGGACCGGCACCAAGCTCCATGTCTCTTGGAAAAGGCACAGGGAGTGCTCATCAACCCAGGCAGCAAAATCCGGTAGAGCCAGTTTTCTTGCAATCCCTGCGACATTCCAGCTGAAAACCTTGAAGGCTAGGTCCGTCACAGCTGAAGTGTCGCTGGGCACCGGAATGCCCCTGTCTATGGGCCCCCTCGGAGGTATCTGGGGGGAACAGGGATCTTGTGAGGTGTATATAGGGTCTCCTATCCCACTTGCAAGGTTTAATTGGGTGGGTGATACTCCTGCTGGGTCTACTCTTCTCCCAATTTCCAGTCAGTAGGGCCCTGGTGCCCACAATTGGTTCTCCCTGGTACCCCCCGAGACCCCAGCCCAGTTTTGACCAAAAACAGGGGAACTTAAGCTTCCTCCTGTTGGGCTAACAAGTTGCCTGGGGTAAAAATAAGAAAGATCTACCACTTTAACCCCCGGAGCCCCCATACTTTTAATGGGAGTGCAAATCGATGGTACTACTCTTGGGTCTTGGAAATGTATAATTATACAATCCCCCTCCTGCGTTTTTTTCCCCTGCCCTACCCAACCCACTCTGCGGACACTTAAAATAATACCATCCACACCCAACGGAATTGGCTTGTTTGCCTTCAGCCAGTGGATACACTTATTCTTGAGTGATTGGTGATTTTCCAACTGGCCATCCTTTAAAGGGGGCACATTAACCATGACAGCAACAAAAGGTTGACAGTCTGGTGGGAGGTTTACTGGGGGGGTCCGTCGTACTAAATTACTGGAGGCCAGTAAGGGGATAGATGAGGCAGTAGGTTGGGACACAGACCTAGGGGCATTCCCTGATGCTAACCCGTTGGATTTGCTGCATGCCCCTGATTTTTGGGAGTCATCCGTTTTGCCACTAGCTATCTGTGGCTGATTTTGTGGAAGAGGCTTAGATTTATTTTTATCAGGCTCTAAGTATAATGATGGACCCTTGTGTTTTGGCCCTGCTTTAGAGCGGGGAGGAGATTTAGGAGCTGAGGTTAGTGGACTATTAGAGACAACTTTATTTAGACATATTGGGGGCTTAGGGTCTCTCTGAAATGGTGGTTCATTCCCCTTTATGCCCAAGTCCTTATTTTCAGTCACTCTGGTTATTTGTTTCAATGTTGTTTTGAGTGAGTGAAACCCATCAAGCGTTGATTGCTCTAATTTATCTATCCTCTCCCCTAGCCCTTTGACTTGTATTAGTAACGGTTTCAAGAGGCTGTATACCTTCTCAAAAATATTTTCAACTGTTACTGAGTCAGAGAGCTTTGATACCTTGGCAGTGTTGGCGTCTGGGTGTAGCCCCTTGGGAGAGATCAAAACACCCCCTTCTATGTCAATTTCATTCCCTATAGGGATACCCCTTATGGTTCTCGTACCAGATCCGGAAGGCTTTCTTACTCTTTGGTAAAGAGCGGCCTGCCTCACTAGACAACCTTTTTTACGTTTTCGTGGCTTTTTGCTTAGGGGCCTATTCTCCTGCCTAGTATCGGGAATTTGGGTGTTTGGGGAAGCCCTCCCTGACTCCCCTTCTGATATATCTATGGAGGGAGTGAGCGATTTTGGAGGCTCAGGATGATCACTAATGACTTCGCTTGGGGGATTAGGTAATAATGGTGTGGACAGCTTGCTAAGTCCACCGTCTTCCACTGTAACTATAGGGAGAAGAGCGGCCAGATTTTCCAGCCTAACCATGTTTTGCTCTATACCAACCAACTGAGGGGGGTCTGTAAAAACACCAGACACACTAGGAGGGGAAACAGTTTGAACCCGGACACCGGCCGGTGTAAGCGACTGGGCGGCGACCCCCAAGGATGAACGTCTTGAGGGGACGTAAACCTCGGATAAGCGCCGCTCAGACATAGCAATCGCCTTTTCAATCACCGCCGCCACCCTGGTGATAAAACGGTCCATAGTTCCAATGACAGGGCTCGCGGCATTTGGCCCCCTTTCGCCGTCGCTCCTAAGAAGCTTTCCAGAGCGAGTAGACATAGTTTCAGGGAACAGAACGGGGGCACACACCGGGCGTATGTACTCACTGTTAATAGGGAGGAAAGGGACGTGGCCCAGCCCAGACTCCTCGGGCCTCTGAGGGCCACAGAGGGCCCGCTCTTTGCCCGGTCTTCGCCCGCGCGCGTCCCGCGCTGCGGTCGTGTAGGCGTCCTTTAATCCCCCCGGCGCAGCCTGATGACGTGGCTGACAAGCGCCGGGACCCGGGGATTATGGGAATTGAAGTTTTCGCTGGCCGTTCCCCTCACGGCAATGCGAGAGATACTCAGCCGAGATTCAAGGTGGTGAAAGGGCCGTTCCCCTCACGGCAGGACCAACAGCCTTGGCAGGAAAGCAGCAGGTAGATTTAGTGCGCGTCCCGCGCTGCGGTCGTGTAGGCGTCCTTTAATCCCCCCGGCGCAGCCTGATGACGTGGCTGACAAGCGCCGGGACCCGGGGATTATGGGAATTGAAGTTTTCGCTGGCCGTTCCCCTCACGGCAATGCGAGAGATACTCAGCCCTCCAGCCGAGATTCAAGGTGGTGAAAGGGCCGTTCCCCTCACGGCAGGACCAACAGCCTTGGCAGGAAAGCAGCAAGTAGATTTAGTGCGCGTCCCGCGCTGCGGTCGTGTAGGCGTCCTTTAATCCCCCCGGCGCAGCCTGATGACGTGGCTGACAAGCGCCGGGACCCGGGGATTATGGGAATTGAAGTTTTCGCTTGCCGTTCCCCTCACGGCAATGCGAGAGATACTCAGCCCTCCAGCCGAGATTCAAGGTGGTGAAAGGGCCGTTCCCCTCACGGCAGGACCAACAGCCTTGGCAGGAAAGCAGCAGGTAGATTTAGTGCGCGTCCCTGTTCTATCTTATTATTATTCAAATGTTTTCAGTACATTGTTATTATATTGTGAACCTGCTGTATGTATTTTCCCCTTTTCCTACTTAATAAACTTGACTTTTAAACTTAAAAAAAGGTAGGAGAGCTCCATATAGAAAAGAGAAGGAGATGCAGAAATGTCTCCACACATTAATTTGTGAATAGCCTTTTGTAGTATATAAGTCGTATTATTGTAGTACTACTAAATATACTGCAAAATGCAGTTGGTGAATGGGTATGAGTTTTATCTGCACTATGCTCAACCTTGCACATTGTTTCATATAGCCGAGGCACGCTCTTAATTATGGGATTTACACAATAAAACAATGAACGGGCAATTTAGTCCGAATTAACTTGATACATTTTACAGGTGAAAAGGCGTTTTTACAACTCGCAAACGTTGCCTTTTTGTGCCAAATGGTTGGCACGTACATGTACAGTGACTGATGCCAGCCATCCCCCGCAAGCTGGGCTTCCAAGAAGAGAGGCTTGCAACGCTGTAAGAGGAAGGCAGCAGCTTTGTTACAGAAGGGGCCACTAATACGTTACCCTGGTACCAGTGCCTGACAGCCTCAAAAGTATACTTTCACTTGTGAATGTCTCTTTTTCTGCCATTAGGGGTAAATAGAGAAGGCTGGAGTCCCTCTCGGGCGCCCGTTCTTTCATGCTGAGCCTTCAGCAGAGAGGGCCTTTCCCAGGCAGGCGCGCGGCACCAGCCTCAAATTTCCATCCCGACTTTTGTTTCATAACAAAAAAATAAAGCAAAACAGTGAGAGGGTTTTTCTTAAGGAATGCGTCAGACATTTACCAGATTATTATGGTTCCCCTTGTGGTGGGGTTTCGATAATTGAACACACAGCTCTAGATTCAAAGGTCAACTTAAATGTTAAAATGCTCTTTGAGCTGAAAAAAAGAAGCTAACGTTTCTGTTTCCAGTTTGTTCTGCCCTGTTAACCAGGTTTCTGCGGGCCTCGGAGCCCAGTAATGCTGAGCCGATGCTTTGCTCTCCCGGAGGGCAGCGTCCTCGGAGGAAGGGATTTTTTTATGCGATGTAAGTTCTCTTTTCCGGCCAAAGCTGCACCTGCCATAAGAGAGATGTTCTTCCAGAACTCTCTGAGGGAACAACTCTAAAACCATCCTGTCCACCTTGCATTCCAAAGCACCTGCAGAGCTACTTCTGGTTTTCGTGTACATAATTGTTTTTACATTTAAAAAAAGGATTTATGGATCTCTGAGTTATTTGCACACATGCAAGCGCACTCACACACTCACAGACACGCGAGGGTTCGTTTACTGTTAGCCACATGCTAATTGAAAACCAAAGTGCAAAGTTAACATTATTTGTGACTGAATGTCGTTGCACCTAATGCGGTCTGGGCAACACACATCTCACCCCTAATGTGTGCGATAAGGGTCATTTACCTTACATAAAGCATGTGCACGTTTCACAAGACAGGGTCATTTAAAATGACTTTTGAAAGTTGTTCATCGTTTTGAGGAGCTGCCCTTGCTTGCTTTTGCGTATTGGAACTTCTTACCCTGTTTCAGCGCAATGAATGCACTTCATGCCTCACGGTACACACAGAATGGGCTGCAGCTCCCCTCATGTTTATATTTCTGGTTTTTATGTCTCCGTGCTATCACGCGGGCACGTCACTACGTTCTACAGTGTTTACGTACGTGGATGCTGACACCACTACACTCATGTGTAGCATTAGGTCGCCCGTTTGAGCGGCGCACTGCTAGGGTGACCGACTGGCATGGGTGCACATTCAGGACGGTGAGTGTAAAAATTCAGGACAAAGGGTCAAAATTCAGGACAAAAATTCAGGACAGAAGGTCAAATTTCAGAACAAAAATTGGGGACATAAGGTACATTTTACAGACACATCAGAAGAAGTCGTGCGGCAGTATATAAAAGTAAGTAAATAGACAGCCAACATAAGTACAAGTCAAAATAAGTTTATATTAGGTTGAGACGATCATGCCCTTCACTGTTTTTCGGTATGCACGCAGCTTTGAGAAACTGTGCAGGTCTTTTTGTGGTATTTCATATGATCATAATCTATTTATATTGTTACTGCACTGGATGTCTAGTCTGATATTTTGTTTATAGTTCATGGTCCAGAGCAGGCATGTTATGTAAGAGAAGTGGTTGGTAAGATCTGCTCGGATGGACTTTGTTACTAGCATCTCATATCGGAGTGCTATTGTGAGATGTAAAGCTGCACTCATGGAATGTAGCTAATTGGGACCTGCGGTGCTAGACTAGAGTGCAGTCCTCTGAGTGGCCAGCGTTATGTGTCAGATCGCTTCACCTATCCCATGTCTGTTCCGCTGGTGAGGACTGGTTATGGGGCTGGTACAGTACTGAGTGATGGATATGACCCAAAGCAGACAGGTCTTGCGTGAGGGTAGGAGCATTAAGCAGGAAACAGGAGTTATTAACCAGCCTGCATGAGGTATAATTAGCTGCACACTGCTGAGTGTTATGGTATTATTCTAGGCCAGAACTGTTAGATAGGAGCTGACATTTTCTATATAATGCCCTGGCTAGCCATATATCAGCCCTCCTTATTTTACCTGTATATGGGAAATAGCATACTGATTGGGCTGTTTTATTTCTGTGAGCTGTAAACTGAGGATTTTCTTTGATGCACAGAAGTGTGCTACAGACTAGAAACTGTAAACATTGTTGAGGCATTATTGTAGGTCAGAAGGAGGCACTGTCTTTTACATACCGAACATTTTCTTTTGAAATAGAAGCCAAATGCCAACAAACTATTTTTGCCAACAAAAAGGGCATACCTAATACAAATACATAAACGGGCCTTGGTGAGCCAGCTTTATTCATTCATTGGCCTGTTACATTGTAAATTGTTAAGTGTACACTTTGCTTCAGCCCACCAGGGCATAGAGCAAGGGGCCATATAGGTCAACCGACTTTACCACTGCGACCTTCAGTGTGAGCAGCACAAAGTCCCAGCCTCTGTTCATATTTGCCAAAAATAGTTCTTTTCCCTTAAACTGGAAAGTAGGTTAAAAGTGTACTTTTTAAATTCAATTTTTTGTATTATTCTGACATACAGGCTTGTTATACCATATGCACTTCTTTTGAAAGTTTATGGTCTGTGTTTCTCCAGAAACGTATGCATTCCTGCCGTGGTGCCCTAGACCGAAGCAGGCACAGACACACCACATGCTGTAATTGCAGCATGACCCATTGTCATTCTGTATGATAGAATCGGCCACAGAAGGAATGAGAATGGGGCTAATTAATAGTCTGGGAAGTCTGGGAGACCTCTTCACTTCAAATAAATGCGAGCTGGCCCCCAACAGTAACTGCTGTAAAACTCCTGAGGCTTCTCGCAGTGGGCATTGCAGATTCCTGCAAACCCCAGAATTACGGACAAAAGACATCCGTAAAAAGAATTATTATGGACAACGGACTAGACAAGGAAATAACGGATGGTCCCTGAAATTTACGGATGATTGGTCACCCTACGCACAGCCAGCACTCGGACTGCTATCACGACAGGCAGCATTTTCTTGAATGTCAGCAGCACAATTACCAACATTCTGTGGCCAATGAGAGGTAGGATTTTTATGGTTTCGAAAGCATAAACTAGCATAATCATGAGATCACAGGAAAGCATGTCCAATGGCACTGGACACCGACCAGAGAGGGCGACAGTGGCTTTCGTTCAAGATGATATTATGAGAAATCAGTGAGCTGACAAATGATGGATTTCAGAAGCCAGACTGAATCTTGCCAAAACGAACTCACACAAGCAATCTCACGAATGCAGGGAACTCTAACAAGTGAGTAACTCCTGCAGCTGCTGCCAGGTGTGAGCTTCGATTGACAAGCGCTCACTCTTTCAACCCAAAAGACAGTGATGGTCCACAGCCACTGAGTATGGTGGCAGGTGTCCCCTGGCATGAGATTGTCGAGACTGTCCCCATGTGCATTTAAATCTCTAAAAATTGCATGAGATGTGTGTTCTGAACACATTCCCACCAAACCTGAACATGGAAGTTTGAATATGAAAAAGAAATATCCACTAAGAGGTACAGAAATTATAATTGTACTATAGACTGCAGGTTTAATAAAAATAATAATTTTGAATTTCATGTCAATCTATAAACAAATATTGCAAAAACCAAAACTTCTTTGAGGGATCAGCAATGTAAGGATCTCTTCATTTCTTGAGAGGCCAATGCTCCACAGACTGTCCTACCCAAGCTTCCCTGCTGTTATATGGGAAATCCAAACTATATGAAACTTTCTATACTAGTGCGAATCCACTATGTATATATGAACAATGTATATATTTCTTTTAGAAAATTGATTTCATGTGTTCATTATAAAGATGCAGGGTGGGTTGAGATACCGAAAAATTGCAAACATCACACTAAATGAACCTTTGTAGTAAAAAAGAGCAGATCACTTCACCTCACTAATGCACTCAATTTGTAACTCCATGTAACTTCTACACCCTCCGCATCCTCCGCAAGATCTTCAAGTGGATCTCCCCCGAAGCCAGAAAGACTGTCACCCATGCACTCATAACACGCAGACTGGACTACGGAAACGCCCTCTATGCTGGAATCAACAAATCCCAGCTATGAAAACTCCAAACCATCCAAAACACAGCGGCCAGACTCAGCCTCTGTACCACACGACATAAGCACATCACCCAAAACCTTCGAGACCTCCACTGGGTCCCGTCAAAAAGAGAGTCACATTCAAGCTACTCACCCACGCCTACAAATCCCTCCTCAACATTGTACCCAAATATCTCAATGAAAGAGTCTCCTTCCACATACCCAAAGGGAACCTCCACTCCGCTGACCTCGCCCTAGCAGAAACCCTGCGCATCCGCAGAACCAGAGCGGGTGGAAGAGCCTTCTTCTACACCGCAGCCAGAGCCTGGAACGAGCTCCCAGTCAACATCAGATGCTCCCTACGCTGCACACCTTCAGGAAGAGCCTCAAGACCTGGCTCTTTGTCTGAACCGGAGCTGCATCCCCCACCCCAAGCTCATTGAGACCCTCATGGGTGAGTAGCGCGCTCTTAAGCCCCTGATTGATTGGTGTCTTCTCGTTACTGAGGCAAGAAAACAGCATGTCAGTAACATTGTTCACTTCTGCAAGGCATTGAGCGAGACTGGTGTTCTGTAGTAGAAATAGCATGAGCCATGCAGACAGCAGAGTCCCTTTCACCTGACTCCAGTGCTGCAGGAGCTGCTTGTAACAACTCTTCAGCCCGCTTTTTTGCCCTCCCATCTCCTCCCACTCCCTGCTGCCACACACTATTAACCACCTCCAACAAACAACTTGGCAACAGTGTGAGATGCTAATCTGTGCATAATTCAAGTGAGTGGAGGGTGTTGTAGAGATGTGTTCAGAGGCCAGTGTACCTGCGCTGCCTTATTTTATTCATCAGCAGCAGGGAGGGCGCAACATTTCTTTCTTCCCAGGACTCCACCCTGGCAAATGCCGACTCTAAGTAGTAGTATGTAAAGCATGCATCCCATGAAGTGATGATCTGGCAGAACCTGAGAGAAAAGCAGAGACGATAAAGTGTGTTGAGCATTGGCGATGCACTAGGGATCCCAGTGCCTGTCTCCAGTGCGAGTTGCCATACTGCTTTGGCTTCTGATAGTTCCATGCTGGGACAGGCCTGTTTCAATTATTGAAGTCAATGGACTCAGGGCTTCACTCCAGAAGCAACCACTGCTTTTTACAGGGTATTGTAAACATAGGCACTAGAAGTACTGGTGCAGTGAGTGTTGTCACAACTGCTGTGTGTTCAAAGGGGAAAGAGGTAAAATGTCAGGTTACGTCTTCTGTCAAATTGCTGCTTATGCTTTTGACATGAAGATTGATGTTTACTTTTCTTTCTTTGACTCAAAAGGTGAAAGATTTTGTAAAGTGAACTATATGGCAATGTTGCTGGGGTACAAGTGAATGGAAAAGCTGGCTGTGGGATGTCATTTTTTTCTAAAACACAGAAGCATTTGAATATCTGTAATTGAATTGTACAAATTATTCAAAATATATCAGCAGCTAGTAAAGAATAAATGTAACACTGTTTTGCATTTTTCTCAAATATGATGGAAACCGATTTTAATACAATCAAAACAAATCAAGGCACATTACTTGGTGATTTGCAAATGATACATTTTTGTGAAACTCAACTTCCAGTGATTCATTTGTAGAAAAGTCATTGCCGGGATTCACGTCAGGAGGCAGCTTGCACCAGCCCATTTCTCCTGTGAGGACCGCCTTACACAGAACCAACTACTAACCATGAAAGTGGGTGAAGGATCCGGTGTAATGGCCAGAGCTGTAAACTTCGAAGCAGGGGAACCAGTTTTGAGTGTCGGCGTCAGCTCAATATTCTGTGATTTTGTGAAAATCACATAATCTCCCTGTGCCTACCATAAATGAATGTGTCCTCAACTGGTGTTCATGAAAAGCACCTGTGATGATGATTAAATGCCGGTGCTCAGCCCCGGAAACCACGGGATCAGCTTAAGCACTGTTAATTTTCACATATTGTCATTTGTGTGTTACATAATTTTAGCAATAAAACTGCACGTCTTCGTAAATTGTTGGCCAAGTCAACAGAAAATGTTCTGTCTGTAAATGACTGTTCCATACCACACCATGCTTTAGTAATATATGTGTGACTGTGTACTCCAAAGTGCACCACCAGCGACGTACCACAGTCTCCTGCTGAATGGGTGTTTCTCATTTGCTACAACTGTTCTTAGTGTGACGCTTACGTTTTTCATGATCCCTATGACTTCAGTGACGTAACCTTGATGGCAGCATTCCGCCTCTGAAAAGTTTTCCAGCACCACTGCTTGTAACAAAAACAAAAAAATGTTGTAGGAGACTAGTGTCTTGTAGAATCCATAGGCCGGACTGTCTAAAAAGTTGTTGCTTATGGCCTAAATGAATAGGGTTGGCAAGTAAGAAGTGGACTCAGGCCTTTAGTAAAGGCTTCATTGTAATTCCTGTGCTGGCAGAATAAGCTGTTTGGCCTTTCATTGGAATTACAAGTGGTGTATTTAAACTGTACGCTATTTTGCTTTCTCCAAGCACACTTCGGAGGATGTTTTGAGAAAAAAGCCACAGAAATGAGAAAAAGTATGCAGGAATCAGTGCACAAACACCAATTGCAAACATTATTCTCCACAGTGAAAGTTAAACCTTGTAATCCCATGGAAGTTCTGCCCCAAGAATAATGCCCATGGTAAAGGTATCTCCCTAGAGTGGTGGGCTCTGAACAGGTTTCCTGGCAGACGTATAATGAGGGCCTCATCGAGAGACCAATTCACAAAGTCATTGTATATGTGAGTCTGATTTATATGTGCAAATGTAAAGGTGATAGAGGGAAGGGGTTCACTGGGAAGTTTAAACACACTCCAAAACTCAAGATTTTATGAGTATTTTTAAACTCTTCTTTGACCCCCTTCCTACCATGGGATATGTCAGAAAATTGGTAGGAGCAAATTTCTTTCAAAGGTGGGAAGGGGAAAGCGGCATAACCAAGTTCGCGGAGCTGTAAGTAAGTAAGTAAATATTTATTCGGTTATAAGAAGCAATAATAACCATAAAAGAGCATACAAAATATATCACATACAATATACAAATTATAAAAACTCCTTATATTTATAAAAATTTCTTTAACCAAGATTTGCTCTATGTTTAAAAATGCACTTTAAAAATGTACTGACATATTTCGTGATCAATGTAGTGTTCAAGTATTGCAAATACAACATAGCAGGGCGACACCTTCTAAAGCCCAGAGTTCTCAACAATGGAATTAGCCAAAGGTTGCGATGGGAAGAATAGTATTTACAAAACAATACAGTGTGCATAGTTGATTGTTCCGACGTCTCATCGCAGGGGCATACCATTAGGGGCTCGTTCCAGTTGGGATTTTTGGGAAAGGATACAAGCTTATGGAAGACATTCAATCTGAAACGTGTCAACAAAAAACGATCAAATTGTGATTCAACATAGGCCAGGTATGGTTCTGTTTCTAGTGTGGTCATAACTAGTACAGAGTGTTGGACAGAAATTTTGGTTATTTCCTTACTCAGCCGGGATTCTTCCATATAGCTAAGGGCCTTTATTTTTAGGTCTTTCTTCGAGATCTCTACAATTGTTTCGGGATTAACCAAATATTTGCTAAACCCCAAGTCTGTAAGAAATATTTTTACATAAAGCAGCCACTCAATTCTCCCCGTGTGTTCTAGGGACATGCAGTCAGCCAGTATCTCTTTTGTGAATGAATTTTTTTCTGACGTCCAAATGCGGCGCCACAACAAAAGAGGTTGGATTTTGGCCAGATCTTCGATATGAGGCATACCGAGTTCTGCATGACATGTGAAGATAGAAGTTCGCTTTGGTACCATCAAGAGAAATCTCATGAAGGTATTCTCTGCCACCTGCAGAGCATTGGTGTTTTTATGTCCCCAGAGACCCGCCCCATAGAGCGCAATAGAGTGGCACTTTGCTTTATAGATGCGGAGAAGCTCTACTGGTGGCCGCTTTCCCAGCTTCTGGGAAAATTTTATAAGAGCTATTATTGCTCGCAAAAGTTGATGTTTGCGAGCTTCAATAGCCGCCTTCCAGTTAAGTTTGTCATCTATCATTACCCCAAGGTATACATATTGTGTGGTCAAGTCAACTCTCTCTTTATCAAGGGAGATGGTGATTCTTCCCCGTTTCTTTCCCTTTCCCGCCACCATCACATATGTTTTTTAAATATTTATTTTGAGGTCCAGAGTACCCATAAACTTTGAGTATCTATCTAGGGCTTTCTGCAACTCTCGCGGAGTGCGTGCCAATATTACGGCATCATCCGCGTATAGAAGCGCAGGCACGAGGCGATTTTTTGCTCGTGGGAGGTCCTGACCCCCTCTCAACATCTCTACTTCTAGACTGTTAGTATAAAGAGAGAATAAGAAGGGGGCCAGCACGCATCCCTGCCTCACGCCCCGCTCTACCTTAAAGGAGTCAGATAATTCGCCCTGTGTTCCAAAACGGACCCTTGATGAGGCGTTGAAATATAGTGCATGGAGGAGATGTACAAGGTCTAGATCTATACCCATATCAATAAGCACTGTCCAAAGTTTCGAATGGGACACACAATCGAATGCTGCGGAAAGATCAACATAGACCATGTATAACCTTCCTTGCTTAACAGATATGTATTTTCCCATTAAAAGGGCTAAATTCAGTGCCTGTTCAGTTGTACCAAAGCCCTCTCGAAAGCCAAATTGGATGTCAGATAATATATTATGATCATCTACCCATTCCTGGAGACGCTGAAGGACAACTCTACCCAAGACTTTACCAAGCGAATCCAGTAATGAGATTGGCCTATAACAGGTCACGTCTTCTCTGTCTCCCTTCTTAAAAATGGGAACCATAATCGATTTTGTCCAGGTTTTAGTTAGCCCACACTTCATTGCTGCATCGAACATTCGTTTTAGGATTGGGGCCCATAAATCCAATCTAAACTTAAAAAAATCAACCGGTACACCGTCTGGGCCAGGAGCCTTTCCACATTTACTCTTTTTAACAGCGTTTATAATTTCATTCAATCCAAAATTTAAGGGGATCGGAAATGGGCTTTCTTGTGTGTTCTGACCACTCTCTTCTACCAATTCTACTGTCGAAGTTTTGCCAAAAACTTTCGAAAAATGATTTACCCATGTTGGGCCCTCAATCGCTGCTTCTACTGTAGGCAGGAGGCCATTATCATTCAGAAAGGGGGTCTTCACAACCTTCCAGAATTGCTCGCTGTTTCTGTTCTGGGAACTTTCGTGTAGTTGGTCCCAG
Organism: Triturus cristatus; assembly: GCF_964204655.1. Taxonomy (NCBI): domain Eukaryota; kingdom Metazoa; phylum Chordata; class Amphibia; order Caudata; family Salamandridae; genus Triturus; species Triturus cristatus. The sequence goes on along the minus strand of NC_140580.1, from coordinate 529,283,419 downwards.
AGCGCTTTTTTCAGTTCTTGTTTTCTAGTTTTACAAGCTAGTCGATAAGACCTCCTTAATCTACGGATCTCCTCTTGATCTCTTACGGGTTTGGTCAATGCTTTCTTTAAAGATTTGTGGGCCAAGGTGCAGTTGTGGCCAAACCACCCTTTTGTCCCACCTTTGTTCCCTTTCTTGTTACAAGTTAGAAGGTCCTTTATCTTTTCCATAATTAGGGAGAAGTTATATAGAAGTTCTTCTTCACCAATATCAATATCCAGGCAGTTCACAATCGCGGGATATACCGCCTGAACCGCCTTGTTTGTTATGACTACTGGATCTATTTTTCCCCATCCTAGGGCATAACCATTAGTTTTTGTAAGATAGATATTGTCCTGGGCAAGTGCACTCATCAACAATTGAGATGTAAGTTGCCCCTGATCAGTATCCAAGTCGAAAGCCAATGCTACATGATCACTTAAGGTGTTAGCTTTCAATCTAAAGTTCCGGGCCTTACTTTCAAGTGTGGATGAGACCAATATATAGTCGATGGTCGACTCCCATCCCCTGCCTAAGTATGTGGGGTGCAGCTGCCCAGATTCGATATTGATTTTGTTTAAAATCATTAAGCCTAACTCTGATAGTGTTTCATTTAATAGATCTCCTACCTTAGTGTGGCGGAAGTGGGTCATCTGGTTATCTATTTCCTCGGCCAGACCACAGATATTGGAGTTTTTTTCTTCGCAGGGGTGGTGGTTAAAATCCCCACCCCAGACAATACTTGGGACATCTGATCCAAACGTTTTTTTTGCCAGGGTTGAAAGTTTCTTATGGATAGACCCAAGTAAGTTTATTCTCTCACTTTCTGGAAAATTATCATACATGTTTACCAAAATGATTGTTCCGTTCTTCGGAAGTGAGAGCTTCAATATCTGGTAATTTGAATATAGGCAAAGAGGTGTTACTTTTAGGCCCGATATGGTGTTTTTTATATACACCGTCAGACCCCCCTTAGCCCTGCCATAAGGGCCAGCAACTGCCGGTGAAAAATAGGTTTTATAGCCATTCAAGTGGAGTTCGTTAGTGGACCGTGTCTCCTGTAAGCAAATTATATGGTAGTCCTGCATGAAACCTGAAGCGCTCCCATTTATTAGTTTTTTGCGTAGGTCTGCGATGTTCCAGGACATAATTTGGACTATAATATCATTTTTTCTAGGGGCAATGCATATATTTGGTCTGACTACCTCTGTCTCGGGTGGATGCTCTAAGGCTCTTTGCCCTTCGTCTCCCCTCATCTTAAATTGATGGATACAAGTGTTCCCCGGGATAATAGTATCGGGTCCTCTCAGTGGGGTTAGAATGGGTATTAGGGAGGAGTTACTATCAACCTTAACTTGCCTTTCTACACTATCAATGGGTACTAGGAAGGAGTTACTATCAGCCTTAACTTGCCTTTCTACACTATCACTGGGTACTAGGGAGGAGTTACTAACAGCCTCAACTTGCCTTTCTACACTATCACATAGAAAAACAGTATCAATGGGGGTGGTTTTATTTACCATGGTGGATTTTTGAACTCGAGCCTGCCCTACGCTGAGTCAATCTACATTTTCCAGATCGCACAGAGCTGAGAAATGATTATGAGTGGGTATAATAAACCTCTGATATGACTGGGGATAATTGTTCTGAGGTGGAAAATTTAGGGGCTGGAATGGGTGTTGGTTATGGATCAAACGCCTCCCCGTAAAGTGGGGGTTAAACAAATGGTTAGAAGCGTATTGATGGGGAATTTGATGGTCTACTTCCCTCCTGTCTTGGGGACGATCTTTTACAGGGTGGAATTTAAAATGAGAGGTCAATTCACGTGGATAAAAATAATTGACATAATGTGTGGAAATGGAATTCCCCCCTCTTGCTTCATACCAGTCTCCAATGCATCTGACAGCTCTATGATCCCTAAAATTTATAATTACCACATCCCCCTTCTTTTCTTTTGGTCTGGTACCCACCCAGCTCGTGCGTCTCACCATTAAGATTTCCCCATTTATATGTGCTGGTAGGGGACGGTTTTGATTTAACCAATAAATGGTTTTGTTTTTTAAAGCATAGTAGTCCTCTCTAGTGCCCTCCGGGAGTTCTGGTACTCCTGTCATGATAATCGTGTAGGGGGCTGATTCTGGGGGTAGGTCCACCCTTCTGGTTGGTGGAGTGTTCTGGGGCTGGAATATCCATTCACCATTCCCATTTTCCTTTATATCTTTTCTCATCTGGGTGTTTAAACCCCCAGGATTATTTTTATTTTTAGGATCTTGGGAATTTCCTCCAATTCCAGATTTAGGGCTGCTGGCCACCCCTATCTCCCTATCTGTTTCTTTGTCGTTTAGATGAGAATTATTTCCCCCTATGCCTGTTGTTGTTTTTAATAATTTTCCCGCTAATTTTTCCCTTTGTGCGGTATACTTGTTACTTTGGATACCACTAGTTGATGGTTGTCCTGGCAAGATGACAAGGGAGGTGTCTTGGTCGACGGTAGAGCCTTTTGTCTGTAATTTTAGAAATTCAGATAAAGTCGAATTATTCCCTTGAATTTGTTTGCCCAGGTCGTCCAGGTATTGACTTATTAATCTTGTCCTCTCAAAGAGAGGGAGTAAAAGAGACTTAACCATTGTCTCTATCTTCATAAGTAAGTCACCCACGGACGCCTGGTCAATAGGTATCTCTATAATGTTTGAGGTAGGGGGAGAATTATTTGTCGCCAGAGGGCCAGTAAAAGTTGCAGTTGGTACTAAAGGTCTGGTCTTCTTCTTTTTTACTACAGGCGCTCTGGTGGAAGGAGGTCTTCTCCTTTTTGGGCCACGTCTGTTCTCTGGGGGCCCTGTGGTCCGAGTAGGAGAAATAACCAGGTTCGGTGAATCTGATAGCCCTGATGTAGTTAGGGTGATTAGGTGGTCTGATGGAATAGGCGAACCTGGGGGGTTTATCTGAAGGATTATTTCCTCCGTTTCATGGGTGGGACATCGTCCCTCGGTTGTCGCCCCCGGGGAAAATGCTTTCCCAATAGTACCCAAAGAAAAGCGTTTACCAGTTAGCAAATCCAAGGATAAACGCTTTTCTGTATCCGCGATTTCCTTCTCCAGGACAGTAGTTACACGTTTAAAAAACTGATCTATTGTCCCGGAGACGGGACCATTGGAAGTATTCACAGTTAGGGTACGTGATTTCCCCTCTTTGGTGGACATGTTGAATTAGCTACTAGGCAGTATAGCAAAAATAGCCTGCTTAAACAAGTCCGAATTAACAAAAGTACACAGTCCAGGATTTATATTTAATGAAGGCAAAGAGACGATGTAGCTCTTACCACACTGCAAAGGTTAGTAGAATGGCCCGTCCCGTCCTCGAGCGCCCTCGGACGGCCTCAGACGGCCCGCCCTTTGCCCGGGCTTAGCCCCGGGCGCTCCCGCGCAGCGGGGGCAGTGACCAGCAATAAACTGTGGCGTGGGCGGGGCAGACAGGGAGAGCGACCCAGGTGCTACGGGTCTGGACCTCGCGCAGGGACTCCTGGTACACCGAGTCCCTGCGGGTCAGCTCGCAGCCCTGTGGTCCCGTTCACACACACACCGTCACGGCAGCAACGCCAATGCAGGTCCTAGGAAGGCAGGCAGGCCCAGCAGCAGTCGTGGAGGCAGAGGCAGCGAAGCGGGACCCGCGAAGCGGGTCCGGCAAGGAGTAGCAGTGACAAGGTGTGGCCAGGAAAAAGTCTCCGCTCGTTATAGGCAGGGCAAGATGATGATCCCAACGATTTCCACCGGGATATCGGCACTTATTAGCTGTGGCGTGGGCGGGGCAGACAGGGAGAGCGACCCAGGTGCTACGGGTCTGGACCTCGCGCAGGGACTCCTGGTACACCGAGTCCCTGCGGGTCAGCTCGCAGCCCTGTGGTCCCGTTCACACACACACCGTCACGGCAGCAACGCCAATGCAGGTCCTAGGAAGGCAGGCAGGCCCAGCAGCAGTCGTGGAGGCAGAGGCAGCGAAGCGGGACCCGCGAAGCGGGTCCGGCAAGGAGTAGCAGTGACAAGGTATGGCCAGGAAAAAGTCTCCGCTCGTTATAGGCAGGGCAAGATGATGATCCCAACGATTTCCACCGGGATATTGGCACTTATTAGCTGTGGCGTGGGCGGGGCAGACAGGGAGAGCGACCCAGGTGCTACGGGTCTGGACCTCGCGCAGGAACTCCTGGTACACCGAGTCCCTGCGGGTCAGCTCGCAGCCCTGTGGTCCCGTTCACACACACACCGTCACGGCAGCAACGCCAATGCAGGTCCCAGGAAGGCAGGCAGGCCCAGCAGCAGTCGTGGAGGCAGAGGCAGTGAAGCGGGACCCGCGAAGCGGGTCCGGCAAGGAGTAGCAGTGACAAGGTATGGCCAGGAAAAAGTCTCCGCTCGTTATAGGCAGGGCAAGATGATGATCCCAACGATTTCCACCGGGATATCGGCACTTATTAGCTGTGGCGTGGGCGGGGCAGACAGGGAGAGCGACCCAGGTGCTACGGGTCTGGACCTCGCGCAGGAACTCCTGGTACACCGAGTCCCTGCGGGTCAGCTCGCAGCCCTGTGGTCCCGTTCACACACACACCGTCACGGCAGCAACGCCAATGCAGGTCCTAGGAAGGCAGGCAGGCCCAGCAGCAGTCGTGGAGGCAGAGGCAGCGAAGCGGGACCCGCGAAGCGGGTCCGGCAAGGAGTAGCAGTGACAAGGTATGGCCAGGAAAAAGTCTCCGCTCGTTATAGGCAGGGCAAGATGATGATCCCGCGGAGCTGTAGAGAAACGGCATTTTCCATTTGGAGAATACTTTTTCCCAGGTGAAAAAAAAAAATCAATTGTTTTTGTCATTTCACAAAAGCAATGTTATTTTTATTTGGTGTAATTTAAGTGAAAGATAATTATGAGGAAGCCTCCAAACCTAAGTCTGATCCATTCACTTCAGGATTTTATTTGAATTGCAAAAAGTCATAAATCTACTGCCATCAGCAGGGCCGGAATGGCTGTAGCGGGCATCATGCGTTTTACCGGGAAGCTGGAAGGGTGGGGCCAGTTTTGTTACTGGGGGTCAGAGGCGGCTCCTCTGCAATGACTGAGGACCATTGCCCCACTGCCTGGCGCAGAACCTGCAATAGAAAAATAAAACTATGCTCTAGCATCGTTTTATTTTTGATTGGCTGGCTCTTTACAGCTTGAGCATGGAGGTGCGGGGCATGGGAGGGGGTGAGCAGGAGTGCGGGTGCACTCCCTAAGTGCTCATGCGTGTTTGGCCAGCCGTTTCAGGCTGACCAAAACACACATGTGAACTTAGGTTTTCTCCAACCCAGCTGCATTGAGCAGCCGGGCTGGCGAAACCCTCCAGACCCCCAGGCCTGAGAGGAGCGTCTTTCTTGTCTGCTCAGGCCAATCCCCGCGCTACTCTGCAGCACAGGGATTGACTGGGAGTCTGTCCCATGGGCTGTTGGGACCCAGGAAGAGGCCAGCAGGAGAGACACAATGCGGGAGGCGGCCGGCTGCATCAGGTAAGTTGTTTTCATTACTATTATAAATCTGTGTCTCCCCCCCTCACCCACCACGCTGTCCCTTCATGCTTCGCCCACCCACCCCACCACCCTTTGTCGGCAACTGGGGGCTGGTTTTCAGCAATGCTGCAATATCGCCCTCGTGACAAAAGCAGCAGTGCTGGGGGGTGGTTTTGTTAAGCAGCAAGGTGTCATGCTTGAAGCCACTCCATCCCACCCGGTGGAGGCTGGTTTGTCAAAATTGCCAGGCCTGCTTTGGGTTCTCAGTCCGGCCCTAGACATCAGAGTGCATACCTGCCAACTTGAAGAACAATTTCACCCTGGGAGGAGGGAGCGGGCCTTGTGCCAAGAAGTACCTGCAAGGCGCTTTTGAATCCCACCCGCCCCCAAGTCCCCTCCTCCCAAAAAAAAAACAACTTGCTGAGGCAGGTGCCGATATCCTAGGGTTTTTTCACACCCCTTAATGTACATCAGCAGTTCAAAGCCTCTGAAAAGGAGCTGGAAAACCACTACTATGGTTTTCAGCTCGTTTTCCATGCCACAGTGTGATATTGACACCTCACGGGAGACCGTGTGATGGGAGCAAATATCTGCGTCACACGGTGGCACAGTGTGAGTTGGCAGGTATGAGAGTGTATAGCACCGTGGGAGCAGACGGGCAACTGTTTTTAAAAGTAATTTACAGCTTAATCCCATTGGTGATCTGATAACCTCACGTTTTATAACATCCATCAATTTAGAGTAACGCAGCTTTATGAAATGCGGCATTTCTGCATTAAACCATATTTCGCCATTACCTCTATACCAGAGTTTTGCAATGTTAATTATTGCTCAGTGAAGGACTTGCTTCCAGGGCCAGGCTGTCATAGAGAATAAACCCTGCATCAAAATAAAAGTGGACCGTGTGCTTAATTGGTTCTTTGCAAGGTAGAGAGATAGCAAGCATTTGTGTTGCTGCAGACAACGTTTGTGGCCTTATCTTAGCAATTAACCGGCCCACCACACCAGAAAACAGCCCCAAAAAGTGCTAGAAACCGGCTTACACATTGATCTGTCAGACCAGCCCTTCTTCTGGCACTGAAACTTTGCAATGTAGGCCAGTCAGGCCCTGCTTGCTTCACACACAGAGAAGTGCTTACTGGTATTGGAAGCTTTCCCCTTTCTCTCTTTCTCCCCCCCATCTCCACCCACCTCTCTCTCGATATCTGCAGGGTTCCTAAAAATGTGAACTGAACTGCCAGCAGAAGTAAATTATAGCTCCTCTCTGCATGAGCTCTGATGAACTTTCACGAGGAACGGAGGAGGAATGGTGTTGAAAAGAAGATCTCTTCCAAACGTGTTTCTTTTTTTTTTTTTTTACAATTGAACAGGATGATGCCTGGGGGTTCAGGAAGCCAGCCTTCACTTTCTTTTAAATAAAATAACTCAAGCAGACTTTATGAGCAGCAATGACAAGGATAAATGCAATTCCTGATTTTAAACACAGACAAGCACTTCTCATTGTCATACCTGGCCTCTTCCCTCTTTTGCGGTGTGATTGGCAAAAGTAGATAATACAAGAATTTACAGCACGTGTCACTGAAAAACTAGAATACCTTTGGCATTTGAGGCCACATTTTAGGAACCAGATCATGTGGTTAAAGAGTTATGTGACTAAGCGGAGCCCAATTGATACCTAATTCAGCAATTTCCAAAAACAAGTGGTCCAACCCCTTTCTTTAAGTAACTTTGACTAACATGTATGTAGTGCCGACTAAGTTAATAATTACAAAGATTAGAGGAGTTGGGTGGTTTAAGTAATAATCAAAATCGATTGCTTTTTATTTAAAGAAAAATAAATTCAGTCCAAACTACGTTGAACATAAAAATGTAAGAAGTTTTACATGAATCTATTTAGATAAACTGGGTAAAATCTGCAATGTCCTGATATAGTCGCACATAAACTATGCCAATTACTGACGCTTGTGTCCTGAAAACAAGTGGCAGTCAGAGTACTAGGGGCTGGGGGACCATCTTGGATACAGGGAAGATGTGATGGGGAGGGAGTCCCAGAAGAAAGGCCACTGGCCCCAAAAAGTTGAACCTATGTTCTCTTGTGGGATTCTCATATTCGTATTTGGATCCATAGATCTATGACTTTGCTGGAAGTGTGGAAGTGGAAGTGATTTTGAAAAAAAGTCGAAACAACCAAAATAAATCACAGTGTAAGTATGCAGGGTAAAGCCAATACACAATGGGTACATTAAACTGGTTCCGATATTATGACCCTTAATTATGTAACATTTTACACTCAGCCTTATGCTTGAAGTGTTATCATGTACAGCTAAACTTTCTTTTTTCGCTTACATTTTCTAACCCCTTAAAAACAAGCAAGCACTTTTTGAAACACGTTTTATACATTATTTCCTCTGCTGATAGGCATTTCATCACTTAGCTGATATTTCCTTTACACACCCTTACAGCTATTCTTTATTGACAAAGAACTCCCTCTAATGTTGAAGGTAAAGTTAGGTTCACAGCTTCATTACTGGACTATCCGCTTGCCAGGAAACATCTTAAGTGTTCCTTTCTCAATTGCTTTCATTTGTTTGTTGTAACGCTTTCTCAATTGCAGCATGTTCTTACCTTTCAATTTATTTCTGGGATAGTCCTACACAATTGCTTTCGACAGGGACGCACAAAACGGCATTCGTGAACCCTCACGTGTAGAGCTATAGAGCCTACTCAAAATTAATTTGGAAACAGAGAGACCCCTTTTAAAAAAAACTATTTTCACAAGACGACGAATGGCTGCATTTTTCTGTCTATATAAGTTTGAGACAGTGCATCTAAATTTTTGATTGTGATAAAAACCAGGCCCAATATTATAAACAGATCGCGGTGTGAAATGAGGCTTTACCTGAATATGCTAAGACATATATTACTATTGCAATACCTGTCGCCACAAGCCCAGATGTTTACTGCCAGTTATTCAATCATGGCATGAGCTAAGGAATGCTCATTATCATTGATTAAAGGAAGGAATATTATTGCCAGTCCTGAAGAAGGTGGTTTTATCACTTCACTCCACCGAAACGCGTCGACGCAGAGTACTTGGTTTAATTTGTCTTGGTCATAGGTCACAAACTGACATTGTTAAGACACATCTTTGGTGTCTGTTGTAGTTTTGCCATCCATATTATGTTTGATTGCTGTTTTTTATGAGACATTGAATTTATCTAATTGTTTTAATGATGTACTTGTTGTGTGAACATTTATATGTTCTTTCATGAAAAGCGTATCTGTGATATTATGCCCTTTTTTCACCTATTGCTGTAATTGGATTATCAATGTGTCAATAAATTTAATCAGAGTTTTTTAATAAATTACATATTTTTTTAACATAAATTCTCTCACATCTCATTCGGAGTTGTTTCCAGTGTGTGATATATCTGAGTGGATGATTTGACTGAGTGGTATACGTGGGCAATCTAAGTGAAATTTGTTAATTAAGTTCAAAGGGAATCTTTTTAACTATATAGTCCTACACAAGCCAGCAATGGTTATGCCATTGCTGACAAAATCCTCCTTGGATACTATTGACTGCACTAAATTGTTGGAATCTATTGTTGGAAATCACCTAATAAATTTTCTGGTAAGGACTGATGGTCTGGATGATTTACATATTCGGCTTTGCCCACATCGGATGGAACAGCTTTGATTATTTCAGATATGTGGGTGGGCTTCGAAACTGTCATCCACAACCTACTTGCCAACTGTTTGTAGGGAATAGGACTTATGGCTTCTCTCCTTTCATCGTTTAAATCTTTCTTATATAATCACCTTTAGAATATCTCTATGTCCCTTGGTTCTGCTAAGTGTTAGGGCATTCACTTGTTAAGTTCCCAGGGCTCTTGACTCATAATCCCTTTCAATAATATATTTGGAATCTCTCGCATGACTCGTTCAGTCCTACCGTCCTAATTTCTAAATGTATGCAGATGATACCAGATCCCATCAAGATTCGTCTGTCTCAGGTGTTACAGTGTTTGAAGGTTTGAAGACATCTAACTTTCAACTTCACATAGTTATTTAAAAACTTTGCATGCTTTGTGAAATATGAATCTTAATTAATAAAAGCTGTGTTGGTAGCCCTTCACAGTGGCGAGGAACCATTCCCAATTCTGTCAGGGAATGGAAGAAGCATGGGGTGGAATATTACCACTTGGCAGTTATCTATCCCTTGTTGTAAGTCCCAATCATCCTAAGGTAAAGTACTGAGCCACACTGGTCCAGTCTCCAAAATCAACAGGCAATTGATGGAGTCCTACTCTCTAACTCCCCCTTTCAGTGCTATGCCTAACTCCTGCTTCATCAATTTGACAGAGCCCCACAGCCTTTCAGTTGGTGACCCTGAAAAGGGTAGAAGGGTTTAGGCATGATGCCCTGTCGCAAATATAAATGACTTGCATAAATGTACTCAAACAATTATGCAAAAATAAAAAAATAATCTAATCCAATCCATAAACCTTAAAATTACATATATATATATATGATTTGTAACTCCAAAACGCGTCTGACCTGGTGTTAATAAACACGCATTCTATTGTGGCCTTGGCTCCCGTGTTCTTTCGTCCCGTAAGGGGAAAGTGAGACGCAGCGGTATCGAGTGGATATATATATATATATATATATATATATATATATATATATATATATATATATATATATATATATATATATATATTATCTACTGGCGGTCTATTTGGAATAACGTTGGCGCCGATTGACGAATCTTCGCGAAATTTTCCAAAGTTTTGGCCAGCTCTGCTCCGCTCCTACCCTGAAAGTTTCGCAGTGATTCGTCAAGCGGGGGCTGAGAAAAAAGGGGGCTGCCAAAACGTGTTTTCCCCATGCAATGTCCCATAGGACCTGTTGTCGCAGCTACAGCCCGAACTGCTGAACGAATTACACCAAATTTGGCAAAGAGGTAGTCCTCAGTTCAGACACGTGCCTTTTGCTTAAATGGTGTAAATCCGTTCAGTAGTTCCTGAGAAAATTACAGTTAAAAGTACATATATATCTATGGCCGAGGAGGATCCGCGGACCCTCCCTGCACCCAGCGCACACCCTGCCATGCACGAGCTGAATGCTAATTGGCTGTCAACACTCCAGATCAGGAAGTGTTGGCAGCCATTTTGTGCCTCGGCAGAACCGAGGCACAAGAAACCTAAAAAACGAATGCGAAAAACGCGACAAGGGGGCAGGGTAGAAACACCCTGACCCCCTAGGTCTGCTCAGGGGGTCCCACAAGGCCCCCAGGGCCAAAATAAGAAAAAAAAAACATAAAAAATCGGCGAGTTCCGCGCACCTAGCGCGAATTTTGGCCGGAAAAAAAAAACAATTCAGCGCGGGCTCCCACGCTGAACATTCTATTTTGCCGCCGGGGACCAAATCCCGGGGGCATAATTTTAAAAAAAGTGTGGGGGGTCCCAATCCCCTCCACACTGCCCTGGGGACCGCCACCCCCGGGGCTCCAAGATTGAATATGCAGGGGGGCTCACGGCCCCCCGCAGCCCCGTGGACCGCCACCCCCCAGGGCTTCATTATAAATGGGTGGAGAGCCCCGGGGACCACCACACCCTGGGACTTTAATTTCATGTATGCGGGGGGCTCATGGCCCCCGCAGCCCCGGGGACCACCCCCCCCCGGGGCATGTTTGTTTAGAAGAAAAAAAAAAGGGTGGGGGGGCTCGAGCCCCCCCACATGCCCCGGGGACCGCCACCTCCCCGGGGCACTAATTATTTAAAATAGGGGGTCCATTAAGGACCACCAAGCCCCGGGGACCACCACCCCACGGGGCTTAAAATTAAGTGGGAGGGGGGCCACGCGGCCCCCCTCCTGGAGCCAAAGATGGCCCTGGGGACCACCACCCCCCAGGGCCGGCTCCTGCAGTGTCCCGGGGTGCCCACCCCCGGGACACTGCTGTTTGCAATGTCAGGGCGGGAGCCTCGCGGCTCCCACCCTCCCATTACAAACTGCTTTGCTTCATTGAAGCGAGAGCAGGGATATCTTGCTTCAATGAAGCAAAGACGATTGCTTTTCCACATGGGGAGCAGCATGTTAGCTGCTCCCCATGTGGAAAAACAATGCCGGCTCCCGCAGACGCGGGGAGCCGGCTGGGACCGTGGGGGGATTGGGACCCTAACGAGATGGCCAGACCCCGGGGGATGGGGTCCCCGGGGCCAATAGTGGCCCAGGAGGGGGGACCGCGGCCCCCCTCCTAAAACTAAATAATTTAAAAAATGGCCCCGGGGGATGGGGTCCCCGGGGCCAAAAGGGGACACAGGAGGGAGGCAAGGCAGCCCCCCTCCAAAAACAAAAATAAAAAAAAAGGCCATGCCCTGGGGGATGGGGCAAATTATGGCTTCGGGAGGGGGGCCATGCGGCACTAAGTGCAATGCGACTTTGTGTTACGGTGAGCAGTCGATCGATCCGATCTGCCGCCGGCAAGAAAGTCACATTTGCTTGGTTTTTTTTGTTTGCTTTTTATTGTTCCCTGAAGTTCATTGTTTGGTTCCTCCTGTTTTTTTTTGTTTTTTTTTTTGTTTGCAGAAAAACCAAAAAAAATTAAAAATTGTTCAGAAAACCCAAAAAAAATATAAAAGAAGAAAAAAAAAGTTCTTGTAAGAACTAACTTTCCTGGTTTAAAAAAAGAGCTAAATTTCTTTGTTAGTGTGTGAAAGTTTAGATGAATGCATGTGTAGTACGTAATTGAGTGAATGAATGCATTAGTAGCGTAAGGTGAATGTATAAGTGCAGAACTATGAGGAAGTGCTGCAGCATCACACAGTAACCTCTTTAACTACAGTGTGCTGTAGTACTTCCGAAGCACAGGGATGCAACATATGTACATAAATATGTTGCAAATCTATGCTTCTCTCTGCACGACTGCTTAAACTGCAGCCATGTGGTGACACAGGCACCCTTGCACCATAGTGCAAGGATATCTGTGTCATGAGCTGTTTGTTTTTGTGCAGGAAGACACGCCTTCCTGCACAAAAACAATCAGTAAAGGCATTTTTCTCCTTCAATGTATGCTGAGCATTGTAGCATGCATTGAAGATATAAAAATGTGGAGAAATGAAAACAATTCTCCTTGTTGTGCTTTCCTACACCAATTTTAGAATGGTGCAGCATTCACACACATATCGAGATTTATGATTTCTGACAAATCTAGACATGTGTCTTGTTCTATGAGTATTCAGTGCAATCATGCACAACAACACTTATAGAACACCCTTTCAACGCAAACTGGTGTGCATAATGAGGTTGTATTTACATGGAGTATAAAAAGTGCACAGAGTGCCTTTTCCTCTCTTTGTAAATATGAAAGAGTGTCTTGCGCAATAACTATGTTACAAAAGTGACATATTTCCAGTTTAAAAATTCCTTGGGAATGATAGAAGATAAGCACAGAGTTTTGTCTGCAAAGATGTTCAAAGAAGAATGATTGAAATAATTGCGGTCCTTCAATAGCTACAATGGGAAATATTATGAACCCCTCAAATCTCTTTTTTTGCAGGTCACATGATATCTGATTATGGTCAGATTTCAAAACTACATAGGTATAAACAGAGTGTTTTTAGAAACGTGTTTTAACTTTGTAGCTTCTTGCAGGCCTCCTCATTCTGCATATTGAGACTTAGTTAAACTTACATTCACAGTAATAGCAATAAAAAATGGTATACATTTTTTTCAGATTTTCATTGCAATCTAAATTCATATAAATTGCTTTTTTTTAAATTTGGATCTGTGAAAGAAAAGGAAAAAAAAATAGAACATGTAATAATACATTTTTTACAACACAGCATAATTTCCACAAAGTAATTTGTTTGCCTTTTTTGCTGTTCTCAGATTATATTGAATTTCACTAAAAATAGAGATTTCAATCGTACTCATCACTTAACAGCGGGCAAAAAAAAACAATCAAAAAGATTGTTAAAAAAAACAACAACATGCTATTCTCAGCAAAATACCACAAGATACAAATCACAGATATATAAAATGCTTACAGCTAACAAAATTTTATAAGTTTAACTTACAAAAACTGTAAATGTTGTCGCTTTAAAATATTCACCGAATCTAAGGATTAATTTTTGGAGGACGCACCACGCCCACAACGTTTTTTTCAGTGGTGTGGAATTTTTTTTACTTTTCCCGAGGAAAGATCAATGCCACCTTGGTCACGTGCAAGATTTGCAAAAGAGTTCTGTTGCAAGGGGATCCTAACAAGAAATACTCGGACGGCACGGCAAGTATGATGAAACACCTAAGGACCCTTCATCCAAACAATCTTGCACGAGAAGAGTGCAAACGGATGAGAAACACTCCTGTTCTGTATCTGTAAAATAGAATCACAAATAAATGTATATTAATAACTTTCAAATTTATACTATTCCATTACTGTACAAACACATTTTATATGAAAACTGACTAAGAAACTATAGCCCTGAACCACAAGTGTGACAATGGTTAAAACACTACATGCATAGTGCATACTACTTTGAAGCAGTTCATGCCCTAAAGCCTACCTCACTAAAAGACTACATGCTAACTGACTGAATGATTACAGTACTATAAGGAGACACACTGGGTGAGTGACAGGGTGTTTGCTAGAAGTGTATGAATACTGACTGGGGAATTGAAGGTGTGAAAGACAACTGTGTAGGTGGTTAGAGGCCTGCATGCATAGTGAATAGGCATTTGAAGCAGTCTATGTGCTAAGGCCTGGCTCACTGCATGAGTACTTGGGAACTGACGGAATGATTAGAGTACAGCAAAGAGAGTGCCTGGGTGAATTTATAAGTGGTTGGCTTTTGACACAGTGAATGGATTAGTACTTGGTACTGAATGGGTCACTAGAGGAGTGCAAAGGGAGTGACAGGATGTTTCCTGGACTGTATGGATACTGACTAGGGAATTGAAGATGTGAAAAACAAGTGTATAGTATGTTAGAAGACTGCATGCATACTGCATAGACATTTGAAGCAGTCTATGTGGTAATGTATGGTTCACAACATGAGTACTTGGAAACTGACTAAATCATCAGACTACTGCTAGGACAGTGCCTGGGTAAAACGTTTAAATTTTCAGTTCTGGCACAGTGAAGAGAATAGTACATGGTACTGCACTTTAGTGTCAAACCCTGACTCATTTTATCAATGCATAAGCAAAGAATAGCTTCTAAAGCTACTAAAACTTGACAACATGACCGATTTTAAAACAGTTATCTGTCAGCAAATACACGATGTTACCAAATGCTTCTATCACAATCCTTACCCAAATGTACACAGACTCACAGTGTGATTTTAAAGAAGCAACACTATCCTAGGAGTTTACTAAAACTCATTCACTAGTCTAGAAGAGGTAAGGGTACTGCACACAATCTACACATTTAAGTGCAGCAAATTAGTGTCAAAGCATGACTCATTTAATCAACGCAAAAGCAAAGACTGGCTTCTAATGCTACTAAAACTTGACAACATGACAGGTTTTAAAAGAGTTATCTGCCAGAAAATACACGATGTCACCAAATGCTTCTATCACATTCCTTACCCAAATGCACACAGACTCACAGTATGATTTTAGACAAGCAACACTATCCTAGAAGTTTACCAAAACTCATTCACTAGTCTAGAAGAGGTAAGGGTACTGCACACAATCTACATATTTAAGTGCAGCACATTAGTGTCAAAGCATAACTCATTTAATCAACGCAAAAGCAAAGACTGGCTTCTAATGTTACTAAAACTTGACAACATGACAGGTTTTAAAAGAGTTATCTGCCAGAAAATACACGATGTTACCAAATGCTTCTCTCACAGTGGTTCCCAAATGCACACAGACTCACAGTGTGATTCTAGACAACAACCACTATACCTAGGAGTTTACCAAAAATCATTCACTACTGTGGAAGTGGTAAGGGAACTGCACACAATCTACATATTTCAGGACTGCACGTTTGTGTCAAAGCCTAACTCATTTAATCAACGCATAAGCAAAAACTGCCTTATAATGCTACTAAAACGTGACAACAAGACAGGTTTTAAAACAGTTATCTGTCAGCAAATACACGATGTTACCACATACTTCTCTCACAGTGGTTCCCAAATGCACACAAACTCACAGTGTGATTCTAGACAAGCAACACTATCCCTAGCAGCTTACCAAAACTCATTCACTACTGTGGAAGGGGTAAGGAGACTACACACAATCTACATATTAAAGTACAGCACATTAGTGTCAAAGCATGACTTATTTTATCAATGCATAAGCAAAGACTGGCTTCTAATGCTACTAAAACTTGACAACATGACAGGTTTTAAAACAGTTCTCTGTCAGCAAATAAACAATGTTACCAAATGCTTCTCTCACAGTGGTTCCCAAATGCACACATACTCACTGTGTGATTCTAGACAAACAACGCTATCCCTCGCACTATACCAAAACACATTTCTTCATCTAGAAGGAGTACTACATTTTAATATAGAAACATAACTCATTTCACAAATTCATAAACAATGACTGGTTTCTAATTCTACCAAAATATAAAAACAGCACAGTTATCTGTCTGCAAACACATGAAAAACACAAATGCTTATCACAGAATGGTTTCTACATGCACACGCACTGTCAATAAGATTGTAGAGAAAAAAAGTACTCCCTACACTTTAGCAGGAGAAATACATCAGTCTGATTAAAATTAAAATAGTCTACATACATCCCCTCACAATTAAATAACTCACCTTTCAAGTTGTTTTGTAGATTAAGAAGTATATCAGTCACACACCAGATTTTCTTTTACAGAATCTCTGCACTGTGCACCTCTCAGCAAAAACAAAGAATGGAAAAGTTTCCCTTTCATTTTCCACACATATACATGTAAACATCAAATCACAATCCTTCACACATAAATTCAAAAGCAAACACACATTTCTATTGGTTAAACATTTCAACCCTTTCCAAATGAAATACATTTCAACCCTTCTCCCAATCTGCCTTCTGCCTGTTACCATAGAAACAGGTCATGGAACACTGCACTGAGCACACAGGTCACAAGTTCAGCACACAATGTTGCTAAACAAGACACCAAGTGTGCTTGACTTTTCAATATATCAGCTTTGCCAAATTTGGAGTCATTCCTTTCAGCGGTTCGAGCTGTAGCTGTGACAACAGATCCTATGGGAAATTGCATGGGAAAAATGCGTTTTGGGACCACCCTTTTTTCTCGGCCCCTGCTTGACGAATCACCACGAAACTTTCAGGGTAGGACAAAAGTTTGGAAAATTTCGCGAGGATTCATCAACCGGCGCCAGACTTATTGGGAATAGAATGTTGCGGATTTCCTATGGAAAATAGGTCCTAACTATAACTATCTACTGGCGACCGCCAGTAGATAATATATATATATATATATATATATATATATATATATATATATATATATATATATATATATATATATATATAGGAAACGTCCTCTGTGTATAAACTGCCTCCTCCTAAACGGAAGTCGCTTCGTTACGGGAGGATCCCACAGAAGCGGGTCCTGTTAAATTGCAGTAAGTCCTTCTCAATCCATGGAAGGAAAAACGAAGCCGTGTGTGGTCCTTCAAATCTTTATTCAGCCACTTCTGCCAAACACTTTTCGAGTGTCACGCACTCTTGTTCACTGACAGTGAACAAGAGTGCGTGACACTCGAAACGCGTTTGGCAGAAGTGACTGAATAAAGATTTGAAGGACCACACACGGCTTTGTTTTTTCTTCCATGGATTGAGAAGGACTTACTGCAATATATATATATATATATATATATATATATATATATATATATATATATATATATATATATATATATATATATTACCTACTGGCGGTCGCCAGTAGGTAGTTATAGTTAGGACCCCTTTTCCATAGGAAATCCGCAACATTCTATTTTGAATAACTTTGGCGCCGGTCGACGAATCCTCGCGAATTTCTCAAAATAGGTGGGGCGCTACGCTCCGCTCCTACCCTGAAAGTCTCGGGGGGATTCGTCAAGCGGGGGCTGAGATAAAAGGGGGGTCCCAAAACGCGTTTTTCCCATGCATTTTTCCATAGGACCTTTAGACAGGGCTACAGCCCGAACGGCTGAACAGAATTACTAGAAATTTGGCAGAGAGGTAGTCCTCAGGTCAAGGAAGTGCCTTTTGTAGGTTTGGTGTAAATCTGTTCAGTAGATTCTGAGAAAATAGCCTTTAAATCAATATATATATCTGAGCCAGCTTACGGTACGCTTACCGTAAGCTTACCGTACGCGTACGGTGGCGTGCGCGAGCGCGATTCTGATTGGCTGTTACATCTAAGTAAACATTCGAATCGGTCGAAACCAGGAAGCGGCGGCCGCCATTTTCTCTCTCACACTCTGAGGGGGGGGCTGTAAATAAAGGCAAAAAACATATAAAGGGGCTGTTTAGACAGCGCCCATGCACATAGCCATGTTAGTTGAGTCCTCAAAGGCCAAAAACGGTAAATTTTTATTTTTTGAAAATTTCGCCGATTACGCTTACCGTACGCGTACGGTGCGCTTACGCTAAAAATTTTAATAAAAAAAAAAAAACTCTCTGTGCATGGCATATTATTGTCATCACTTACAAATTAAATTTAACAGATTACCTATCACAAGGAAGCGCATAATATGTCCTCCATGTGCGCACGGTGCGTAACGTGGGCACGCGGTGCGCGTAGCGCACTGCGTGCCCACCTTGCGTGTACGGCACTAACTGCGTAAAGTGGGCCCGCGGTGCGCGAAGCGCACCGTGCGCGCACGGAACGAACTGCGTTAAGTGGGCGTGCACGCCACGAATGGCGTAAAGTAACTTAGCATTTAAAAAACCGTACAAATTCACTGAAAAAAACATAGGTTTCACACACGTTATAGTTAGGAATTAGCATTTAAAAAACCTTGCAAATTCACTGAAAAAACCATAGGTTTCAGACATGTTATAGTTAGCGGAAATTTTACTGATAAAAAACCAATGAAATTCCCCCGTTATAGTTAGTGCAGGCAACTATAACTCACGCGACCGCAATCTTCTGCTGATGACATATGTGTCTTTATGAAAAAAAAATATTTCTAATATATGTATAGCTAAAAATTTATGGAAGAAGACATGGGCAAATAAGTGTCTAAATACAGTATTAGCATCAGCAGAGGATTGCGGTCGCGTGAGTTATAGTTGCCTGCACTAACTATAACGGGGGAATTTCATTGGTTTTTTATCAGTAAAATTTCCGCTAACTATAACATGTCTGAAACCTATGGTTTTTTCAGTGAATATATATATATATATATATATATATATATATATATATATATATATATGCTTACTAATCTAACTCTAGCCTAAGAAACATTGGGGAAAGTGCATACAGTGGGGGGAGGATAATGATGTACCATTCTAACACCAATCTAATAAACAGTGGGAAGGTGTTGAGTACTATCCTCTTTGAATTAAAAGAGTGAATTTTGTTCTCAATTATTACTCTTCCTTCAGTAAAGGCATTCATTAGGGTTGAGCATTTCATTGGGGGCATAAGTTGGGGGGGGCATTTACTGTTCTAACTCCAATCTACCAAATATTGGAAAAAGTACATACATTCGAGGGTGTCAGATTTATTACACCAACTCCAGTTTAACAAAATTGGTGAAAGTGCATACATTGGGGGGGCATTTACTACTCTAACTCCAATCTGAAGGAGGTGCATACACTGGAGGAGGTTAGATTTAATATCTTAATTTTAGTCTAACAAACATTGGGTAAGATGCATACATGGAGTGTTGAGAGTTCAGATTTACTACTCTAACTCCACTTTAACAAACATCGGCAAAAGTACATAAAATGGCAGATAAGATTTGCTGTCATAAATCCAATCTAACAAACATTAGGGAAAAAGGATGTTTGTAGGGGGATTACCTTTACTACACCCAAATAATATATTATCAGAAGTAAAAATATTGTTCTAAAATATTACAAATAAATAAAAAATAACAAACATAATAAAACTATATTTTAAAAAGTACACCTTTAAGTCACTCAGAAAACACAGACATTAAAACAATTCTTTTTCATGAACTAATTAATGAACAATTCATTTCTTTTTAAAATTTAACAAAAGTCTTGCATTACCAAAAATAATTAAAAAGATAAAAAACAATCAAACTCACAAAAACTCACATGACCCATTAAAAAAAGTAAAAAAAAATTATATATAAAAGATGTATTAAAAAGTACAATTAACTACTTACAATTTAATGACGGAATTATCATTCCACAAAATTTTTAAAACCTTGCTGTTCAGTCGGCCTAACTGTGGTGCCCCACTAGCATGGTGTCGGGTTCTGACCTGTGGGAGCTTGACCCCAGCGCTGGGTCACTCTGGTGGAAATTGCTATGCGCTATATAAATCACTTTATTATTATTATCAGTTAAATTAATTAATACATTCATCAAATTATAACAATTATTAAATATTTTGTTGTAAAAAAAGACCTGCACAATCCTCCAATAAACCCTGCTTCCCAAAATAAAATATAATACACACACACACACAAAAAATAGTAAACAATCAAACAAATAAATAAAACTTAAATGCACAAAGTAATTAATAAATTATAGAATTATTAATAATTAATATATGATTAATATAGATCTCTACCACCCAATCCCATACGGAGCCCCACAAACCGAACTTAAAATGTTTTACACAGATAAAAACCAAAATAATCAATTATATAGCACTTACAATCTACAAAATAATCAACGAGTTAATAAATTAACATTAATTAATATGCATTTGAGGCAAAAACTCTATCCATTCATAGCACAATAAACTCGACCTAAACCTAAAATAAAAAAGTAATTCATAATTTCAAAAGCTATTAAACATTTTAAAAATAATAAGAATAAACATATAACACATATTTAATAAAGTTAGCATTAAATAATATATTTGAAAATCGCTACCGATCCAATCCCCCAATAAACCCAACAACCCATAAAAATACAAATAACAATAATATTTATTTAAAAAACAAATTATTTTACAATAATATATATATATATAAATAAAAACATAAAACAATACAATAAAACTGTAATAAAAAACAATATTAAAGTAAAAGTTACAGTTAAAAAAATATCTTCTTAGTCTCGATATTTTGGTCTGTGACATTTTTGTGGCCATGATATTTTGCCACAACCAAAAGGTTGCACAATATTTCTAGGTCGATATTTCAGTTGAACACCATAATTGCCATAGTAGTATGGATTAGTGGTGGATAAATATTTTCTGTTATTTCGCAATATGCAGAAGCACAATTCAACAGAAATCTGCAAAAACTGCTTTCACCTACAATGCACAAAAAGGCCCACAAACTATGAAATGACTGGTTTGTTCAGATTGGGTATTTTGTATGGTTTTCACCAGTTAAATGAAGACCAGTGATAGAGCTAAAAGAATCATGGGACTTGCCCGATTGTGGGTGGTTAAGGAAAGTTTTGCGGTTTTGCCAAGCATATTCCCAAAAACTGCATGAACTGTGGAATCCACCCATTTCTCAACTCCTATAAATCAAATCTGGGCCTTTGTTATGACCCAATTTAGCTCCTCCAGAGAATTTTTAGAAAATGGTGGATTTCATCTATTTTACACTGCACAAAATAAATTCACCCACACATAAAATGGAGACTCGATTAGAAAATATCCTATATTTTGGACCTAAAAAAAATATTACTGAGACTCCGGGTTATTATTAATGTATTTGCACCTTACTGAACCTAATTTTGGTCATGTGATAATTTGTCATAGAAATCTACAGTGGACACCGTGTTTGGCCTTTAATCAAATTTAAGACACTGTGGGGCATATTTACCATGGCTTATCGCCACCAGAACATCCCTTTTTATGGCCGTCTGGTGGCGATAAGCCCTTCGCCTTTTTTACAAGGCTGTGTTAAGCCCCTTAACATGGCTAAACAACGCCTTGTAAATAAGGTCACTTTTCACACAGCACTTAGCATGAAACGGGCGGGCATTGGATGTCGTGGTGGGTGTTCCGTCTCAACACCCATTGGTTTTGCCGCTACCCCCTATTTACAAGGGTGGTGTAAATATGGGCAGTACCAATAATAAGCCAGGGAAAATCTGGTATAAACCTGGCAAAACGAGGAGAAATGATTGATTTTTGCAGTTTCTATGTGTGCTATGCAGCACACATACAAACAGCAAATCACCATTAGTCATTGTTCATGTGCAGGAAGGGGCCACCTTCCTGCACATGAACAATCATTCCCTGCAACATGGACACCCTATCACTATGGTGCAAGGGTGCCTGAGTTGGCGAAACACAGGGGTGCGTAGGATCCTTGTGAATACAGCGCATCCCTGCATTTTTCAACTGACACAGCGTGGCGATTGCAATTTTGGAGCTACACCGCGCTCCACCAGTTTATTATAAATATGCCCCACTGTGTCATGTACTGGGAGCTGTTTTGTGCCGTTCCATCCTTT
Source organism: Triturus cristatus (assembly GCF_964204655.1). Taxonomy (NCBI): domain Eukaryota; kingdom Metazoa; phylum Chordata; class Amphibia; order Caudata; family Salamandridae; genus Triturus; species Triturus cristatus. The sequence continues at coordinate 529,261,283 of NC_140580.1, read as the reverse complement.
GCGAAGTAAAATTTTAGTCTGTATCATTCTGCCTGAGCCCATTGGCCTGCATGTGTGAATTTGAAGCCCCTTTCTCTGTAAGAAGCGACAGGGGCCCCTTCTCAGTCAGTACATGCTGTCACACTTTAGAATTCTCTGCCGCTCGCCCTTCCTCGCACAACTCCCTTCTCCGTCTTCTAGAGACATTTAAAAATAACACTTTCATTACGATTGGGCCTATACATTCTGATAAGTGAGCTAACCCTCAAATTGGAAATATAAATTTTGTGATAAATATTGGCAGATCAAATCTGATGATATTTAACAGAGAAAAATGCCGTTATTTACCAGAACATGTGGATTTTGTGAAGTAAGCACTACAATCTGCATGTTATTCCCCCAAATCTCGTGCTAAATGACAAGTATTGCACCCAATAAATACCTAAAACCGTGTGGTCTTTTTATCACATCCAATAATTACCAATTCGAATTGAGACCAGGGTCTAAATGTTTCCTGTCAGTCTTTTTATGTGTCAAAGAGCCCTGCGGCCAAACGACCACTTGAAAAAAGCTATTAGTATAAATAAATTGAAATAACAGATAATACCACAGAATGTGCACCGCAAGTAACTTGTCTTTCTTCGAATTATAAACTGCATGATTTGGTTTATCTTTTCACATAAATTATTCAACCCTTCTCCACAACTCTTACCCCTAATACTCTGTTCCTGAGAGAGCTCCTTCACCCTCTTTTCTCCTTGAAGCCCAAATCAGCATGAGCTGTACAGGGCCCATCTGGATAATTCATTTGAAGATCTCAAAATATGCTTTTTCACAAACCAGCGCTAAAAGTATGTATACGTGCCAGCTATGTTTGTGTTTTCTAAATCTAGGGATTTACTTCACAGAGGACCATCAAATGAGAAAACAAACCTGGGCAAACTAAAGAATAAAAGCGGAAATGACTGGTGCAAGCTGGTTTGATGCTGTGTTGGGGAGCCAGAGAGCCATGTTTTGCAACTCAAGGCTGCAGATGTGTTAATCTTCCTCCACCTCCCCCAGGTCAGAGTCTTCTGGCCTTGTGAAAGTGCCAGTGTATGTAAAGGAAGTGGTGGGGCTGTCTGGGTTTCTTCCAGCCCGCACAATGCCTATTCTTCTTTCTAAGAATGCCTTCCAAATATCCCACTAACAAAGAAGGAAAAAACTCCATTTGTTTATAAACCATTAAAACACAGGACTGGCACAAGGTTTTGCTGTACAGTCTGTGTCTGCAGACCACCCAACATGTTTCATGGTAGGATTGCTGTCGAGGGGTGGGCGAGTGCCCACGGGGTTTTAGGGTTTGTAAACAGCGCATTAAACTTTCCCCCAAACTTTTCGACTCTTTTTTCTATCATTTAGTGAGTTGTTGTATAACTAACTGGCGATTTCTGTTCTGCTCAGTCGCTCAGAGTGGCTCCGCGAACCCAGAGATATTTGTTTGCAGTGTTTGAGGCCCTGCGCATAATTCTAGCCGAACATGTTTCATGTTTCTTAATTTGAACTCCCACATCAGGCTGATGCTTAACCCGAATGACCCTCTTGGTAAACCCTCTTAGAGACCCTGGGGCAGATTTACAAGCTCCTTGCGCCACTTTTGCGTCATTTTTCCCCATGTTAAAAATGACGCAAAAGTGGTGGAAGGGGGCTTGTAAATCTGCACCCCTGGTTTTATCGCATGGCCGATCTTAGGGGCATATTTACAATGAGGCGATAAAAAAGTATCGCCGCTTTAGCCGCCGTTTTCGGCCGAAAAGCGGCGATAATTTTATCGCTATATTAGCAAGGCCACGCTAACGCGTGAAACCTTGCTTTAGCCTGGGAATTTCTAACGCCCAGCTTTGCATCTCTAATGAGATGCAAAGTGGGCGTTCCTGACCTGACATGATAGGAGAAATGTCGCTAAACGACATTTCTCCTATCATCAAGCCCCACGCTATGAAGCATAGCGTCAGGAAAAGTAGCGATAACACCTGTTATCGCTACTTTCCTAACACCTGCTTCAGGACTGACTTAGCCATGATATCCTATAGAAGGTGGATATCATGGCTAAGTTTGTGAGTCCCTATCAACTAGCTAACGTGAGATTATCGTTTCCAGCGATAATCTCACGTTAGCCAGTTAGCACTAGGATTTTTATCGCCGATGAGATAAGCGTTGCTAATAGCACGCTATCTCAGCGATAAAAATCGGCGCTAGCCGGCGATAATTATCCGAGCGCTAAGTGCACTCAGCGATAATTATCGCCAGTTGTTGGTGATATGCCCCGTAATTATTATATGAGCGCTATTTATAATTCTTATATGGCCATAAGCAGAAAAAAACGCTAGCTTTTATAATTTTACATTGAAGTACTGCGTTCCCTCTCTTTAGATCACCAGTGGCTAAAATGGGAGAATGTGGGTGTCATCAACAACTGATCCGATTTTAACACCAATACATTCTTTTTTTAAATCTTTTAAATGTATTTTTCAAGTCATAAGATTAAACTATATAAATGCATACCGAGCAATAAACAGCATTAAAACGTGCGTGGTCAAGGTCGTTGTATGCCGTGTCACGAACATTGTCCTTATCTAATTAGTACCCAGGCATAGCATGCGTCACTGTGCCAGGAACCCAGCACTGTTGACGAGGGGTGTTGGAACTCACATCACTTCGCCCTAAACAGTGATCAGGGCCGCCTTTAGGGCAGTGCGACTGGTGCGGCTGCACTGAGCGCTGACCTGAAAGAGGGGCTCCGACTTCATGGGGGGGAGGGTGTTTAGCAATAACTTATGAGTAGAGTGATAAGGGGCATTTATGCCTGGTGGTAGTGAGAGAATCCGAGGAGGCTGTCATGGGGAGTGGGGGTACCAAAAATGATTGGCGCACCGGGCGCCATCAGAACTAAAGCCGGCCCTGGGTAGATACTTAGGACCTAATTTCTATTAAAAAGCCATTTTTCAGTTACCTATATCTCTGGCGCCTGTAGACGAATCTTCACAAAAGTTTCCCCCAAATGACACTCACTTCAGCATGTGTCTGGAAATTTTCCGGGTGGCCCATGAGGCAGGGGGCAAGAAAAAGGGCGTTCCCAAAACGCATTTAATTCCCATGTTAACTCCAGTAGGAGTTTTAAACATGACTACAGCCCAAACTGCTGGACGGAATTACACTACATTTGGCAGAAAAGTAGATTTTGTTCCTTCGATCATGCTTTTTGTGACTTGGTGTAATTCCATTTACTAGTTTTAAAAATATTAACCCAAATTCAAATTTGTATAATTAGGAACGTGGATCCTCCGTGGATCCTACTGTCCCTATACTGTAATCTGATTGGCTGCTAACACTTCAACCAGGAAGTGTTGGCAGCCATCTTGGAACTCATCTTAAAATAAAGAAAAGGGGGCAGGGTAGGAATACCCTGACCTCCTAAATGTGGTGGTGGGCTACCCCCATGGGAATAAAAAGATTTTATTGTTCAAATTTGCCGCCTGTCTCCCGAGTTTGTTTTGAAATGAGCCCTTGGGTGGGTCAGGTCATAGGGGCATGAGGATTTATAAAAAGGAGGGCTCACCCCTAGACTTCATCCCCCAACCAGTAGTGCACCATGAGGCCCTTTTGCAAAGTGGTTGAGAAAGGGGGCAGGGCATCCGATGAGGTTACAGAAATACCACTGTGGGGGACCTACTTGTGGCAACAATAGTGGTTCTTGGCCCCCAACAACCCTCAGAAGCCAAGGTGACTTCATCCCCCAACCAGTAGTGCACCAGGAGACCCCTTTGCAGAGTAGTTGAGAAAGGCGACTGGGCCTCTGAAGTGATATCACCAATACTACTGTGGGGGACTTACTTGTGGCAACAATAGTGGTTCTTGGCTCCCAACGACCCTCAGCAGCCAAGGGGACCTCATCCCCCAACCAGTAGTGCACCAGGAGGCCCCTTTGCAGAGTGGTTGAGAAAGGGGACGGGGCCTCTGATGAGGTATCACGATACCATTGTGGGAGACTTACTTGTGGGAACAATAGGGGTTCTCGGCCCCCAACGACCCTCAGCAGCCAAGGGGCACTTCATCCCCAACCAGTAATGCGCCAGGAGGCCCCTTTGCAGAGTGGTTGAGAAAAGGGGCAGGGCCTCCGACGAGATCTTAGCAGTTCCACTGTGGGGGACTTACTGGTGGCAACAATAGCCCCCAAGGGCCCTCAGTAGTGTAGTGTAGTTCCGATAGTACCCTTCATGCAAGACCTATGTTGTTTACAGATAACATATACTGTGGGTCTGGTGGCAAACTGACTCTGTACACCCCCGCCGAATATGTTAGCCTATGTTTTGCATTAGCTAGCTCACCGTGCCACTAGAATATCCTATTATCAGAGAGATTTGTTTTTGGCAACCTCAGAACACAACAAACCCTGATTCCTCAGACTCGTGGAAACAATATACTACTTTTCACCCAGTCACTCGTGCTTGCTTGTTTTGCTCTCAGAGATATACACAGAAGAAACAGTCGAGCGTGTTTACAATAAGAATTTATTGTACAGTTGTTCTTCTAATGTAAAATAAATGTGTTGCTACAACTGTGACACAGCAGCAGAGATATAGAGCCAGCAGTACAGTGAATACAAAGGAATTGTATTATTCTACCATTTTGCAATAGTCATGAACACATACATAAATATGAAATGCATTTATAAAATAAAGTGCGTACTCCTAAGATGCCTGTCTAGATGTACCTAAGTGTACCTAGCATGTGAGCAGGTGCGAAAGAGCCTAAGCCTATGGGCCTAGAGTCTAAGAGCCAAGAATCCCGCTAGGATTTAGTTGAATCCCCATACCTGAATAGTGAGAGTGTGGGACTTCATCCTGGACTTGAGTTGGACACCCCGCAAGGGATTGTCAGACCACTGTCAGCTGGAGCATGTCAGAGCCGCAGCATCTCTGGTCAGTGTGTCAACCTTGAAGTCTCGGTTCCCTCCTGCCTACTGATAGCAAGAGGTGCTGTATTTATACAGTCCATGTGCATATGTTACCCATTGTTCAGTATGAGGATGGCATTGGGGATTAAACCTTATTCATCGATGGTAGAGGTGAAGTATACCCCATGGAGAGTGTACTCATAAATTATTCATATGTGCTAAGGATGACGTGTTAGCAATATCGATTGGGAAAAACCCACCCTTGGCAGGGAACTAGGTGAAAGATTTAGTCCATAAAAGGCCACAGTCCTTATAAGGCGTTATGTCCGTATAAGGCATTCTGTCCTTATTTGGAGTTATGTCCTTATAAGGCTCATTCATATGAAATGACGGGAAGATGATGTAGGGAAAGTGTACGATGTTCCCTGGACCTATATTAGGGTACCGATATGAAATATAACACCCACTCCACCTTATACTTAACAATAATAATACACATTTTCGAGATACACATTTATAACAGTGTCAGTGCATAAACTTATCAAGCAGTAATTTAAAATGTTTCTAAAAACGTTACAAAATTATTTAAAAACAGTATAAAAAACAAGGAATAATGTTCTTTGTGAAGTTTGACTTTTGCTGTAAAGTTCTGCAAATTACAGTTCGAAATGAGTTCGATCACACACGTTGAACTACTGCAAGCGTACTTAGAACGCCATGCTTTGTTATAGAAAGTGTAAATTTGAAAAAGTCTTTTGAAAAAGGGGAAAACAAATTCATTCCCAGCACACGGTGCGCCAGATTTAGATTAGACGTCCTGGCTGGGAGACATAACATTATCGCTGCCTGCTACAGCAGGGGACACCCACTGCAATACTTTGCTTAGCACGTCAAGTGTGAATAGATGGAACTCCTCGCTGCCAACAGCTGTTGTGGAGGCAGCTGGTGTTGAATTTGATACCTCGGTGCCAATGCTGGAGCTGAAATTCAATTCAGTTGTGAAATGCACCTGCGGTTCCTCAAGGAAGGCATGCGTCATGATGGGAATACGCTGGGGACAGAGTCGTGCATGGGACCGCAAGGGTTCCAGCCTGGAGTCTAAGTCCACTGGCGTCTCCGTGTCAGGTGTCAGACATGTCCAACTCACATTCTCCTCCGCAGAACAGGCATCAGAAGACAGGTACGATGCAGTCCTCAAATACTGGTCTGAAGGATAAGAACCAAGAAGCACTTAGTTCTCGTAGGTGAGGTGCAGCCAGATGCTGAATCATGCGCTCACGGTAATATCTCTCCAGGAGAGCTTTTGCAATTTCGCTGGTGGATGGTCCGTCCATTGCACAGCAGATAGACGATAATCAGGATTCCAGCTACAGCTAGCAGAATCAGAGGTATACCCCCGAAAATGCTTCCAAATACGGAGTGTATGAAGTTAGGAATAACTCCGAGGATGGTCTGGAAGGTGTTAAGGAATCCTGACCCTATGGTCTTAAATAAGTGTATAATGCCGCTCGTATCTGACATATTAAAGATACGTCCCACCATTTCTACGAAATGTAGGGGGCAGTTTGTATGGATTAGCGCCTGTACCTCTGTCGAGGTCCTTGCAACTTGAAGTTCAAAGGTTACTCGAGCAGAGGTTAACGGCAGGGTTTGCTGTAAAAGCATGGCTTTCATTCTGCTCAAAGCATCAAGCTGTACAAAAGAAACATTCAGTGAAGGCCATACTGGCGTATCCCTGACTGTATTTGTCGAGGAAACAATACTTGCATACAGCAAGTAACCCTGGTGTTCACGGTGACCAGATAGGCAATGCCCGGGAGCATCCCACAACAAACTTCATTGCTCAGCATTAAGTAACTCCCATTTGAAAGTAACTCAAACGCTGGCATGATCACGGCAGCTGGAGTTCCTTTCATGTGGCAAGACAGATTTGAAACTGAACCATTACAGGCCCCATGCAAAACTATATCTTGGCACACAAGAGAACCGCTAAAAGCGCTCTTGCAGTTAGTGCCACTAAGAAACACTTCTTGATCCCCACTCCAGCATCAGAATTTATATGGTAAATCCCAGGATTTCTTAATGTATTCTTTACCCATTTATTCATATCTGCCTACCTGACTTTGCTCAAGGCAATAGTGAAACTGAAAGGTAGTGACCGGGAGAGTGATTTGGCCGTGGATTAGCCACTCATTGGGCAGTAATTCAGCCACTGTAAATGGTAGCCTGTCCAGTTTTTCAATTTGCAGCATTGTATATTTTGCCCCCCTTTGTGCCATTCCTATCTGTGTATCAGTTAGATTGTATTCTGAAAACAGAGACGTACTGTTTATAAAATGCCAAGGCACAAGGCCTGCATGCAAAGATTTCAACGTTCAGCTCAATAACATAATAGAACGTAACTGTGATTGGCCGTGTTGTAAAATGGCTAAATCATGTTCCAGTATGTCAATAGCAGAAGACACAATGTTGCCCAATGAATATACTCTGGAGGTCAAAGTTGTTAACCCATTATCCAACACAGCAAAAGCTTTTTCTAAGTTTATACAGTCTATTTCCCATATTCTCTCTGCGGCTTCTTGTTGGGAAATCTTCAAGTTTTCATTATAGGCAGCTTAAATGCCTGCATATATGAAATGTTTTTGACGTGGTTTCTTGGGTCCTTGTAAAAAGTCCCTAAGATCCATGTCTTTTGAGAGTAAAGATAAGTGTTGTTTCACTTCTGCAAGTGTTGAGGTTTCTAGCCATTCTAGGCACAACTTCCCAAAACTATAGGATGTCACTACCCCTGGATGTTCTCTCTGTACATAACGTGGATCTGGCCTATGCATACTGAGTCCCTTGGTGATGTGCAGGAACCGTTTATGACATGTGTTTGTGTCTAAGGGCCAAACCACCCACTCCTTCCAATTTGGGTCTGATCTATTGTACTTTAGTACGTCATCAACTGTTGCCCCTCCCTTTGTAGAAGAATTCTACCACCCCTGTCTTGGTGTAGGAAACTTTGGAGTGTTCAGGTCCTTTGTCTTAGCTATTCCAAGACAGAATGTCTGTTGCACATTATAATTTAAAAAGATCATCTGCTGTGGAATGAGGCATGCTCTAAATAGTGCCTCTGTGCCCTGGACTTTCCAGTCCCTCGAACCCCAAATTGATTTTGAGTCAATTTCGCCTTTCCATAGGTTGAAACCCTGTTCAGACAATTGGGCCAAAAAGGAAGCAGAGTAAATATGTTTAGTGTTTTCAACATGATATTCAGTGCTGATGTTAGTGCAACCTTATAATAAAATGAGGCTGGATCTGTGGTGTTAAACCCTGAAAAGTATGCAAATTTCTGTGCAAACGCTTGTGAACTACTTTTTGGTGGTGTTGGGCAATGTTCCCACTGATGGTATTCAAAAACATTCCTAGCCGAAATGGATTTGTGCAGGAAATGATGACCATAATGTTGGTAACAGTACAATTTGTCATAGTCTGATGAACCTTCTAACATTTCATATTAGAAAAAGCAGCAGTTTTCTCTAAATCAGATAACATGTTATTTACTGTTTCAGTGTCCCAATCATCAAAAAATGTACTGGAGGTAATAAAATCACTTAATGAGATATTAAATACATGATTAATGTTTAAAAGTTCGGCCGGTCTGAATATGTTGAAATCAACCTTGTCCCATACTATACCATCCGATATAGGAACAGCTGTAATGTTCACTGATGACAAGTCTCTTTGTTCACGATGTGATGATGTATATGGCTTCAGTAGGATGTTGACCTTTTGGGCTGTGGACCCTTGTTGAAGATAGTGTCCATTGATAAGCATACTAAAATTCAAATCTAAGCCTAACCAGAAAAGAAAAAACAATATCCCAAAAATTACCCCCAGTTCAATCCGAGGTGATACCAGGTTTGTCTTTTGAAGAAAGTTCTTTAATTCTTGCTTAAATGGTGTTTTTGCTGGCGTCGTTTCCGGCTCGCTTGGATCCAGAGAAAACGTATCAAAGTTAATGAAATAGCCAGAAGCAGTTTGATCAATTGTAGGAATTGCATCGGGATTAGTGGAAATGTTACTCTCCTCTCGACGAGGCATGTTGATGTAGACGTCTGTATTAGGTCTAATTGCAACACGTGAATTATTCAGATTTTCATTTTGAATTTGAATGTCCGGTTCAAGTGGAACAAGTTCCATAGCATTGTTGCTTGGCTCTTCAAACGTGATGAGTCTTTCTGTTTGAACTTCTTGGATTGCAGCTAGAGGAGGGCGTCTGCTACAGCGAAGTCCACTAGGCCTACTGTTTAGTATCGGCCACATAGTGTGGTTTGATTAAGTCCATTGAGACAAATCTTTTCTCCTTTTTTCCGGCAAGAGGGGGGAGCAGCATAGTTCTTGTTCTGTGTACTGCAAGGACTGGTACAGGTTTTCTGTAAAAAGGACCACATTCCATTTTGTCCGCAATTTTCTCCCTGACCAGATCCCCGACTTTTGGGATCCAGAAAGGTCTTGCCGTGACTACCTTGACTTCCTCAGTGGCGGTCTGCTTTAGATGGACATTGCTTTGTTTTATCCTGTATTTATTTAGATCCTGTAAAACAGCCAAACGATCATGGATATCAAATGTTTTATCATTCGCCACTGCGCCTTCACAATCAAGATCAGGTACCCACATTCGTGTCCGAAAGAGGACCTCATATGGAGTGACACCCCCTAGACAGCTTCTTGGCTGGTTGTTTAATGTCCGCTGTACCCCATTAAGGTGTGTGACCCAACTACCGCCCTTGCCTAATACCCTAGCTCTTAAAGATTGCTTTAAGTCCCGTTTTTTTTCTCCACAACGGAATTTCCCTCAGGATGCTATGGAGATGAGAACTGCCTCTTTGTATGCCCGAGAGCTAAACGCAGGGCCGCAGTCAGAATGTAACGTGATAACTGCGTATGTGCCAATAAAGACTCGCAAATCTTTTATAGCAGTTCGAGCATCAGCCATACCCATAGGAATCTCAAGCATGAATCCACTGCAACCATGATATATCTGTAAACCCCATCCGTTTGTAAGGGGCCGCAGTGGTCCAAGTACACACAGCCGAGAGGTTTGTCTGACTTTAGTAATGGCGTAGGTGCCTGGCGTGCAACGGTGGAGCCTTTCATCTGCTGACAGATGTCGCATTTCAAGACATAGTCTTTAGTTTGCTTAGTTAACCCTGGCCACCAATAGCGTTGTTTTAGCAAAGAAATAGTCACTGTAACGCCTGGGTGCGCAGAGTCCAAACCTTCATGTGCAGCTAGTATTAAACCTTGCCTACGATCCATATTTGGTATTGCTCTATCCCCACTCCAGGAATCTGAGCATATGGAATGTTTTCTGCATCTAACTTGTAGGAGTATTTGAGTGGAAATGTTTTAGGTACCGCTGTGCTGCCTTGGCGTGATGCGTTGACAGCTATCATAATTTCTCCATCTATTCTCGTTTAAGAACAGTGCAGCTACTGAAGCCATGCGAACAGCCCACTTTGCGGCTTCATCAGCCAATTAATTCCCTTCAATGTGAACGCCATCCCGTTGATGACTCTGTGTATGGATCACGTGAGTCCTCGGTAGCTCTGCTTTCAATTCTGCTACTTGTTTCCATAGCGTTTTGTTCTTAATCGTGCCACCTTTTGCGTCCTTAAACCCGTTTTGTTTGCAATGCTGTAAGTACTCATTGTACGACTGTACACAGTAAAAGGAATCACACACGATCAGTGTGGGGAATTTGTGATCCGTATTTACAAGTGCTAGTATTAGTGCTTTTAATTCTGCCAACTGATCCGTGCAGTCTCCTAGAGATTGCGTTTTTGTGCAACTAGGATGGAACTTGTCATCACGCATGCGACCTTTAACGATAGCACAGGCCGAAATATATTGCTGCTTACTTTCTATGGCCGGTTGCGCAGATCCGTCAGTATAAATAATATATTCATATTGTTCTAGAGGCAAGATTTCATTAGGTAGAGGATATTCTTGTTCATATTGCAGGAATGCTTGTGTTTTTAAACCTGGATCAAATCTGTATTCAACGTCTGTTGCAGTAAGGGAATTAGCCCATTGTATCCATCTTGGATGTAACGCTTTCACATTTGGGATGCTGGTCTTTGTAACAGCTTCTAAAGCCGGTACAGGAGTTACGACAATAATGCGTTTCCCCTGAGCCAGTGCGCTTTCTCTTGCTACAGCAGTCTGAGCGTCTGTCAGAATTTTTTCTGTTGAAGTGAAAAGCATTTCTGCATTTGTGTACAGGTGTGATTTGTAAGCGATTGGTACAGTTTCTCCTTCATTGAAGGTCAAAAAAGTGTACCTTCATTGACCCGCAATTATTCGATCACTAAGTGGCATACGTTTACACGTGTTTGTAAGTGTTTGGAAGCAATCATGTCTTCCTGACGTAAACAAAGAATATTAGTATGTTCTTGTTTCCAATCTCTGATGAAAAGTCAGGTTTTATTAAGTTGTAGAAAGGTTTTACTCTTTGTGCGTAATCTAAAATGAATGTCCTGCCGAAATTTAGTAATCCTAGTATTGATTTTTTTTTTGTAACCAACTTTTTGTTTATTAAGAGGTGCGATTAGTCACAGTACACAGCTGTACGCCTACAACCATTACGGCCGGCAGCAAGAATCATCGCTTTACAAGGCAAATGCAGTAGAATAGAGCGGGGCTCAAGCAGCGCACTTCCCATGCCCAGGGGTAGACACTAAACATGAGGTCATCCCCCAACTCACTAAACATTACGTCCTATTATCCCCTCCACATGTACATTCATTAGGATACTTGCACCATCGCCCTGTCAGCTAAAACAGGGCTCAGATTATCTCATAGGACTCGCCTATTGCCCCAAAGCAAGTCTATAGCCGCGTTCACTCAGGTCTAGAAACTATGGAGTACAGGAGCAGTAGGCGTTGCAGACTATCTACAGACAGGGGTCTAGCTCTAGGCCATATATAGATGGCATTTGCCCCAAGCCAGCACCCACGCTACTATGCGCAGGGCAAGCGACCAATGTGCACTGGGCCAGGCCTATGTCAGCGCTGTTCGGTACGATACATATAGCTCTTACAGTGCAGAATGGGGCACCCCATCTGACCCGCAGCCCTCAGGAAGTCTGGTGCTAGGGGGCTGGCACTACCGCTCAAGATTACCCTGAAAATGTCACAGCGCTCAACCTCAATAATCCCTGAAAAGAAAACAAACCAGTAAATAGAGATGGTAGGAGGGAAAAGAGGGGGGGGGGGAAAGCTGGGGGGAGGGGAAGTGGGCCCGGCGGGAGGGCAAGGAGTGCACATCTTTGTTACCTGCATATAACTGTCCTCCCCTAGTCTAGAGGGATTGCCCTCGGAGGGCCCATAGCACTTGTGTAGTGATGTGTAGAAAGGTAGTGGGAGAGCAGGACCCCGTTGCACGCCCCAGGAGTTAGGGACCCTCCGACGGGGAGGGCGACCGCCCTGTGGACCTCAAGAGTACTCCCGGGGTAATCGGGCAAATCTCATCATCGAACAGCTTTAGGGCCCTCAATCGCGGAGGTTGTAGCCGAGCATGCTCTATCTTCCCTAGGTGATCTACTAGGGGCTTCCAGAGGGTCCGAAACTTGGTGTCCCTAAATTGAAGGCGGGCCGTGAGCAGCTCCATTGCCACCACCTGCCACAGGCGTGTAAACCACACATTAATGGAGGGCGTCTCCGCCTTCTTCCAATATAGTGCTACTGTTTGCTTCGCTGCTCCCAGCATGTGGAGGCTCAAGCACCAGTCGCGGCCCGTCATGGCCCGCCGAGAGGTTGGTCGGAGACCCAATACTATCGTGAGCGGATCCTCTGGCAGGGGGTAGCCCAGCACACGCTTAATGTGGCTGAGGACCTCCTTCCAGTAGGTAGTCAGAAGTGGACACGCCCACCAAATGTGGATGAAGTCCCCCAGCGCTTGAGTACAGCGCCAGCAGAGCGGGGACACCTTAGGGAACATCTTCTGGAGTCGGGCAGGGGTATAGTACCATTGGGTCATCACCTTGTAGGCCGATTCTTGTTGGGGAATGCTACGAAACGTTTTGGGAATATCGCGCCAAAGTCGCGTCCACTGAGCAGGGGCAATATCGGAGCCAGAGAGGCTCTGCCACCGCACCTGGTATGGGTGGGGGTCAAGACGCCGTGTATGCTGGAGTACTTTGTAAATGCGGGAGATTAAACCCTTATAGGTGCCAAAGGTACGCGCCAATTGCTCGAACTGGGTGTATGGCCGTGTGGCCGCCTGAGCCAGGGCGAAGCCCTGTACCCAGTGTCGAAGTTGTATATATTGAAATTTATCCGTGTCCGCCAGTCCGAATTCCCGTTGGCATTGGGCAAAAGTTTTGAATTCTCTCCCCACAAAAAGGTCTCTAATCGTCCGACAACCGGACTCGGTCCAGTTTTCGAAGTAGGGAGGGCGACATGCCGGCGGGAACTGTGGGTTGCGAGCGATAGGGGTGTGGGGAGAGGGGAAAGTGGTAAGCCCCCTACGAACTGCCACCCTATCCCAGATCTCCAGGACCGTCTTGGTGGGGACCGCCATGTACGCACTGCGGTGACGCACCGCTCGGGGCAACCATGCGTGGTCCCAGATCGGGCGACACGTGACTGCCCGATCCATGTGGAACCAAACTTTTTCGCTTTCCCACGCTCCCCATTCGAGAATGAAGCGGAGGTGCGACGCCCAGTAGTAATCCAGGAGGTTGGGGCAAGCAAGACCACCCCTGTCCCGGGGGAGTTTCAAAACTTTATTGGAAAATCGCGGTTTCTTACCTCCCCAGATGAAGGAGATCAATTCACGTTGCAGCCCCTGGATTTGATGTTCAGGGATGGGCGTCGGCAGCGTTTGAAAAAGGTAGAGGATCTTTGGCAACACGGACATCTTGAGTGCGTTAAGCCGGCCTAGCCAGGAGAGCGAGAGAGTCTTCCAGGCACGCAAGTCTTCCAAGACCGAGCGTTTGCACTCGTGCCAATTGGCCTGCGTCCAGGTGGCTAAGTACGGGGTCAAATTAAGGCCAAGGTATCTCACCGATCTGCTCGCCCATTGATAAGGTGCGCAAGTCCGTAACACCTCAACCTCCTCCTCTGGAATCGTGAGGTTAAGTGCCCAGGACTTGGAATGATTTATTTTAAGCCCGGATGCGCGCTCATAGGTTTGAAGCAGCGAGTGTACCGCCGGGAGCGAGTGTAAGGGGTCAGATAGCGTGAGTAGGAGGTCGTCGGCAAAAAGGGCGATCTTATGGTCCCGGCCCCGAAGGGAAATGCCCTTAATAGCCGGGGATTGACGGATGAGGATGGCGAGCGGCTCGACCACTAGGGCAAATAGCAGGGGTGATAGGGGGCAACCCTGTCGGGAGCCCCTGCAAATGGGAAAGGGCTGCGTGAGCTGACCATTCACTCGCACTCTAGCTGTAGGGGAGGTATAAGGGGCCCTGATGCGTGCCTCCATTTTAGGTCCAATCCCTATCTTCCGTAAAACTGCTCGAAGGAACGCCCAGTCCACCCGGTCAAACGATTTTCAGCGTCGAGTGACAGAAGACAAGCCGGAATCCCCCAGTGTCGGGCCTTCCCCACAATGTGGGCTATGCGACGTACGTTGTCTGCACCCTGGCGTTGTTGGATAAACCCCACCTGGTCTGGCTCAATAAGGGCGGGCAAGTGAGCACAGAGCCGCTTGGCTAGTATTTTGGTATACAGTTTGAGATCAGTGTTGAGCAGGGCTATGGGCCGGTAGGAGGAGCAGAGAGTGTGGTCTTTTCCCGGCTTCGGGATGAGGGCTATCTCTGCCAGTGCCATGTCCGAAGATGGTCCACCAGAGTCCGCAAATGAGTTGAACAGACGGAGTAGGTATGGCTGTAGCTGCGGCAGGAAGGTACGAAAGAATGACACCGGGAGCCCGTCAGGCCCGGGCGTTTTGCCTAATGGGAGGTCACTCAGAGCACCCGCGATTTCCTCCAGAGTGATGGGCTCCTCCAGAAGCTCGGAATGAGGTTTACTCAGTGGCTCCCAATCGCATTCGCTCAGAGCCGCCGATATCAGTTCAGGCTCCGGAGGGTCCCCCGCATATAGAGAGGAATAGTAGTCGTGGAACGCTTGAAGCTTCGCAGGTTCAGTGGTCGCCCAGGCTCCCCCTGTCCCCTGTAGCTTTGCAATATGGGCCTTGGACGCCCGCGCACGCAAGCGCCTCGCGAGGACAGTGCCCACTTTATCGCCGCCGTCGTAGTAACGCTGCCGGAGCGCGAGTAACGCCTGTTCCGCCTTATTCGTCCTATGCACGCGAAGCTGGCCCCGAAGTACCGCTAACCGCCGCCTATGAGCTGCTAAGGGACGTTCATGGTCCATCTTGTCCAGCGTCTTGATTTCGCGCGTGAGCTTAGTTTCATGGAGGTTGGCCTCCCGCGCCCGAGCGACGGCTATAGCTGTGAGGTTGCCCCGTATCGTAGCCTTAAAGGCGTCCCACACAAGAGGAAGAGGAGTCCCCGAGATGTCATTATTTTCGAAATATGCCAGAATGGCCATCTGAATTTCCTCCCTATCAACCGGGTCCCGCAGTACATGATCCGGGAACCGCCAGCGGTGCGAACGAGGTGAGCGAGCGAGGCGTTCGTGAAGCAACAGTTCCACATGGGCATGGTCAGAGATCGAGATACTAGAGTGGGACGCCGATATGGTGTCCTTAAGCAATAGATGGGAGACAAACAGCATATCGTTGCGTGAGTAGGAACGGTGCGCGTGCGAGTAATAGGTGTAATCCTTGAGTCCCGGGGAGTGGTAGCGCCAGATATCTACTAAGTTTAGAGCAGCAAGGGATTTCTTCACTGTTGCGGACATGGCCCCCACCCCGTGAAAGGCTCCCCCACAGCGATCTAGCTCCGCGTCCCACACCAAATTGAAGTCACCCCCGACGATGATGTCAGAGCCCACCGGCTCGAGGTGCTCCCGAATTATCCGGCGCAGAAAGGCGTCTTGACCCTGGTTTGGGGCGTATAAATTGCAGAGCGTGAGAGCGCGGTGCCCTCTCAGCAGCTGAACCCTCAAGAATCGGCCCTCAGTGTCCCGAAGTTCCTTCACATCGCCCTGCAAGAAACCCGCCCGACAGAAGATGGCTACCCCCGCCGTCTTGGTGGCTGCCGAGGACCAAAACCGATGAGGGAAACGAGGGTGAGCCATTCGAGCCACATCAGCTTTAAGGAGATGGGTCTCCTGCAGGAAAATGATATCAGGGCCCTGTTGCAACAGATATCGCCAAATCTGGTGCCGTTTGTTCGGTGAGTTAAGCCCTTTCACATTCAGGGATACAACCTTCCAGGAAGGTACAGTGGTCATGGTAACTGGTCTACTGGTGTTGATAGCTCCACTAAGGTTCCCCGGGCATCCCCGTGCCCCCCCGCCAGAGGGGTAGGATAAGGAATGGGGGGAGAAGGGAATGATAGGATCTGAGGGAATAACTATCACAACAAAACAGCCAACAGGGCCAACGAGGCCTATTCCAGTCTAGGGAGTGGCCAGGCACAGCGGCACAGGCTATCCTGGAGATGTCACTCTCCCAAGAATAGGGGTGGGGGGTCATCATCACCGTCGTCACACGTCAATGGTGCCAGGGGTAGCTCCGGGCCACCGCCTCCTGCATGGATAAGCAGTGTCGAAAAGGGCAGATGTCGCTCATAACCCACACAGAGTGGTCGTGGCGTTGAAGTGGGGTCGAGATAGTCACTGGGCGGACAGGCTGTAAACCCCCCCGTCCCTGGGGGCCCTCAGTAGGAACAATACCGCAACTGTGCAGGGTCATTTGGGAGCGGACTCCTGGGATCCCGCCGGCGAGGCGCCTCCTTCCAATGACCGGATATGTTGTATGATATCCTGTTTGTCCCGCGACGATCTGCTTGTAGCAGGGGAGAGAGGTCTCCCCGGGCGGCGCACCCTGGACCAGCTAGGCTTGAGCGGAACGTGGGGCCCAGCAGCACGCCGCGATGGGCTCGCCGGCGGGGTGTCCGGGATCTGGAGCAACTGCGCAGCTTCCCGATATGAACGCAGCACCCGGCGCCTGGATTCCCATTGGAATATGAGGGCGAAGGGATGACCCCACTGGTAGCGGATGTTGAGGGTTCTCAATTTGTCAGTGATCGGTCTAAAAACCCTCCGGCGCCTGAGGGTCGTGGGGGCCAAGTCCTGAAAAAGCTGGATCGGGGCGCCTCTGTACTTGATGTCGGGTCTGTCCCTAGTCGCCTTCAGTATGGCTTCCTTTTCCACAAAGAAATGTACCCATGTCAGAATGTCAGGGATAAGGCCAGGTCTCCCAGGCGGCCCAGAGACCCTGTGCGCCCGATCCAGGGCCGGCGGCGAGGCGTCGTCGTCCCCCCGGAGCTCATGGAGGAGATCCGCCACGAAGGTCATGATATCCGCACCTTCCGCTCCAATCGGGACGCCCACTATGCGGATGTTGTTGCGTCGCCCCCTGTTTTCCAAATCCTCCTGTCGGATCTGGAGCTCAATGTGCTGTTCCTCCAGGGTCTTAATCCGCTGCCACAGGTGTTCCTGATCCTCCGTGCGGGCATCCAGGGTTTTTTCCACATCATCCACCCTGTCTCCAAGCTCCCCCACATCCCTCCGGAGCTCCTTAACGCATGCCTGGACCTCTGTGCGCAGCGAGCCGATTTCAGTCTTGAGATCCTGCATAAAGAGCGCCATAAAGGACTGCGTCACTGGCTCAGCCGAGGCCCCCGCCCCCAACGACGTGGTCCCCGCCAGCGCCGCACCGGGCTTACTCCAAAGTTCCTTCACGGTGGTATCCTTAGAGGCCGCCGGCGGCTCCCTCCCCGACTTAGTGCACGTCATTCTGCGGCCCTGCTGCACCTCGATAGTAGGGTCACCACAGCAGCCCGACTAGTCCGCCCAGGGTCCGTCCACTCCGCTGCAACCCCCGAACCAGCCGACCAGCACCCCCCGACCCTCAAGTAGTATGACGGAGTGCTCGGTCCAAAGTCCACATTCCGCTTCAGGGCCGAAGGCCACCAGCCCAGGCCGCAGCGCTGCTAGGCTGAGGCCCCAGACCAAGCGAGACCGCAACGGCCCGCAACGGCAGCGACCACTCTCAAGACGTATACGTAGCTAGGCACCTGTCCAGTGAGCCTCCGTCCCGAGGCCTTGCCCTCTCGGCCATCGGATATTGCCAAGTCCCCAAGGCGGCAGTACACTCCACTCGCACCCCAATGTCCTCTCCGCACCCCCAGGGGTGCCCGGCAGTCGTCCACAAGGGTCCAACAGCAAGCGGGGGCCCCACCAAATCTGCGCAGCTCCGCTCAGGTAGGAGGGGCGGTCCAAATCGGCCGGGGCCTCGCTGCCCCAAAGCAGGTCAGGGGCTCGCCGTGCCAGGCGTGATCAGGGCGCGCCGGGGGGTACCAACCAAGCGCCCAAGTGGTTCCGGTCAGGTTCAGGGTAAGAGCCCCAGCGTCATGCTCAGACCGAGACGTCCCCAGCAGGAGGCACAAGTCGCATGCCCCAGTCCAAGCCCCTCCGCAGGTTCCGGCTCTCCCGCAGCTCCGGGGCAGGCCGCACTCACCAGTTCACCAGGACAGGCCTTCCCTGCCTCTTCGGGCCTTCCACCCCCGCAGTAGTCCTCAGGGTAAGGGAGTCAGGCCTCAGGTGCCCCCAGCCCGCCTCACCTCAGTCCGATATGCTCGCGCTGCACCCCCGAGGTCCTCAGCTCCCGGCAGCATAGGTCTCCTCCTCCAGATCGCAGCAGGGCCGGGGTTAGAGAGCGAAGGGCCGCCCTTCCAACGCCGCTGTCCCCAGGAGCGCCGCTCCGTTACTGCCCGGCCATCTCGTCGAGGTGTCAGGGCATCTCCTCCGGCAGTCTCCAGCGCCCACACAGCCTCGCCCCCGGCTCACCAGCAAGGGACGGTCAGATACAGATCCCTCTGCAGTTCCGGGCGTCCCAGCAGCTCCGCCGGTCTCGGGATAGGCAGCGTCCACCAGGGCACCAGGGCAGGCCCCACTGCAGCGGCCGCGGTCTTCCCCGCGTCTACAGCCACTCCGCCCCCGCAGCCGAACAAGGGTCCCGGGCCTCCGGCACTTCTCGCCCGTTGCAGCTCAGCCTGGGCTGCTCGCACTTCCCTTGTCCTCGGCTCCCGGCAGCGCTGACCTTCTCCTCCACACCTCAGCAGGGCCGCGGGTCATAAAATGGCGGACGCTCCCGCACCAGCTAGGACCGCCCCTCCAGTGCCGCCGACCCCAAGTGCGCCGCTCCGCCACCTCCAGTCACCTCGTCGCCGCTCCGGCAGTCCGGGTAGCCCCTCCGGTAGGCCTCGGCTCCCGGCCCCTCCACTCAGCCGTTCCTCGGCACGCCAGCGAGGGATGCTCAAAATGGCGGGCGCACCCGCATCGGCCAGGGCCGCTCCGCAGTCGCGGGCACAGACGCCGCAGTCAGGCAACACAGGGCTCCCCGAGCCAACCGGCAGCAGCCCGCTCCTCTCCGCCGCCTACTCGCCCTCGCTGGAGTCGTCACCCCAGTCGCTGTGGCACCTTTCAATGCAATTCACCCGGGCGGCGGCCCGGAGCCCCGGCAACGCGCGTCTTACTCCATAGACAGCGTGGCCACGCCCCCCCCTAGTATTGATTTTAATTTTTTTAATGATTTTGGAGGCTGGAGCCCCGCACACTTTTCTAAAAAGTTAGTTGCCAGACTTTTGCCTTCATTTGACAGCTCATATCCCAAGAATAGGTCATTGAGGTGGGCTATTTTTGATTTTTTAAAGTTTAATTTGTAGTCCTCTGTGGCAAATCCCATAATAATGGTGCTTACCCTGGTCAAGTGCCTCTCCAAGTCGTCTTCTGTCAGATAAATATCATCCACATAGGACAACACTTCTTCATCAAATTTTTGAAGTAACTCTGTTACTCTTGCTGAAAATACACTGGGGCTATTCTTATACCCTTGGGCTAATCAGAAAAATTGTCGTTGGGACCCTAACGCACTAAATGTGGTCAGATACCTGCTTTTAGGCGCTATAGTTTGGCAGAAAAATACATTTGAGAAATCAAGTGTGGTTTTGTATTTTTTGCGAACAATGTTATTCATTAGTGCAGCACCATGTGCATTTTGGACATCAAAGGTCTTTGTGCATGAGTTTAAATGTCTGTAATCTAAAACTAGACGATATGTATTGTCGGGTTTAGAGACGGGAAACAAAGGATTGTTCATTGGAGAGGTACATTTTTCAATGACCCCCTGGTATTCAAATTGATCTAAGATCTCTCTGACCTGTTTTTTTAGCTTATTTGGATATTGCCTCTGAGCATCAGTTGAAACTTTTAACAGGATCATGTGGTAGGTTGAGTTCTCATCCCACCCTGCGTGATTTTTGTACAATACTGGAGCTTGGGCTACTGCCCACTACTGTGCATATGTATGTTTAAGGTGAACGGGAACGTAGTTGGAAAAATTATACTTTCTCCCCTGGGGCACTCCATTAATGGAGAGACCTCCCTTAGGAGTTGGCGGATTGCCACTGATGCTGCTTCCCCTTTAATGTTAGCTAGTATTATGGCTGATACCTGGTCATAGTTATTTAATAACGTCTTACCTAAATTTAGGGCAGGTTCTGCTCCGTACTCATTCTGTATTTGTCTTAATACATCTGGTATCACTGCTAATGAAGGAATACCACGAGTTATGGTATATATGGCAGCAAAGACTGGACCCCAAGAGGTGCAATCCTCTAACTGTGGTGTAATCCGCATTGGCAAACAGATTGTTAACATTCTGTGTTTTTCACATGGTGTTGTCTTTGGGAATACTGCTTCTAACTGGGTTATTTTCTGAGCTACCCAGAAAGGAATTTGTTCACGTTTTGTGGGCACTTTGCCCATTACCATGTGAATGTTTGTGGAGTAATTTTAGTACCTGTGCTCTGTGTAGGAGCTGCAGTAGGTGTAATTACTGTAGGTTGGACCGCGATTGTCCTCAAGACTAAGTGTGTCATGTTTCTGTAGAGTTTTATCAACACTTTGTGTTGAACAAGTAGTTCATCACCTGGCAGTGTGTCAATGTCTGGATGTGGAGCATAGGTCGCTAATATCGGCCATGTTGCTCCTGGTCTTCCTAAAGGACCAAGCCTTGCTCTTGTTCTTTTGTGGGGTAGGGCGCCATTAAACCAGAAAATATGTTCCTGGTAAGTAAGCGGAATCTCATTCTCCTCAAACGGAGTGTAGGCCGCTGGAACTTCTTCATGTGTGTAATATTGAAAAGTTTTTGTTACAGCATCTGCTTCTGGGAATATAACCCATGAGTAGAATATCTCTGTTTTGAAATCTTCATGTGCCTCTATCACGAATATTACTACACCTCCTCTGGGTGATAACTCATGTTTGAGGAGTTTAACTGTCAGATACTTTGGGTTCAATTTTTATTGCATTTTCATCTTCCTCACCAGACTGATTAAGTTGGATTATTGGGTTTAAGGCTCTCTCTTCATCAGACATCGTGTTTAAGACACGGAATAACTGTCCAAGGAAATTATGAAAAGGTTTTATGCACAATTTTAGATATTTTGTCCTTTCAAGCTTGAATAACCAACAGCCAATAAATAGGATATCTCTCCTACTCAGCTGTGGCGGAGTTTTTTCCCACCCACTCCAGACGTCTCTGGTTTTGTAAGTAGGGTCTCTGGTGATAAGCACGGCTGAGCTACTCAGATTCTACTGTTAAATAAGTATCAAACCAAATGGTTGGGTGCCATGTATAGACCCCTTTGGGCACCATGTAATGTAATTCCGATAGTACCCTTCATGCAGGACCTACGCTGTTTACGGATAACATATACTGTGGGTCTGGTGGCAAACTGACTCTGTACACCCACGCCGAAAATGTTAGCCTATGTTTTACTTTAGCTAGCTCGCAGTGCCACTAGAATCTCCTATTATCAGAGCGATTAGTTTTTGGCAACCTCAGAACACAACAAACCCTGATTCCTCAGATTGTGGAAGCAATATACTACTTTTCACCAAGTCACTCATGCTTGCTTGTTTTGCTCTCAGATAGATACACAGAGGAAACAGTCGAGCATATTTACAATAAGAATTTATTGTACCGTTGTTCTTCTAAAGTAAAATAAATGTGCAGCTACAACTGTGACACAGTAGCAGAGATATAAAACCAGCAGTACAGTGAATAAAAAGGATTAGTAGTGTTCTACCATTTTGCAATAGTCATGAACACACACATAAATATGAAATGCATTTATAAAATAAAGTGCGTACTCCTAAGATGCCTGTCTAGATGTACCTAAGTGTACTTAGCATGTGAGTAGGTGCGAAAGAGCCTAAGCCATTGAGCCTAGATTCTAAGAGCTAAGAATCCCGCTAGGATTTAGTTGAACCCTGATACCTGAAAAGTGAGAGTGTGGGACTTCGTCCTGGACTTGAGTTGAACACCCCGCAAGGGACAGTCAGACCTCTGTCAGCTGGAGTGATTGCATGTCGGAGCCACAGCGTCTCTGGTCAGTGTGTCGGCCTTGAAGTCTCGATTCCCTTCTGCCTACTGCTAGCAATAGGTGCTGTATTTATACAGTCCATGTGAGTATGTTACCCATTGTTCAGTATGAGGATGACTTTGGGGATTAAACCTTGTGTGTCGATGGGAGAGGTGAAGTATACCCCCTGGAGAGTGTACTCATAAATTATTCATATGTGCTAAGGATGACGTCTTAGCAATATCGATTGGGAAAAACCCACCCTTGGCAGGGAACAAGGTGAAAGGTTTAGTTCATAAAAGGCTACAGTCCTTATAAGGCGTTATGTCCGTATAAGGCATTCTGTCCTTATTTGGAGTTATGTCCTTATAAGGCTCGTTCATATGAAATGACAGGGAGATGCTGTAGAGAAAGTGTACAATGTTTCCTGGACCTATCTTAGGGTACCAATATAAAATATAACAGTAGCCAAGGGAATACACTCACTCACACACTCACTCTCAAAGGTTACAGGCTAGGAAATAAAATTAAAAAACATTAGCAATTCACTTAAAATAACAAAGGTTACAAGAACGTTATAATTAGGAAATAGAATAAACAAAAACTTAGAAACAAAGGGTATAGTAACGTTATAGTGAGGAAATAACATTTTAAAAATGTAGAAATTCACTGAAAAAAGCCAAGGGTTAGAGGGATGTTATAGTTAGGCTCAGTATTCACTTGTAGAAAACCATAGGAATTCTGCAGTTATAGTAACCTGCGCTAACTATAACTTATTCCCCCACAATGCACTGCTTATGACCTCACATATTCCATCCCTCATGACATGGTCAGTAACATCACTAGCATCAGGTCGCACCAAAAGGTGCAAAACGCCAACCAAGTGTATCAAGTCGTGCTGGACTGGGACAAAGTCACAGGTTCACGCCGAAGGTGATGGAGCGCAGGATGGGGACAGGACCAATTTGGCCTGCTGAGGATTGTACCTTATGTCCTTGGTGATTAGAATGTGCGGCATTGCTTTGAGAGGCTTCGTATCAGCTGGCATTGCTTAGTGAGGTTTCGTACCATCAAGCATTGGTTCTAATGAAGCTATGCTGCTAGGCTTTGTGTCGCTGTGTGGTGCGGTGAGTTTTGCACTGCTCGGCATCGGTTCTGATGAAGCTGGCAGCTGTGCAACACAGCTTTGCAGGGCTTTCATCACACGTAGAGTATTTTATCAAAAACAAGGGAACCCCAGTAATCTGACCAATTGTGCTGTAGAGGCCACACGGGTCCTCGGGTAGCATAGGCTACTACTACTTAAAATCACATTAGTCAAAAGAAACAGGGATACTTGCTAAACAATATATAGCGGGACACAAGGTTGGAGTGATATCACATTAATTCGCAGCATAAATGGAGTATCACTTTTTAGTATTCAGGTGGTAGCTCTGGTGTTCAAACACGACGGCGTTTCAATATCATTAGATTGAGATCATTATCAGGACAAGAAGGTGTGAGCAAGTCAAGACAGTTCCTCAGGAAGTGTCTAGACTCAACCGATGCCTACCAGTTCCGATGCAAGCGAACCCGAATTTTATGGTTACCTCCTGAATTATGTGATTAATATTCACCCCTTGGCTTCCACGGCCGTCCCACATCTTCCCGGAACCCTGGAAGGCAATTTCGCCACGTCTTTACCCGCCTTCCTCCATACGGCGCTTACCACGCCACGCTTGGTTCTTCACTCGACCCACATTGGCAATGGTACTCGTCCCGCAGCCACAATTAAATTCTACTTGCTCACACCTTCTCGTCCTGATGATGATCTCAATCTAATGAGATCAAAACGCCGTCGACCTCTTTCTACAACCAAAACTCCTCCATTGCACTAATTTAATTGGAGTTTTGTTTGTTGTTGTCAATGTGATGTATTTCTAAATGTCACCACCCCTCACTTCACACACCTTCACTATATTTGTGTGAGCACCAGAACTACCACCTGAATACTAAAAAGTGATACTCCATTTATGCTGCTAATAAATGTGATATCACTCCAACCTTGTGTCCCGCCATATACTGTTTAGCAAGTCCCCCGCGGACTTACTCCCTGTTTCTTTTGACAAATGCGATTTTAAGTAGTAGTTGCCAACGCTACCCGAGGACCCATGCTGCCTCTACAGCACCATTGTTCATCTTTATAATATGGGTTTTTATCACACAGCATCGATTCTGATGAGACTGGCAGCTGTGCGCTGAGGCTTTACTGGACTTTGCGTTGCGTGGCATCAGATTCGATGAAGCTTGCAGCTGTGAAGAAAGGCTTTGTGGGGCTTTGCATCTCTTTGCCCTGGAATGGTGGATCCTTCAGTCAGGTCAGGAGGAGCTCTCTCTGATGCCAGTCAAGAGCTCAGGACTAGGGGCGGCACCACTTGAGGATCAGGAACTCACTCCAGCAGAGGCCAGCAGGGATTAGACAGATCCATTTGCAGATCCAGGCAGTTCCAGTGCAGCAGGTCACCTCAGCAGTTGTAGGGAGGCCCTGGAGGTTCTTGTGTCCCTGTAGCTCAGAACAGGTGGTCAGTCAGGTGACCCTTGGAGTCACTCAGCCTGGGATGAAGGGAGTATGTCCAGTCCTCTTTCTCAGCAAGAAGGGCAAGCCTCAAGCAGCAGGACAGCAGGGTGTTCTTTTTAAGTATCCAAAGGCGCAGGAATGTAATGAAGAGTGGGTCTAAGGGTCTTATTTTTATATCTGGTGCTCCTTTTGAAGTGGGAGAAGCTTCCGGTAATTATCCCCTACAGAAGTATCTGGAAATTCATACCTCCCTGCCCTGGTCCTAGTCTGTCTTGCGGCACAATAGGCAAGTTTGAAGTCCTTTGTGTGTGAACCGGGTCTATGCCTTTGAAGTGCAAGTGACCGCTCTGCTTCCCCCCATCAAGCCAAGGTGGCCATCCAGGTACACCTAGTCCCTCTATTGTGTGTCTGACTAGGAGAAATACACAAAAGACCATCTGCCAACTACACCCAGCCATGTGATCTGGGAGCAGGCCGCAGGCACCAAATGGTTAAGACAAGAAAATGCCAACTTTCTAGAATGGGTATCTTCAGAATTGTGAGTTAAATCCAACATTACCATTAAGAGGGTTTTAAATTGTAACTACTAAGATGCCAAACCTGACATTCCCACCTACTCACAAACAAAAGTTATCACTTTTTAAATGTAATAAGGTAACCCAATGTTATCCTATGAGAATGGTAGGACTTGCAATAGTGAAAAAACAATTTAGGAGTTTTTCGCTACCAGGATATGTAAAACTTAAAAGTACATGTTCAGCGTTTTAAATACAGCACACCCTAACCAATGTGCTATATGGGGTCTACCTAGGAGTGACCTATATGTATTTTAAAAGAAAGCTTAGATCTGGGAAGTAGTTAATTTGTCAGGTCAAGATGGTAGTTTAAAAATGCACACAAAGGTTGCATTGGCAGGCCTGAGATGTTTTTAAAAAGGCTAAGTGGGTAGCACATTAAATGCAGCCGACCAACTAGTACCATTTAATTTAGAGGCCCTGTATATATTAAGTACCACTTTACTTGGGACTTACACGTAATTTAAATGTGCCCATTGGGTCTTAGCTAATTTTACCATGTTTAAAGGAGAGAGCACAAGTACTTTAGCATTGGTTAGCACTGGTAAAGTGCGCAGAGTCCTAAATCCAACAAAACCGGATTCAGAAAACAGGAGGGGTAAAGGCAAAATGTTTGGGGTTGATCCTGCAGAAAGCGCCAACTGCAATTCGACCCCCTCCAGGCAAAAGCCAGGGTAGACTAATCAGTTTTTTGAGGCGCTTCGCTGCTTAGGCAATAGAACATGGACGAAGTTCCTCTTATGCAGTGGCACTTGTTAGTTCTAGCCCCTTTGAACTCAGTTGGACTCCTCTGTCTACACTCATTTGAGGCACTGGACTGACCCATGGGAAACTCTTCTCATTTATGGACCTCATCTGTGAAGCTCCTAACCTTAATTTGCTCACAGATGCATCCAGGAAGACAGACTTTACCACCATGACCAACAAAGTGATGTGACCTGTCCTGCCCCTTGGATCAGACTTCTGTCTCCAACCCATGGAAAATTCTTCCCATTAGGACAAGAACAAAATGAGGCAACTGACAGCTGTCAGTATCAAGAGCCAGGCCGATTGCCAGGTGGAAGCTCCAAGCGGGGACCTTGGCCAGGCCCCACTTTCAGTCTTCGGCGGGCTGGCAAGGAGTTCCCTAATGGCTTCTATGGGGTCTCTGATCTTTGAGGTTTCTCAAAGTGGTGGGGGGGGAGGGGGCAACAGCTCCAGGTGTTAGGCACACTTCTTCCACTCTCCTTCCCTGCAGTCCAGGGGTGATAACCTGAGACTGAATGTTCAGCTCAGGGTCTGTACTCTGAGGCTGAACAGGTGGCAAGGGAGAGTCCTTCCTCCTTTTGCACCTCCATCTGGGCTCCCATACCCTCTGCCTGGGAGTGGTAGCTCCAGAAAACTGAGATTTCAGGTCTCCCTGGGTGGCACACTAGACACTGGTGGTCAGGGCCAGGCTTTGTCAAGACAGCGCCCAAGCAAAATTTAATTTAGCACCCTTCTTGCTCATCCTCCTATTTCATCTCCTCCCTCTCCAAGGTATTCCCTTTAACCTTTTTAAGTGCTATATAAAACAGGAGTTACTATTAGACTCAATGTTTAATATGTTAAAAATAAAAAGAAGTGCAATTGCCCAAATGTTTTCTAAGGAGGCAATGTCCAACTTGTATCACTGATGGGGCCTACTTGAACCACTGGGGAATCTTCATACTGTCACTGTCTTCAGTGCTACCACCAGGCCCGCTTGAAAGCAATAATAGCTGGTGAACCTACTAAATAGGTTTGGGTAAAGTGTTCATCCAGAGGAAAACAGCACCAATTGATGAATTTTACAGCACAATTGACACCTAAATACTCTAAAAATAAGAGGTTCTGAAGGGGCATCAAGGAAATGTTCCAAAACGTATGTGGTGTTCTACGGAAGACCTTACATTTCCTATGATTACTAGGGTATTGGTGCCAATTTCACATGGCCCGACTCTTATCAAAATAAATACAGCATCTTCACTTATTGTTTTCAACCTGTCCCTTCTAGTAGATTGTTAGAATGTACTCTAATGGGGAACGGTGGACATTTTACAACGTTTTGCTTGAGACCGGAGCACACAACAGTTACTGTCAAAGCCAATGTGTACCTTTTTCTAAATTTGTATGCATTAAGTGTGATCAGTTTCTAGTTCAACTCATCTCGTCATCCTTCCGGGAGTGGTAACGTGTAGCAAACAGTTGTGGGGTCTCTCTCTCTCTCTCTTTTCTCTCTCAGACAAAATGGGCAATTTAAAATGCAGACTCCTTGCTGCAATTTTCTTATTTTATGAGCTTAAAGAACAGCAGTCCTTTGCATCTTAGCACCTTTGTCAAGAGGATTAGATTATCTTCTTCAAGGGGGTGGTGGATGAGTTCCAAATGCCTGCAAAGCTGAAGAAATAAAACGCAGGGATGTGTAAGTCAGTGCTTTAGATGGAAAAAAATAAGTGCAGGTACTCACCAAATTGATTTGTGGACTAGAGGTGGGTTTGGGGGCGGGGCTAATGGCGGTGCTAAGGGGCGTGTCCAGGAGCACATATTTAATTTTATTAAGATTTTCTTGGTGTGCAAATGTGCATAATAATACAGAAGCCTTCCTTTTTTCTTCATTATCACATATGATCGCATATTCAAATACACAAGTTCAGGATGTATGCTGTACAGTCAAATCTTGTGTTAGATTTGATGCACTATAATTTTGCTTCATTAATAAAACAAAATAGGCTATATATAATGTACACATGAGAACTGACTTGCTTCTTAGTTTACTAGTGGCATTGTAGTCATGGTCGGAGCTCAAAAGTTTCTAACTTCACTATCACTTTTAATAAACTCCTCTCAATGCGATGATATAATCTTATGTACCAAGATAAAATGCTTCCACATGTTAAAGAATATACACTTTTTATTTCAATTTTAATGTTTTCAAGGCTGGATTTATGTAAGGGCTCTTCAAGCCAAGCCGGACTCTTGATTCGACTCTGACTTGCTATCCTTGTTTATTTGTTGGATTGCCCACCTCTGCCTCTCCCAGAGCCACTCCATTAACCCTAGAGAAAATGGCCTCTTTAAAACAAAATACAGTAGTGTTGAGACACGGCAGAAAACACATATCTGCACTGGGGAGAGAGAGTGGCCTACTTGCTATAAGAGAACCCTTTTACATGCATTTCATGCCGGACTGTTTTTCGGGATGGAAGCTATACATTTGCTGTGCTGAACACTGCAGACAACACAAATGCATGCAAAATCACTCAATTGACACACAAGGACTTATGCACAATGAAGCTTGAGAAAATATTCTTGCTTTAAAATAGTGAACCTGATTATCATTGTCAACATTTGATAATGGAGGAACGGGCATCATTGATTGCTTATTTGCCTTTACTCTCTGAATCCAGTGTTCTACTGGCATCAACAGTCAACTGCATTCAATACTTTTGTTTTTAGAAATGGTTATATTCGCAGGCCTCGCATTACAAATCCTTGATTCTCAACCTCTCTGCCTCAGTGTCTCTGTCACCACCTCTTCCCTACAGCCTGGCTCCAGACAATTGTTGGCATACTCTGATGTACTAGCGCGTCACTTCGGGTGGGGGGGGGCTGATTATTCCAGCTATCAGCAGAGTAAATAGGCAGGGGTGCTAAGAAGGGGTGAAAGAACAACAAAGCCTCGTTAGCAAATCAATGGTCTTTTAAAGACCTGTGAAGTACTCAGGTGCAGCTGTGTGTGTGCCCAGAAAGCTGTCTTAGCCCGGGCTGACACACACGACGGGGGTGGGGGGTGGGGGGGGTCCTCGGCATGAAGCCTTTTGATCCCAATGGGCGTTACGCGCCTGGGTATGCTGCCGAATAAGCACAGTGCAAGTTATCACTCGATTACCAGAGTGCTGCACGAAAGCATGCGGACTCCTTGTCAGCTGTGTTGCTCTTCTTTCAGCCCACACCCATTTCCTTTCTGTGTTGCTGCTCCTTGAGTACCGGTACTCTGTTTGGCCAAGGAGAAGTTACGGTACTCAAGGGTAACCCTGGGCGTAGTTCGCGAAGTAGCACTACGCGTAGCTACGCAAAGTGCACTTCACTACACGCGCTACGCATACCACTCCGCGAACTGCGTAGTACCCTGTTCGCACTGTGCAAGATGCTGTTTTCAATGATTGCACAGTGCGGACAAGCATCCGGCACTGTGCAATCATTGAAAACGGCATCTTGCACAGTGCGAGCTGTAGTTTTCTGCCGCTCAAGTAGATTTTTACTCGAGCGGCAGCTTTCTCAACGCGGACTGGTAGTTTCTCATCCCGAGCGGTCGCGAGCATACGCGACCACTTGCAATGAGAAACCTGACCTCCCCGCATTGAGAATCTCACCGGGAGGTTTATTTTCCATGCTTGCGATCACCAACTTGATGTTGCTGATCGCGAACGAGGAAAAAGTCTCGCCGGGATGTCATTTTGCTTGCTCGCGGTCGCCAACTTGATGTTGAGGACCGCGAGCAAGCAAAAAATGACCGCTGCACTACGCAACGCTACGCTACGCGTGTTTGCACTGTGCTACGTGCAATTCGCGTAGTGCGAACTAGCGCAAACTTCGCAAACTACGCGAGCGTAGCGTAGGGCTTTGCCCATGCTTACTCAAGGGCAGAAAATTCAGAAGTGCCGGTACTTACTACCGGTGAGTACAGGCCCATTTAAAGCACAGGTGTAAGTGATGATTCTGGGTCAGAAGGGTAACCCTTTTCATATGAATCCCGATGCTCACTCGACGCTGTGCACAGCGCACACTTTTGCCTTTAAAAGATATATGAAACCAATGACAGCCGGTGGCATGAATGAGGAAGCGAGTTCAGGGCCACTTCATTTTTATTTGCATTGTTTTCTTTCTGTGCTGGGCATGGCAGAGATCTCCCGTTGAGTTCTCAGTAGTCTGCTGCTTGCCACAAACAGTGCTGCCTTTTGTGGCCTTATAAATTATCAGAACAATGCAGCGGAGGAGACCAGTGGTGTCACTGGGGAAGGGCAGATATCTGATCTGACCATTCACATTTTAAGCCACAGGGAGATGAAGGGGTAGATTTTCAAACAAACTGCGCTGGGTTACTGTCACAAAAGTGATGCTAACCAGTGGAAAATGTTTTTGGGGGAATTTACTTTCCAGCGAAAAATTTGTTTTGCTCTGGAAAGCACCTTAAAAGTAGTGCAAAGCACTGCTTTGCGTTACTTAGTGCAGAGGGGGCGTTACATGGGTGGTACATGGGCGTTCCCATGCAACCACCCATGCCTTTTGACGTAAAACCGTATCTACAAAGAATTATAGACAGAGTTTTGCGCCAAAAGTTAACACCACTTCAAAAGATGTGCTAGCAGGAGAAATGTTTTCATTTCTCCGTGCTTTACTGACTTTGCATGATTGCTGCACTGTGCAGCACGCATACAAAGTGGGAACAGCTTTGAAAATTCTCTAGGCATAGAATTTTGAACAGGAAGGGAACCCTTCCTTTTCAAAACCTATGCTAGATTTAGGCATGCACCTTAGCACTATGGCACTAAGGTGTGTGCCTGGAGCACAGCATCTGAATTCAGACATATCTCTGAAGATCTGGCGCCCTCCTGCTACCTCCCTGTCAATCAAGGCAGCGCAGCCTCTTTGGGGACTGCGTTGCGTGACCTTTTGAAATTCTGTCCTAAAGTGTTTTACCCCGATTCATAGGATGTTGAGCTGACGCCGAGACTCAAATCTGGTTCCCTAGTTCCAAAGTCGGCAGGTCTAGCTCAGTGCTACATCCTCTCCTATGTTATTAGAGTAGCTTTTGTGTAAACAGGTCTGGTAGATCAGTGGACTAAAGCTTCCACTGCAGGGGCCTATGTTTGACCTCATGGTCACAAGTTTAAATCCCGGCGGGTCTACCCAGCCTTTCATCCATCTGAGGTCGATCAAATGAATACCATTGAATTGGGTAACAATAAACATCTGTTGTTCAGTGCCAAAATGCCTATGGGTGCGAGTGTGCCTTACAAATACACGTTATGTTGATTAAGTTTGATTCTTGTTCTCGTATCACGATAATCTCTGAACATATGTTGCTGAGGTTTTTTCCGGGTAACAAGTCACTATCTAAAATGGACATACAACCTGGAGGATACGGTGGGAGCAGGATTGAAATGCTAGGATGTTTTGAAGCAACCATAGGTGTGTGTGGGGAAAACATTTGTGGTAAGATTTATGTTTAATGCAAAGGTGATGATCTTTTAGGTTGGTGTCATCAGAAGGATTTGGGTGTCAGCTTGCATCCAAGTAAAACTCCACAGGTACAAGTTAATGAGATTGATTGTGACCAAAACAAGTTTTTCAAGGAGTTCAATGTCTTGTTCCAAAACAAACTTGGAAAGTTGGTTGGTTACAAGCACAAGATCAGATTAGAAGATCACGCAATCCCTCTTGTGGCAAAGGTAAGAAGGATTCCCATGCATTTGCCAATGGCGGTTGACAAAGAACTTAAGAGGTGGGTGGAGAGTGGGGTCATTGAAGGAATTGAAGCCACGGATTGGTTGGTTCCCATTGTCGTTGCTCGCAAGGGCAATGGGGACATTCGCTGTTAGAGTCGGGGGTCTCTGGTCGGCGCAAGGTTGCCCTTGTGTCAAGCAGGAACCCTCTCCTCCACGTCAGGGCGCAGGATAACCCCTCGCGAATGACCCTTGCTCACCCTCTAGGTGCGTGGCGTGAGCAGCCAAGGCGATTCCTCAGGCGTTGTTGGTTAAGCACTTACAATCATACACACAGTAAATACATCAATCCCCCCAGAAATGGACACCAGACTTGGATATATAGAAAAATACGCTTCTTTATGTAAAAATAAGGATATATATCTCAGCAGACTATCACAAGACCAATAACGTTTTCGCTATGCCACCAGGTTGTAAAGCAGGCAAAGGTTCTTTGTTCGTAGCTTCAAATGGAGACCTTGTAGTCTCTTGCAAATGTTACTTGGGGTTCCAGTACTCACAGAGATCGGCTCCTGCGAACGGGGAAATAAGGCGTTGCGGGCCCTGAGCCCGATACTGGAACTTCTTTCGTGATGTGGAGAGTCGGCACAGGTCGGTGCGACTCTCAGCTTGGGAAGTGTTCTTGGGTCCTCAATCAGCAGGTGTGGGCAAGTAGGCAGGCGCGGCCAGCGACCCTTTAGCACGGCGGTGCCGGAGGGTCTCCCCAGCAGGGGCGGCGCGGCCTGATAGCGAAGCGGGGTCGCAGGGCACGGTTAGTGCAGCTGGATGACCCGGCGTAGATCACAGTCGTCGGACGGTTTCCGGCGGGAGGGGTGATAGCGCGGTCAGCGCGCTCCAGTAGCAGGCGGTGACAGGGATGCAGGCGACCTGGCCCGGGGACAGAGAGCGGCTCTGGACGGAGCGGGGCTCTCACGGGTTTGAGGCAGGCAAGCTTCTGAGTGTCACGGCCCTAGGAGGGGCGATGAGGGGCGCAGTCTCTTTCCAGCGGGATGCACACACGGCTCGAATTGGAGGATGAGCAAAAGCACAGAGAACCCACTGGTCCTGGGGTTCAGTTCAGGGGGCAAGCTCAGATCAAGCCCTTGGAGAATGTTCAAGCACAAAGTAGCAAAGTCTTTTCAGTAAGTCTCTTCCTCTCCTTTCTCAGCAAGGCAAGCAGCAGGCCAGCTCCTCCAGCGTCTTCTTCTCCTTCTAGTCGGGCAGAGGTTCTTTGTGGTAAACAGGATTCTGATTTCTTAGGAGCCAGGCTCCTACTTTTATACCATGATTCTTTTGTTCTTTAGCGCCAGGGGGCCTGGGCCTGGCTCAGTCCAGTTCTGGAGCACTTTGTTATGGTGACTCTGCTCTTTCCTTTCAGCAGCAGGGCAGAGACATCAGCCGCCCCACAGGGGGCGGCGCCGGCTTTGTGGTGGCAGAGCACAGGTCTATTCAAGAGTCAAGGTGTACTCCCCCCACCCATCCTGGTGTCATCTCCCTACCCACCACCTGGCAGCCAACCTGTCTCTGGGGATTCCCCAACCCTGCTCCTTACTGTTGCTAGGCAGAACACACACACACAGCAGAGGCGGACTGAAATGGCCAGGTCAGTAAATACTAACTTTCTAAAAGTAGTATTTACAAACCCAGGATATTAAAATAAACTTGACTACAAGAAGTATTTTATTATTCTGAGTTCAGGCATACTAAACTTGACATTCTACCATGCTCTCTGAGTCCACTGGGGTCACAGCGTGTAGTGACTCCAGCAGCCCATTCTGGCCTATGGAGAGCAGGTAGCCTTCAATAGTGAAAAACGAAAATGGCTGTAATTCATTACTAAGACACGCCACACACATCAGGGCATGTCCTACCTTATGCCTACAATGCACCCTGCCCTTGGGCCTACCAGAGGGGTGGCTAATATGTAGGTAAGGGAAGGTTTAGGGACTGGCAAGTGGGGGCACTTGCGCAGTCAGCGCGACGGTCCCAGACCGCGCACAGGGTCTGCGGTGGCAGACCCTAGACACACTTTACAAGGCCGCTTTCTGTGGGTGGCGCAACCAGCGCTGCAAGCCCACCAGCAGCATTGGCATTCACAAGCCCTGGTACCCCGGGTGCACTTTACTGGGGACTGACAGTGAATCCAATAAACCAATCGTGAACATCAATTTACAGGTACATTTTACCTAGGGAGCACTTGCACTGCGGCACGGATTAGCCGTGGCACAGTGCCCTGAGCGGACAACACCAGCAAAACAATCGAGGCACACCATCAAAAAGTGGAAGGGAAACTCACGCCAAGGTGCCAGGTCTAACACGTGTCCCCTCCAGCTGAAATGTGGGGAGAACTACCCTTGCCCAGGGGGTTCCTCGTCACTAAGGCGGAAATACCTGGACAGACCGTCAGCGTTGCCGTGATCTGTACCAGGACGGTGTTCCACCGTAAAGTCCATACCCTGTAGGGAGATGGACCACCTCAACAGCTTCGGGTTCTCACCCCTCATTTGCATCAACCATCTGAGGGGCCTGTGGTCCGTCTGAACCCGGAAGTGAGACCCAAACAAGTAGGGTCTTAGCTTCTTCAGCGCCCAGACCACAGCAAATGCTTCTCGCTCAATTGCACTCCACCTACTTTCCCGTGGAAGTAACCTCCTACTGATGAAGGCTACGGGTTGGTCCCAGCCCTCCTCAGTCATCTGTGAGAGAACAGCCCCTACACCATGCTCTGAAGCGTCTGTCTGCACTAGGAATTCCTTGGAGAAGTCAGGGGCCAAGAGCACGGGCACCGTGCACATGGCAGTCTTCAGGGTGTCGAAAGCTTTCTGACAGGTGTCAGTCCAAATCACGTTCCTGGGCTGCTTCTTGGAAGTCAGCTCTGTCAAGGGGGCAACAATCGTTCCATAGCCCTTGACAAACCTCCTGTAGTACCCAGTGAGCCCCAGGAAGGCCCTCACTGCGGTCTGCGTCTTGGGGGGTTCCCAAGCCAGGATGGTCTCAATTTTCGGTTGCAAGGGTGCCACCTTGCCACTCCCCACTTGGTGTCCCAAGTACACCACGGAACCCTGCCCGATCTGGCACTTGCTTGCCTTGATCGTGAGGCCTGCTCGGTGCAGAGCCATCAACACTTCCCAGAGGTGGCGCAGGTGTTCGGGCCAGGTGGCACTGAACACTGCGATGTCATCCAGGTAGGCGGCACTGAACGCATCCAGCCCAACCAGTACCTGGTTGACCAACCTCTGAAAGGTGGCAGGGGCATTCTTCATCCCAAATGGCATGACTCGGAACTGGAAGTGCCCATCTGGTGTAGAGAATGCTGACCTCTCTTTGGCCCCATCGGTCAAGGCGATCTGCCAGTACCCAGACGTTAAATCAAACGTGCTGAGGAACCGGGCAGCCCCCAGCCGATCAATGAGCTCATCAGCTCTGGGGATGGGGTGCGCGTCAGTCTTCGTTACTGAATTGAGTCCTCTGTAGTCCACACAGAACCGGAGTTCAGGTGTGGCTCCCGGCGCAGCAGCTTTGGGGACCAAGACCACGGGGCTGGACCAAGGACTGCTGGAGGACTCAACCACCACTAGCGCAAGCATCTTGGAGACCTCCTCCTTGATGCAAGCTCTGACCCTGTCAGTTACCCTGTAAGCTTTGTGCTTCACAGGTAAGCTGTCTCCTGTGTCCACATCATGGACGCACCAATCCGTGACACCAGGAACCAGGGAGAACCTATCGGGAAACTGCCCCAGCAAGTGGCGGCAATCTTCCTGTTGTTCGGGCGTCAGGGTGGGTGAGAGGTTAACTCCATCCACTGACCCATCTTTCTCAGAGGCCACTAAGAGGTCAGGAAGAGGCTCGGTCTCCTCTTCCATTCCATCATCAGTGGCCAACAGCATGCCCACTTCGGTCCTCTCTAAGTGGGGCTTAAGGCGGTTAACATGTAGGACCCTCAAAGGGTTCCTGGGAGACTGCATGTCCACCAAGTACGTGATAGGACTTTTGCGCTCCACAACCTCAAATGGACCTGTCCACTTATCCTGAAGTGCACAAGGCTCCACTGGGGCCAAGACCCACACCTTTTGTCCAGGTTGAAGCTCTACCAGAGTGGCATTCCGGTCGTACCACCGCTTCATCTCCTCCTGGCTGGCTTCCAGATTTGCCTCAGCAAGTTGCCTGAAACGCCGAGTCTGGTTTCGGAAGGCCAGCATGTAACTGTATACATTCTGGGGAGGTTTCCTGGGAGATTGCTCCCAGCCTTCCTTTACCAAACTCAGAGGTCCTCTTACCGGGTGACCATACAGAAGCTCAAAGGGGCTGAACCCTAGAGACTTCTGTGGCACCTCTCGGTAAGCGAAGAGCAGGCATGGCAAGAGGACGTCCCACTTACGCCTCATTGGACCGTCCAGGCCCATGATCATGCCTTTGAGGGTTCGGTTGAATCTCTCAACCAACCCATTTCCTTGGGGGTGGTAAGGAGTGGTGAACTTGTAAGTTACCCCACACTCCTTCCACAGGGATTTCATATATGTGGATATGAAATTGGTCCCCCTGTCGCTCACCACCTCTAGAGGGAATCCCACTCGGGAGAAAATTCCCATCAGTGCTCGTCCCACCACGGGGGCCGTCACTGTCCTCAGAGGGATGGCTTCAGGGTACCGGGTGGCATGGTCCACCAAGACCAGGATGAACCTGTTGCCCAGGGCTGTCTTGGGGTCCAGAGGCCCCACAATATCAATACCCACTCGCTGGAATGGCGTACCGACCACAGGGAAAGGTTGCAGAGGAGCCTTGTGCTTCCCTCCGCTCTTACCACTTGCCTGGCAAGTCTGACAGGTTCGGCAGTAGGAATCTGAATTCTTGTGCATTTGGGGCCAGTAAAAGTGGGTGACAAGCCTGTCATAGGTCTTGTCCATCCCCAAATGTCCTGCTAAAGGCACATCATGAGCCAGCCCCAGTAGGAAGGTTCTGAACTTCTGGGGTACCACCAGCACACGGGCTGACCCAGGTTCAGCAGCCTTAGGCTCGGAATACAGGAGGTCACTCTCCCAGTACACGTAGTGTGTTTTGGCCTGAACACCATTGGCCTGGTCTGCAGCCTGCTGCCGCATACCCACGAGAGAAGGGCATTCTTTCTGCTCCCTGCAGAATTCCTCCCTGGAGGGACCTCCTTCTTGCTGCCAATGGGTCAGCTCAGGCAGGTCTCCCAGTTCGGCAATCTGTTCCCCGGTAGGCTCCAGAGCATCCCCCTCAGGGTCTACTTCCTCCTGGGCCGTGGGAACTTCGGGGGCCGGTTTCCCGCGCCTCCTGCGCCTTCTCCCTAAGGCCGGTTCCTGGACCTCTCCCTCAGGCTCCAGGCCCCTCTCAACACCCCTACTGGCTGCCATGGACCGGGTGGTCATGCACGCCCAGTCGGGTAGACCCACCATCCTCAGATGCGTGGTCTTCTCCACCTTTTCCCAAGGGGAGCTCTCCAGGTCGTTCCCTAGCAGACAGTCTACAGGCATGTCAGTTCTCACAGCGACTTGTAGAGTACCAGAGACCTCCCCCCACTCAAAGGGAACTTGAGCCATTGGACAACGACTCTCTATGTTGTCAGCATTGACAACCCTACAGTAGGCATTGGGTACAATCTGCTCTTGAGACACCAGGTGTTGCCTCACCGAGGTCACGCTGGCTCCTGTATCTCTAAGAGCCTCAACCTTCTTTCCATTGATGGTCACTACTTGCCCATATTTCTTAGTGTTAGAGGGCAAGTAGGTTTCAGGGACCATCTCACTGTCTCCTAGCGAGACTAGGGTCATCTGCCCGGGACCCCCACCCTCCTGGACTGCTACCTCCTCCCCAAAATTAACATTAGCTACTTGCCGGGGTGGAGCACCAGTGGGTGCGGTCTTACCAAACAGGCGACACTTAGGATCAGAGGCAATGTGACCCGGGTCACCACACCTATAACAATTGAAGGGCCCCTTTGGAACAGGTCTACCTGTCGGGGCCCCGTTCTGCTGCGGGGGTGGGGGAGGCTGAGAACCCTTCTGCTGGTTCCCTTGGGAATTACTTTGGGGGCCTTTTTGGAACCCCTTCTGTTTACCCCTGTCCCCCCCACTCTTCTGCTGGGGACCCTGCCCACCTTTGGCGGAGTCTCCCACTTGACCCTTGTGGACCCTGGTGCTGAGCCAGCGGTCCGCCTCCTCAGCAAGCTTCCTCGGGTTGGACAGCTTGCTATCAATCAGGTGCTGGCGTAGCTCAGGAAAACATTGACTGGACAAGTGCTCCCATGCAATTAAATCAAGCAGCCCTTGATAATCATTCACTTTGCTACCCGTCACCCAACCATCCAGTGCTCTGCAGAAAAAGGTTACATACTCCACATACGTACTCTCAGGGATCTTCTTAGTCTCCCTGAACCGCTGTCTATATAGCTCAGGAGTTAACCCATACCTGGTCATTAAAGCTTCCTTCATATGGGGGTATGAGGCTTGGAGATCTAAGAGTAAATCTAACAGTGTGTCACGCCCTTCAGCAAGGAACCTTCCCCACAACCCCACTCCCCAGTCTTTCTCAGGGACCCGGTGTGAAGACATGGCCACCTCGTAGGCTCTAAACCACTGCCCTATGTCATCCTTTCTAAAATACTCCTTTACTACATCTTTGGGGATGTACACCTTGGACTCTACCTGCACCGGTGGAGTGCTGCCACCAGAAGGAGCGGTGTCCAAACTTTTCGCCTTCAGCTCCAACTCCTTCAATCTTATATCATGATCCATTTGGCGTTGTTGTGCCTCCAGGGCCAACTTCTGCTTTTCCATTTCCATTTGTCCTGCCAACTTTGCCATCTCCATTGCATGCGGCCTGTCTGCTGCCCTGTCTGCCAGCTCCTCTGGCGACCGGACTCTGCTGGGCTCCTCAAGGTTGTCGGGTGGAACGATGTCCCCCGCATTCCGTGGGTCTCTTGACTCTTTCCAGGCTCTCAACGCCTTGAGGTACTGGTTCTTCTTCCTGAATCCAGCATGGGGAACTTTGAATTTTACACTGTAGCCTTTCAATTGCTCCGTTGTGTAACCTTCCAGTCTCTCCCAATCCACCTCATCCATTCCAGAAATCACAGAGAGTGCTCTTCCAGCAGAGAGTGAGCCAGGCATGGTTGCAGTAATGGCAGATGCCTCAACAAAGTTCAAAAAATGAAAACCTGTGGCTGCGTTACTTGGTCTGCTCTCACTATCTGGTGATTAATAATTCACTGTATGTCAATTATAAATGCAAATCCGAAATCCCAGCCGCTGCCAACAATGTTAGAGTCGGGGGTCTCTGGTCGGCGCAAGGTTGCCCTTGTGTCAAGCAGGAACCCTCTCCTCCACGTCAGGGTGCAGGATAACCCCTCGCGAATGACCCTTGCTCACCCTCTAGGTGCGTGGCGTGAGCAGCCAAGGCGATTCCTCAGGCGTTGTTGGTTAAGCACTTACAATCATACACACAGTAAATACATCAATCCCCCCAGAAACGGACACCAGACTTGGATATATAGAAAAATACGCTTCTTTATGTAAAAATAAGGATATATATCTCAGCAGACTTATCACAAGACCAATAACGTTTTCGCTATGCCACCAGGTTGTAAAGCAGGCAAAGGTTCTTTGTTCGTAGCTTCAAATGGAGACCTTGTAGTCTCTTGCAAATGTTACTTGGGGTTCCAGTACTCACAGAGATCGGCTCCTGCGAACGGGGAAATAAGGCGTTGCGGGCCCTGAGCCCGATACTGGAACTTCTTTCGTGATGTGGAGAGTCGGCACAGGTCGGTGCGACTCTCAGCTTGGGAAGTGTTCTTGGGTCCTCAATCAGCAGGTGTGGGCAAGTAGGCAGGCGCGGCCAGCGACCCTTTAGCACGGCGGTGCCGGAGGGTCTCCCCAGCGGGGGCGGCGCGGCCTGAGATGTCCGGGGATAGCGAAGCGGGGTCGCAGGGCACGGTTAGTGCAGCTGGATGACCCGGCGTAGATCACAGTCGTCGGACGGTTTCCGGCGGGAGGGGTGATAGCGCGGTCAGCGCGCTCCAGTAGCAGGCGGTGACAGGGATGCAGGCGACCTGGCCCGGGGACAGAGAGCGGCTCTGGACGGAGCGGGGCTCTCACGGGTTTGAGGCAGGCAAGCTTCTGAGTGTCACGGCCCTAGGAGGGGCGATGAGGGGCGCAGTCTCTTTCCAGCGGGATGCACACACGGCTCGAATTGGAGGATGAGCAAAAGCACAGAGAACCCACTGGTCCTGGGGTTCAGTTCAGGGGGCAAGCTCAGATCAAGCCCTTGGAGAATGTTCAAGCACAAAGTAGCAACGTCTTTTCAGTAAGTCTCTTCCTCTCCTTTCTCAGCAAGGCAAGCAGCAGGCCAGCTCCTCCAGCGTCTTCTTCTCCTTCTAGTCAGGCAGAGGTTCTTTGTGGTAAACAGGATTCTGATTTCTTAGGAGCCAGGCTCCTACTTTTATACCATGATTCTTTTGTTCTTTAGCGCCAGGGGGCCTGGGCCTGGCTCAGTCCAGTTCTGGAGCACTTTGTTATGGTGACTCTGCTCTTTCCTTTCAGCAGCAGGGCAGAGACATCAGCCGCCCCACAGGGGGCGGCGCCGGCTTTGTGGTGGCAGAGCACAGGTCTATTCAAGAGTCAAGGTGTACTCCCCCCACCCATCCTGGTGTCATCTCCCTACCCACCACCTGGCAGCCAACCTGTCTCTGGGGATTCCCCAACCCTGCTCCTTACTGTTGCTAGGCAGAACACACACACACAGCAGAGGCGGACTGAAATGGCCAGGTCAGTAAATACTAACTTTCTAAAAGTAGTATTTACAAACCCAGGATATTAAAATAAACTTGACTACAAGAAGTATTTTATTATTCTGAGTTCAGGCATACTAAACTTGACATTCTACCATGCTCTCTGAGTCCACTGGGGTCACAGCGTGTAGTGACTCCAGCAGCCCATTCTGGCCTATGGAGAGCAGGTAGCCTTCAATAGTGAAAAACGAAAATGGCTGTAATTCACTACTAAGACACGCTACACACATCAGGGCATGTCCTACCTTATGCCTACAATGAACCCTGCCCTTGGGCCTACCAGAGGGGTGGCTAATATGTAGGTAAGGGAAGGTTTAGGGACTGGCAAGTGGGGGCACTTGCGCAGTCAGCGCGACGGTCCCAGACCGCGCACAGGGTCTGCGGTGGCAGACCCTAGACACACTTTACAAGGCCGCTTTCTGTGGGTGGCGCAACCAGCGCTGCAAGCCCACCAGCAGCATTGGCATTCACAAGCCCTGGCACCCCGGGTGCACTTTACTGGGGACTGACAGTGAATCCAATAAACCAATCGTGAACATCAATTTACAGGTACATTTTACCTAGGGAGCACTTGCACTGCGGCACGGATTAGCCGTGGCGCAGTGCCCTGAGCGGACAACACCAGCAAAACAATCGAGGCACACCATCAAAAAGTGGAAGGGAAACTCACGCCAAGGTGCCAGGTCTAACATTCGCCTTTGCGTGGACTTGAGGGCGCTAAACAAAGAGGTTGTGGTCGACCGATTCCCGTTGCCCAACATTGAGGAAATGATCACAACTTTTATTGTATTTAGCACATTAGATCTTATGTTGGCCTATCATAAGGTCGAATTACATGAGAGCTCGCAGGATCTGACCGCCTTCACTACTCCTTCTGGCATTTTTCATTTTAAAAGGATGCCATTTGGCTTAATTTCTGCTGCTGCAGTTTTACAGAGGATTATGTCGGCCATTTTGAAAGATCAGCCTGGTGTTAAGTGCTATCAAGACGACATAATTGTGTTTGGATCTAATAATGAAGAGCACAACTAGCGTGCTCGCCAGGTGTTACAGAAGCTTCAACTTCCAGGTTTGATACTGAAAGCTGAGAAGAGTAGATTTGGTGTCACTGAAGTAAACTACTTGGGATACAAAGTTACTTCTACAGGGATTAGATCCAAGGAAGAACTTGTGGATACGATTAGAGCTCTAAAGGAACCAAAAACCAAGGAGGAACCTTCATCTTTTCTAGGAATGGTTAAATATTATAGCCGTTTCATTAACCCCTTCGGTGCTCATGACGGAACGGTTCCGTCATGAGCCACGGTTGAGCTGTGCTCATGACGGAACCGTTCCGTCATGACCACGCCCGCGCAAGATTCCG
This sequence comes from Triturus cristatus, assembly GCF_964204655.1. Classification (NCBI taxonomy): domain Eukaryota; kingdom Metazoa; phylum Chordata; class Amphibia; order Caudata; family Salamandridae; genus Triturus; species Triturus cristatus. Next base: position 529,219,088 of record NC_140580.1, on the reverse strand, counting down.
TCAGCACAGCGGCGGAATCTGCGCAGCATGGAAGGGGTTAAAGACTTTGCTAGCAAAACTTTTAACATGCGTAAACTGTTAAAAAAGAATATTGATTTTGTGTGGGGTGTTGAATGTTCCCAAGAATTTTCTGATGTCAAGCAGGAGTTGAGTAATGCACCTTCACTCCAGTCTTTTGATTGTGTGTGATGCAACGGAAAAGGGTTGGGTGCATTACTCATTCAAACAAGGGATGGCAAAGAAAATCTTATTGCATGTGTCTCAAGAACCCTCAGAGACACAGAATGCAACTATTCGGTAATTGAGCAGGAGTTGTTAGCTGTGTTTTGGTCCATTTTGAGGTTTAAGCAATTTTTCTGGGGTGTCAAATTTGGTGTAGAGGCTGATCATAAACCTTTAGCTGAGGTTTTCACCAAGAAGGGACTTGATTCGATATTATTTTGCATACGGAGATGGGTTGTGGGGTTGCAAGACTTCTCTTTTTCTGTCTAGTATGTCCCAGTATGTCCCCACAATATTGAATTTGCAGAGTTGCTTTCAGCGCACAATAAAGATATGGCTTTTGTTACCGAAACATGGGCAGACTGCACCTCTGATCTTGAGTTGGCCCTAGTCATCCCCCAAGGCTACATATTAATCAGAAATGATAGACAGAACAAGCGGGGAGGTGGCTTAGCGATCAAGGATACAATGCTTATAAAAAGCTCCCCAACAGGAAGCACTCCTGACTGCGAATTGTTCTTTTTTGGAATCACTCTAAATGACAACTATACGTTTAATGGCACATTACTGTATAGACCCCCTGGGGCGAAAAACTAATTAGAAGAAATCATTAGTCACATTATCGAATCTAGCACTGATTCACAGGATTTCTCCATTTTAGGTGATTTTAATAACCACCTAGAAAATGCAAACAACCAATATACAGCTTCTCTTTTAAAGATGATGACCAGTGCCTCAATGCAACAGATGGTCAAGCATTCAACTCACGAGGCCGGTTACACTCAAGATGGAATTTTCACATCCAATTCCCAACTGAAAGTACAGGAGGTTCTGCCAATCCCATGGTCAGACCACAAAGCTATTTTGTTTGTAGTTACCTCCACCCACCATATACCTCGCCCTCATTCCACCCATAGAATATTTAAAGAGCGAAATTGGAAGAACATCTGCCTGCAACAGATGCAATTAGCACTAGCATCCTCTAAACCAAACCTATTGTCCGAAGTAAACTCGGCAACTGATAGTTTTACCAACTGGGTTGAAGCGACGTAAATACCCTATCTCCAGAAAAAACCCTCATTAGCAAGCGCATGAAGAAATCAGAACCCTGGTTCTGTGACACACTGTGTACTCAGAAGCAACTCTGTAGAAAATCAGAGAGACGCTGGAGAAAAAACGATACTGAAGCCGAGAAAATGTTATATGCACAATCCCTGAGCATATGTAGAAACATGATTCTGGACAAGAAAAGTAGTTACGTCTCAGAGAAAATCAAATAGGCAGGCAACTCTAGTAAAATACTTTTCTCGACCCTAAAGAAATTAGTAAAATTACCGGCACCACTAATAGAGGATGGCAGTGTGGTATTCTGCAACCAACTTGCAGGGTTTTTTAAGGACAAAGTGCAGTCCATCTTTGATTCCCTCACAGAGAAGGATACAGACCTCCCAGTGGACTCTCCCACTACATCTCCTTCATACTCTGTCCATGGTTTGGATTCCTTTGTTTCACCTAATGCAGAACAGATCTCACATATAGTTAGAGCAATAAAATCCGGAGCACCATCAGATCCATGCTCCCCTAAAATATTTAAACTGGTATCTGATAATATTAGTGAGCAACTCAGTTTACTTTTCAAAGAGATTATCAGTTCTGGCATTTTCCCAGATGTGTGGAAAACAGTCTCAAACCTTCCACTACTAAAAAAACCCAATCTGGATCCCAGCGACCACAACAACTATAGACCTATTGCGAGGATCCCTTTTCCGGCTAAGGTCCTGGAGAAAATTCTAAACTCCCAACTTACCGCCTTTGTGTCCTCGGAAGACCTGCTGGATTCCTCACAATATGGTTTCCGACAAGAGCACAGCACGGAGACCGCCCTGGTTATAGCAGCAGAGGAGCTTCGTACCACGCTGGACATGGGTGCAAGGGCCGCCCTGATCCTATTGGATCTATCGGCGACTTTTGACACCGTGAACCATGATATTCTTATCAGAAGGCTCCAAAAGGTGGGAGTTAAGAACTCTGCTGTAAGTCTGATCAAATCCTATTTAAACAACAGGTTGCAATGTTCAGATTGGTGATTCCTGTTCAGAACAGTTCACACTTCAATGTGGGGTGCGGCAGGGCTCCTCACTGAGTCCTACCTTGTTCAATCTATACGTGACTCCCTTAGCTGATATCATCAGGCAGTTTGGCTTTTCGCTGGTTTCCTACGTGGACGACACCCAGATAGTGGTGTCCATCTCAAGTAATCTGGAGGAAACCGCTGCTCGCTTTAATCAATGTATGTCCCACGTAGACCAATGGATAAGTGCAAACTGCCTAAAGCTGAATGGAAGCAGAACAGAGGTTCTCCTCTTGGGTTCCGACACCTCCTTATGGTCACAGTACTGGTGACCTCTTGATATGAGAACTCTTCCAACCCCAGTGCATAAGGTCAATAATCTGGGCATCATCTTTGACAACAGACTTACCTTTCAACATAAGATCAACAAGGTTGCTTCTCAGGTTTATCTAACACTGAGGTCAATCTTGAAAGTGAGAGCCTTTATCCCCCCAGACACAGTAAAAACAATGGTGACAAGCTTAGCCATGGCTAGACTGGACTACGGAAATGCCCTTTATTTGAACCTTCAGAAACAGCACATGCTTAAACTTCAGCGGGTGCAAAACGCTGCCGCCAGAATGTTGCTGAATATTCCCAATTTCCAATCCGTTTCCCAAGGCTTAAAAAGACTCCACTGGCTCCCGGTAAGAAAGAGGATAGAATTTAAATCTCTGTCTAGCGTACAAAGCTGTGCATGGAACAGGTCCTGCGTTCTTGAAACAGCACTTTTCATGGTATTATCCATGCAGAATGCTGCGTTCAGCTCAGAGTAAACTCCTCCAGATACCCATATTTTGGAAAGTTTGCTGGGGAGGAAGCAGCTTTATCCTGAACACCGTAAAATTGTGGAACATGCTTCCTTTAGTCATTAAAAACTGCCCAATACTACTCTCTTTTAGAAAATCACTGAAAACTTGGCTTTTTTCAAACTAATTCCTACCTCCTTTTTTCATAATGCTGGCAGACTCCTCTGATGCAGCACCTCGACGTCCTTGGGCATTCGAGCACTATATAAATTTCACAAACAAATCAAATTAAATCAAGGAGGGAGCAACTATTCTGCTGACTGTCTATCTAGACTTGTAGACATTGAAAATTCTCGGACTGATGGTAGTGAAGAACTGGACGAGTAGGAGGGATTCAGTGTGTGTGAAGTGACTGAAGGATCCATTGGTGAAGATGAGTGGTTGACTGAACTTCAGAAGAATGTGACATTGTGTAAGATTAGGGATGTAATCAGTTCAGGAACGAGGCGTAAAGCCCAGCTCAAGGATTGTGTAGGCGGATGGGAGAAGATTGTGGACGAATTAGCTGTGCACCAAGGGTTCTTGTTAAGAGGCACAAGACTGATTCCACCTGAAAAGTTGAGAGGTAAAATATTATGTTTAGCCCATGAGGGTCACATGGGTATAGTCAAGACAAAAGGGAGGCTGCGAAGAGATTTTTGGTGGCCTTCACTTGATTGTGATGTTGAGTGTTTGATTAGAGATTGCGTTAAATGTATAGTTTGTGACAAGGGGCTCAAAACTAGTCAGTTGCCTATGGTATGCAGAACAGTGCCCAAATGTCCTTGGGAAGAAGTTGTGATGGATATTTTGGGGCCCATAAGAGGTGAACATGCTACTCCCTATGTCATTATCCTGATGGACTTATACTCCAGGTGGGTTGAAGTATCATGTGTGCAGGACATTTCATCCTTGGCAGTGACCAGGTTTTTGGAGGGCGTGTTCAAGAGAGAGTTTTCCCAGCACCTACCTACGGACAATGGGGTACAATTCTGTTCTTGAGAGATGGAGTCATATTTGCAGAAATGTGGTATTGTGCACAAGAAATCGTCTCTTTATCACCCAGAAATGAATGGTGCCATTGAGAGAGTCATTAAAACTTTAAAGGAAGGTATTCGACTAGCAAGAGTGAATGGCTTGGATTGGAAAAAGGTCTCGTTTCCCACTGCATGGCTCCACCGGGAAGACTCCTTTTGAATTGTTCAAAGGAAGATCCCCGTCTACGTGTGTATGTCCTGGTTGGATGTGTTGGAGCAAAGGCTGCGTTGACAATACCCCTGGTGAATGGAGAAAGAATGAGATTTCTATTCAACACAAGAGGAAAGAAGATTTTGACTCTCACAAGCTTGTAAGAAATGTTGAAGTTGGCGTTGGTGATTTTGTCAAAATTAAAGCGCCTAGAGGGTGTGCTGATTGGTCAAAATTCACTAGAAAGTTACAAGTAATCAAATGTTTCAGGAATACTGTTAAGATACATGATGGTCGCATTTGGAACAAGAGTAGGGTTGCCATCATACAGCAACCACATGTGTCTTCTGATATCTCAACTTTCAACTTACAACCAGGTATAAGTTGGGTTTGTGATTCAAGATCGCAAGGTTCTTCTAGGAGTACTCCCTTCATTCACAGGAGAAGCATTAGGGAGATCAGGAAACCTGCTTATCTCACGGATTTTGTTGTGTAAGATTTGCTTCTTGTTTTACCGATGTGACATTACATGTTTTCTGATGCCTAACTTTGTATATTTCTTATTTGTTGCTTGCTTACATTTGTTTATTATTGATTGCAGTTCTCTTTGTTGTATGAGAGGAAGAAGTGTGGAGTAGAACCTTATCTCTGATGAGGTCGCTGTTCGAACCCTGACAGTGATGCTTGAGGTATGGAAATTCCATTAGTTGACAGTTGCTCTGTGAACGCCATTGGATGAGGTGATAAGAATAAACCTCACTTCCCTGTGATGGCTTCCTGTCTTTCTTCTTCAATACACCACACCTGTCCTTGTGGAATGTTAATGACTGCTGCTCGTAAAGCGCGACAATGACCTTGTTTAAAATTGTACTTGTATCTATATACCTCTTACTACCCCTGATGAGGCGTTCAATCGCAAATTTGTTTTGACATTCATTGTTAATCATGCAGTGAGCTCCCGTGGTGATTCCCTTTCGCTGTTGAAGAACTCAGCTTTAAGCTTGGTTCTGTTGGAAACTTACATCGAGAATGTATGTTCCTAAATGGAGGGCTCTAGTAGTTAACTGTGATGATAGATTCCTCACTGTAGCTGGGCGGCGGTGTGTGTATTTAAGTTCAGAAATGCTACAAATGCAGTCCTGGAATACGGTCGGAATGGTGGCAGAAAAGGATAGAGTTACCAGAGTGAGGTACAACAAAGAAGAACAGAAGCCGTGGCAGTCTTAGGGTCTGCCTGGACATATTCATTGCATCTATTTTACAAAGATTCCTCTCGAATAATTGACAGCAAGGACAATCGTCTTAGAAAAAAAGTGTTCTGCTTCTGCATTATTTTGTCACAAAACAGATCGAGTTTTAAGATAACTTCCAGGGTTAAGGCACATGCTGCAGACGTCTGTGCGTATGCAGGAAGTCTCATGACATACCACTGGTTTGATTGGTGGGATGGATACACGCAATTGCTGGAGAGTTCTTTAATCTCTGTGTCATAACAAACTAATGTATAGTGTTGATATGCCTGCTAGAGAGCATTGCATGCCATATTTAGATCACTGGTTTGTATTTCATGTAAAATAGCTGTGTGGATTGTTGCTTGGATCCACAGTGGTCTAGAATGTCATAGATTGCAATCCCCAAAACGTAGTTTGATGAGCAAACTAGAGTACAAACTGGTGCTGCTTGGTGTTATTAACATGTTATTAAATGCAGTTTGTAAGCCAGCACCACGGCCCAGTGACTGGAATGCTTCTTGCAAAACATGCACTGCTCTGCCTATCAGGAGTCTTGCCCCCTCGACTCCGCTTTCCAACATTCAGGGGTCAGTAAATTGGGTAGTGATACATCCTGTCATTTAGCTCATAAACAGCAGATGTGTGGGATTAAGCACTAGTTATTATTAAACAAAAGGCATGCCTGCCATTTCCAGGAACACCCTTATGCACGAATACAGAGTTTGAGAAAGTCGAAAACACTTTTAGTTTGTGGCCACATATGAACTGACACGTTGTGTCTTTGTCCCCCTGATGGGTCACTGTATCTATAACCAAGGTGTGAGGTTCAAGATGTGCCCAGGCAAACAACATTTCAGATTTTCATGAATTTAATTAACCATTTACTGCAGGCCATGTTAGAGTCATATACTTCTAGGATGCTGTGTCTCATGACCCAGTGAATGTATAGAAATCCTTTCATGTGTCCCGGTGTCGTCACAGTGCACTGGGATGCAAAATGGGGTATTTACTTGCGCTGGGCCGTATGGCCTGGTACTGCCTAAGTCCCCTCTACTGTTAAAAACCCAAGCCCACCCTCAGATGTTTGTGTACTCCCTCCACCCCCGAGGCAAGCATTTCATACCACACTGTTTTGGATTAGGGGGAGTGACCCCCCGGCCGTATTTATTACATAATTAAAAAACATTGATTACATTTTACATTATGTACAATTAACGCAGAAAGTACAAATACATTGATAGATACATGAAGTCACTTGTCTAACCTTAACATGTTCTAATAAAAAATCCACTCCTACCGTAATCTAGAAATGTATATACTTTACTTTCTGCGTGTCCCCTCTAGAGCCTATGGCAAGGTCAATGACTGGCAGCCCCCAGATCCGGTAAACTACCAATACTCCACCGGAGTAAGCTTGCGTAGGGGGTACAGCTTGTCGGCCGGATACTTTCCCGGGCCCTCCCTACGCCCTGAGCCTTTATTCCATAACGGGGGCTGCAAATCTGCCTACTTGCGCCCTGATGCTCATGCACGTGCGAGGGTGGCCACAGACCTACTGGAAAGAATGACTTGCACGGCCCCGCACCGACAGCTTACCGACCGACTGTCACTGCCCCTGGAGTTACCTGGTGGTGGCTGCTAAGGGCCGAAGACTATGCTTACCAATTATGACCTTACCGCTGACCAGGGACATACTACAAAATACGGCAATATTTATGCAACAAAACCAATACAACTGAAAACCAACATCTAATTACACTTTAATACAGAATTACCAAGATCAATAAAATTTTACGTTGAACATATCGTCGGAGAATACCTGAAACAAAAATTATGAAAATGACGCAACACACCATCACTGCAACCCACATTCGAACTGCTTGTATTAGGGGCTGCTGGCTGGGGAAAAAACACATTAAGGGCCGCTGATGGCCCGGGTGCCGTTCCAGGGGGAGCGAAGGAACAAGAGACTATTCCTCCTCTCCTAGCCCCCCTTTTAAAGGGGGGGGACAAAGGGCAGCCAGTTGAATCTGGCTTGCCCCTACGGCCAGTGATCGTGCAAACCGGAAGCACTAAAGTGCTTCCGGTTCACATCCCAGCCGACCACCCATTGGATGTTCTATCAAGGGGGGGTGGAGGTGGGGGCACCGCATCATCACCTGGCGCAGCGACCGTTCCGCCTCCACCCTCCCAGGGGACCGGTGTGACCGCCATAATGGTGGCTCGCGCCATGTTGCGCTCTGCCTTGCCCATATGGCCTGGTACTGCCTAAGTCTCCTCTACTGTTAAAAACCAAAGACCACCCTCAGATGTTTTTGTACTCCCCCCACCCCCGAGGCAAGCATTTCAAACCACACTCTTTTGGATTAGGGGAGTGACCCCCCGGCCATATTTATTACATAATTAAAAAACATTGATTACATTTTACATTATGTACAATTAACGCAGAAAGTACAAATACATTGATAGATACATGATGTCACTTGTCTAACCTTAACATGTTCTAATACAAAATCCACTCCTACCGTAATCTAGAAATGTATATACTTTACTTTCTGCATGTCCCCTCGAGAGCCTATGGCAAGGTCAATGACTGGCAGCCCCCAGATCCGGTAAACTACCAATACTCCACCGGAGTAAGCTTGCGTAGGTGGTACAGCTTGTCGGCCGGATACTTTCCCGGGCCCTCCCTACGCCCTGAGCCTTAACTCCATAATGGGGGTTGCAAATCTGCCTACTTGCGCCCTGATGCGCATGCACGTGCGAGGGTGGCCACAGGCCTACTGGAAAGAGTGACTCGCACGGCCCCCGCACCCCGACAGCTTACCGACCGACTGTCACTGCCCCTGGAGTTACCTGGTGGTGCCTGCTAAGTGCCGAAGACTATGCTTACCAATCATGACCTTACCGCTGACCAGGGACACACTACAAAATACGGCAATATTTATGCAACAAAACCAATACAACTGAAAATCAACATCTAATTACACTTTAATACAGAATTACCAAGATCAATACAATTTTACATTGAACATATCATCGGAGAATACCTGAAACAAAAATTATGAAAATGACCCAACACACCATTACTGCAACCCACATTCGAACTGCTTGTATTAGGGGCTGGTGGGTGGGGAAAAAACTAATTAAGGGCAGCTGATGGCCCGGGTGCCGTTCCAGGGGGAGCGAAGGAACAAGAGACTATTCCTCCTCTCCCAGCCCCCCTTTTAAAGGGGGACACACAAGGCAGCCAGTTGAATCCAGCTTGCCCCTACGGCCAGTGATCGTGCAAACCGGAAGCACTAAAGTGCTTCCGGTTCACATCCCAGCTGACCACCCATTGGATGTTCCATCAAGGGAGGGGGGGTGGAGGTGGGGGCGCCGCATCATCACCTGGCGCGGCGATCCCTCCACCTTCACCCTCCCTGGGGACCGGCGTGACCGCCATAATGGCGGCTCGCGCCATGTTGCGCTCTGCCTTGCCCATATGGCCTGGTACTGACTAAGTCCCCTCTTCTGTTAAAAACCAAAGACCACCCTCAGATGTTTGTGTACTCCGTCCACCCCCGAGGCAAGCATTTAAAACCACACTCTTTTGGATTGGGGGAGTGACCCCCCGGCCATATTTATTACATAATTAAAAAACATTGATTACATTTAACATTATCTACAATTAACGCAGAAAGTACAAATACATTGATAGATACATGATGTCACTTGTCTAACCTTAACATGTTCTAATACAAAATCCACTCCTACCGTAATCTAGAAATGTATATACTTTACTTTCTGCGTGTCCCCTCTAGAGCCTATGTCAAGATCAATGTTGGCAGCCCCCAGATCCAGTAAACTACTAATACTCCACCGGAGTAAGCTTGAGTAGGGGGTACAGCTTGTCGGATGGATACTTTCCCCCAGGCCAACCCTACGCCCTGAGCCTTAACTCCATAAAGGGGGCTGCAAATCTGCCTACTTGTGCCCTGATGCGCATGCGCGTGCAAGTGTGGCCACAGGCCTACTGTAAAGAGTGACTCGCCGGCCCCCGCACCCCGACAGCTTACCGACCGGCTGTCACTGCCCCTGGAGTTACCTGGTGGTGGCCGCTAAGGGCCGAAGACTATGCTTACCAATCATGACCTTACCGCCACAGGCCAGCATAGTTGCCCGACTATCTGGCCTCCCCCTCAGCCCACTGGAAGGTCATACCCTGTGTCTCACGCCCTCCAACCATGCAAAACTGTCCTCCATGAATGCCTGATTCCCTTTGGACGATAAGTGAACCCCGTCCTGTAAAAAGAACTGCTCACCCCTGATGTACCCATGTCTCATTGACTTCAATGTTGGGGATCAGAACAGACTATCAAACTTATTGTTGATCCGCTTTACCGCGTGATTCAACGCTCGCACTGACTCGCCCCCTCTCCATTGGAACCTAGGGATCATGTCAGACCAGACGATCATGGCATTGGGGCACCTCTTTGCTAACCACCCCACCTCAGTGAGCAATTCCACAACTAATACCGTTCATCCCAGGCGAGCCAAGTCATTACCCCCTAGGTGCAGGATCCAGATTGCTGGTGGTCCCTTACTTTCTCTTAAAGCGCGGTTCACCAGCTCCCTGAATTGCCCCATGCACAGTCCGCCCTGTCCATGAAACACTATTCTCGCTCCCAGCTTATGTGCCCTGGCCTCGTGAGCTCCTGAAAAGAAATTCTTTAAAAGACGGAAATATGAATGACCAATGACCCAGATCTCTTGCTATTCCGGGCCCCAGAGATAACTTGGGCCATCACCTGTTCTGGTCATTCATTAATTGTTGATCACTGTCCCATTGAGTGACAAGGTGACCTCTTCATATCGTGCCGGTGAACGGATGCAAACTTCTCCCCTGAGTCACAGGATGAAGAAACTGCAAGCAAACGCGGAAATGGAACAGTCATCAGTGCATTGCCCTACTGAGAGGCTAAAACCAAAACTACTGCACATGATACTACGTAACGGTGTACTGGAGCAAGCTTCTCTCTGAGTCACCGGATGAAGACAATTGCAATTCACACAAAACAGACAGACAAAAAACGGGCTAGAGCATGTGCAGCTGCACATAGCGCTTATAGCAGTTAGATGATCCTCTTGACCTGCTCTTCTCTTAGGCCCCTTGCCACTGCTTCGGTGGCCGCCCCGATCCTAAAGGAATGGGTCCCAAAATTAGCTGACACCAACCCGGCATCTTGGATGGCCAACCCCATGACTCATTTGAACTGAAAAATGGTGAGGGGTGACCCTCATTTTGTCATTTATCAAAAGAGGACCTGCTGTGACCCACAACCTCTGTGTCATAAAAGCCTCCAGTCTGACAACGAGGCAGCATGTATTATCTCTAGCCCTGTGAAGCACTATGCTCTCACCCCCCCCCCCCATTATCAGTTTCGGACCTATGTAAGAAGATCAGCACGGAGCCTCTGTTCATTTTTACATGTTCCACCTGTAGGCCCCCCTGCCAATCTTGTTTGTTCCGTGGCATCAGTTCTCCTTCCCTAAAAGCACCATAAAATGTGAGGGAGAAAGCCGCTTGAAACAACATAACCTTCCTCTGGGAGCTACAAGCCCGCTGTAAAGCTGCCAACAAACTAGCCAATGTTTCCAAACCTACGGGTCTCCTTTCATCAGGCTGCGCACTCTGCAAACGTTGCCATCCCTTCAAAGCCTGGCGCACTACAAAATTCTTTGTCTGATTCCCTTTACCCTTTGCTTTAGCAAAAAAGGAGATGGCCGTAGTGTGACGCCTCGCCCGCGCCACTGGGTGCCCCTTATCCCTCATAAAACCAAGATAAGCGGTGTTGGGTGCGTCACTGCTTCTGCGAGGTGGGACCTGAATGCCAGCATTTTAAAATGAGATAATGCATCAGTGGCATGGTTCAATATACCCGGCACGTGCTTGGCTCTAAAAAGTACATTCAATTTCATACATTGTAACACAATCTCTTTTAGAAGCCTCAGGATCATAGTGCACATTGCCGTTTGATTATTAATGCATTCCACTACCGCCATGTTATCTGACCAGAATATTACAGACTGGTTTCTCAAATGTTCAGGCCAGACAGACAGTGCTACCAGGATGGGAAAGAGCTCAAGGAAGCTTATGTTACTTGTGAGCCCTGAGTCTCTCCACCAACCCGGCTAACACCGTGCAATCCATTCAGACCCCAAAATGGCACCGAAACCCTCGCTACCCACCACGCCAGTCATCAGTCCCAACTCAGGACTGGCCCTGGGCGGATTAGGCCACACCACCCTACCATTGAAATCGCTCAGGAATGCCTTCCAAATGAGCATGTCCTGTTTGACTTCGCTGGATAGTTTGGTGTGATGGTGCTTCTCCTTGAGTCCAGACATTGCCAGTGCAATGGGGCGGGAAAAGGGGTGTGCCACCGGGATTATGCGCCTACCTACTACCTGCTGTAACTGATGTAGAGTAGCCTTTTCCTTCAAAAGACATTGCTGTAATGCTTATCTGAAATCTTGTACCTTATCTGCTGGCAGTCTAGATACCCCTTCCACAGAATCCAGCTCAATCCCTAGGAACTCAATCTTAGTGCTATGGCCCACCGTCTTACCTGGTGCCAACGGCACACCAAACTCCTGCATGAGGGTGCAGAAATTCACCAAAGCTTTCTTACAATCCCCTGTTCCTGGAGCCCCCAAGAAGAGGAAATCATCAAGATAATATAAGACCCATTGGTGACCCGAGTCCCGCCTGAACGCCCACTCCAAAAAAGAGCTACATTTCTCAAAATATGCACAGGAGACTGAACAACCCATTGGCATGCACTTGTCCACATAATACTTCCCCTGAAATTGAAAACCCAGGAGATGAAAATCCAGAGGGTGTACTGGCAGTAAGCGGAACGCTGATTCAATGTCAGATTTTGACAGCAGTGTCTCTTGACTCAACACTCTCAGCATGTCTATTGCCTAATCAAAAGATGCGTATTTCACACTGCACAGAGAGTCTGAAATTGCCTCATTCACCGAATTTCCCCTAGGCGCTGAAAGATTGTGTATCAAGCGGAACTCCCCCTCCACTTTCTTGGGAACCACCCCTAGAGGGGAGCAGACGAAATCCTTCATTGGGATGTTGTCAAATGGGCCTGCCACTCCACCCAACCTTATTTCCTTCTCAATTTTTGCTGCCACTGTACCTGCATTGGACCTCACTGAAAGCTGATTCTTGCAAAATGTCACACCCTTGTAACCCTGCGCCGGGATCCTGAAACCTGCTAAAAAACCCTCCCTGATGGTCCTTGCAGCTTCTGGGCAATTATACAAGTTTAACCAAGGGATCATGGCGCTGGTATTTATGGGAGATCTAGCCTTGTCACAGGGCGGACTCTCATTCCTGTTTCTTGCCTCCCTTCTGCCTTGATTTCCTGAAACACTTGGACTCAGAATGGGATGCGTTTCCACAGAAACCACAAGAGTGTTTGAACCTACATGTGCCTGGCGCTCTGTTACAGGTTCGTTTATTGTAGTCAAAACACACACCCTTCCTCCCTGTGCCCCCTGTCTTCCCTGCGGAGCCCCCTGTGTTTCCCATGGGGCCTGAACGAAAGGGCTGGTACCTCACGTTGTCCTGTGCCTGCCCCCGACTGTCAGATGGCCCCTGAAGCAGATGCCTCAGAGGAATAAACATGTCGGTCTGATTCCATCCTAATGATGGATCGTGCGCCTTTGCCCTTCTGAATTCCTTATCATACTCCTTCCACCCATCGCCCCCTTGTGTTGGATGTGCGACAGTGATCCTATTTTGATAATACGCCATCTCAGACCCAACTTCTGGGAAACGCTCCAGCATGATTGCCATGTATATAGTGAAACCTTGTATCCAATTGGCTAGATTCTCCTCTACTCTGTACTTTAAAATTGTCCACTCCTTATTCTTCCTTGCTTCCCCCCTTTCAGTCTCATCTATCAAAAGGGAAAAAATGCTAACATATGCCCCCTTCCAGATCTTTTCTTTTGTCTCCTGGGAACGCATCTCCCCAAACCTAAAGGAGGCAATGGCTTACTCATACCTGCTGGTGCCGCTGTATCAACTGGCATTGGCGCTCATGGATCCTCTGGTGCGCGCACTGGTACTACCAGGGCTTTGCCACCAGCTACTGGTACTACTGGTATTGTGACCACAGGCGTTGCACCCACAACCGGTAATGCCGGTATCCCATTTGGCACTGGTGCGTTTACTGGTATTCCCGGGCCTCCACCACTACCTATTGGTACTGTGACTACAGGTGTTTCACCACCACCCGGTATTGGTGGCACCCCGTTTGGCTGATCTTTCCCCAACTGAGCCATCATTTGTCTGGCCTTCTCAAGTGCATCACCCTTGTTGCCAGATGCCCCTGCTGCAGGAGACCATCCCCCCACCGTCTCCAGCCACGGAAGTACCGCCGCCAGACTGGACACCTTGTCCGGCTGATCCGGCGCGGCCCCTCTTGGCCCACCCAACAGAGGAACAGATGGGACTAACGGCACCGTGAGCCCCGGGGCACCTGGCTCCCCATTTCCCTGCGGGTTTGGCAATGGTGCCTGTGGTATAGGTATCACCTCCCTGGGAACCAGCGCTGGGGCACCCCCTGTCCTTCTCCCATTGTTCTTGGGCCTGCTTCGCTTGGGCAACGGTAGAGAAAAAGATTTTGGGGCCACAATAACCCACCTGGGCCTCCCCTCCTCCCCTTCAGGACCATCCACCTTCTCTTGTAAACAAGTTAAGGCCTGTCCCATAACCTGAACCTGCTGCATCAGAGCCTCAAGCATGACGTCAGTCCGTGAACGCTTCTCACTTCGCTTCACCTTAGGGGCCATTGCGGTTCAAAATGCATTTTTGTACCCACACTACAGTGAGACCCTGTGCACCGACCCGACCCAATGCACCCACTCCTACCTGGAAATTGTAGCAGCCACCAGCCAGCCTCTGCACCCACGCAACCAGAGCCACGGCCTACTGGCTAACCCAGTGAGCTTGGGTGAGTCGCCTACTCAAACCCTGCGTGGCTCCCGGAAACGATGAAGTGCTGGCCTGCCAGTGCCACCTTCACGAGCGATCCACAGCCTCCTCCGATAATCCTCCTTGCCTCTGGTATCTTGAGGAAGTGCTGCACTCCACTGCATATCTTTTGTCCCCTGAATCTCGCTGCGGGTGTTGGACACAGAAGAGAGTATCTCATGTTGTGCAGCGCATGCCCCCTAACCCCTGTGTGATACCAAAGGTACCTGCAAAACCAGCAGCCCCCTACACACAGCAGCCCCCTTTTGCCCCAAACACAAACTCAACAATAGCGCAGACCAATGCTAAAATATCTGTTTCTTCCCGTATGTAAACAATTAGTGATGGCGAGGAAAACCGTCTGTACAATGACACTCCCTTTTTTTAAACGTGCGGTAATTGTCCCCTAGTAAATGCAAACACCAGCGGCCCGCCCAACCAGGCCCACACCACTGAGGCAGAACCACCCCCACGCTGCCAGTATTGAAAAAAGGGGGGCAAAATTGCTGCTTGTGGGCACACAGATCAATGCCACGCTTCTTTTTAAAAAATAATGAGGCAACAAATGCTGCTCGTGCTTACACGCGTCCCAAATGCCACCAATCGGGCAGCCTGCACACCGCATTCCGGGTTTTCCTCACCACGCCGGCTGTGCACAGGGAAACGCAGCGCTGCGCCTCCTTGACAACAAAGGGGGCAGACTGCCAACAATGCCCCGTGCCCCACACGCACCTACCAGCTGCCGCGCTTCCTTAACACAAGGCTGACTGCCGTCAATGCCCCGTGCCCCACACGCGCTTACCGGCTTCGAGCCAAAACCTCTCTGCTTCCTCCGCTTACTCGTTGCAGGAACAGAACGCCTGCAGCTTGGTTCCTGAAAACGGCTCGACACCCCTTTTTCTGGCACAGTCCTTCACGATCACGGACCGTGTGACCTTCTGACCGGCCCTCAAATTCGTTCCCGAAACGGCTCGACTCCCTTCTCCTTGCTGCCCAGCTGCTTCACAATCACGGACCCATGCGACCGCCAAAAACGATCCTCGACCTGCAAAACAAAGAAAAACAAATTACGGGCGGCTGATGGCCCAGGTGCCGTTCCAGGGGGAGCAAAGGAACAAATAGCTGTTCCCGCTCTCCCAGCACCCCTTTTAAAGGGGGAGACACAGGGTAGCCAGTTGAATCCGGCTTGCCCCTATGGCCAGTGATCGTGCAAACCGGAAGCACTAAAGTGCTTCCGGTTCACATCCCAGCCGACCACCCACTGGATGTTCTATCGGGGGGGGGGGGGGTGGAGGTGTGGGCGCCGCGTCATCACCTGGCATGGCGACCCCACCGCCTCCACCCTCCCCGGGGACCGGTGTGACCGCCATAATGGCGGCTCGCGCCATGTTGCACTCTGCCTTCCCCAGAACCCTGATTCTGCTCAACAACAGCTGCCGGGACTACAAACATGCTGGTTCCCACTTAATAACAAAACACTATATAGAATTCTTAATGATACATAATTTAATTGAAGGCATATATAGCCAATACTGACTTAACGGTGTACTTGCTTCATGATCATACAGTGCAACAATTGTATTTCCTTCAGTCATAAACAAAACATATTTCTCATATGCATAAAAGTACAGTAATGCAACATATTTTGCAAAAATTGTAGTCATCCAATATTTACAATTGCATTTCCTTTAGTCATGAATAAAACATATTTCTAATAATTTTAAAAAGACAGTAATGTAACATCTTTGAATCATAGTCATACCAAAGCATGGAGAAGGGTGCCAGGACGCCTCAGTGGATGAGCTCAGATGTTTCTGTAGTCTAAGTTTCCCCTACACTCTTGTTATGCGAAACTTTAGACACGTGGACATCACAAAGTTGTATTTGTTCTTTTTTCCATCTGTGTCAAATTACCAAAAAAGGGCTACCGTCAGACTGGTGTGATTGCACACAAATTATTGGAGTTGTAAACAGCCTGAAGTGCAGACTGAGTGTAGTAATAAGCTAATCGTTTCTAAGGAGGGTTTATGTGTATCATCTCTAAGAAATGTTCTTCATGACCTGTGAATTGTGGTAAATATTTCGTTACCGGTACTATTTTTTATGCGGTAAAGTCTTAGTGAGAATAACTCAGTAAAAATAAGAGGCAGAATCCGTGGTATTAGAGGTTTTAAAAGGGCTTTATTCCAATATAAAGGAAGACAATTCGAATTGTGGGCCTTCTGTTCCATCACCACGAAAGTTCAGGAAGGAAGGGCGCATATATTATTGACAGGTAGGCAGTTTTATAGAAAATACATTACAGTGAAACAGATGCAAGAGGCGTAACAGCTGATAAAAGGTGCATACGTAGCTAATAGAGGGCGTAATTCAAGAAACGTCATTAAACATGATGTCACAAGTGGGTGGATCCATAAAAGAATCCTGCAATGTCAGCAGAAATGTTTGGCAAAGATGCGCACGCAGCCGCATGACGTGTGATTGACGTGCAACTAGAGGGTGAAGGGGACTTGACATTTAGTTCTACGTGTGGAGACAGAAGTCTGGGGTTATGTCAACCTAATCCCAAATCATATCTAATATCCTATGTTTAACCCCTTCGCTGCTGCGGACATTCCGCTGCAGCGCTGGGGGGGGCAGGGGGGCAGCGCGGTGGGCCTGTGCTCATGACGGAGCCGCTCCGTCATGAGCCACAGTTGAGCTGTGCTCATGACGGAACGGTTCCGTCATGACTCCGCCCATTTGCGTTGTCGCCCCGCACAGGCGGGGAAACAGCGCCACGCAGGCGGAGCGGCCGCCAACAGGATTGTCATGACGGAACCGTTCCGTCATGAGCACACGCCAACCGTGGCTCATGACGGAACGGTTCCGTCATGAGCGGGGAAGGGGTTAAAGAACTGTGTTATCCAAAAGGAGAGGTCTCTTAGGATAGAATCTTATTCTATACTGACTATACTGACTGTTAGTGCGTGTACAAGCGTCTAAGTGTCTACACTAGATGCGAGGGGGTAGGAATATTCCATGGTAACGGGGCTATGAATTACTTGCATGAGGACAGCGAGGCCTGGCCCCTTTTGCACGGTGGCTGGAGGAATGTTTACCTAAACTGCTAGACAGGAATGCATCGGATGGGGAACGGAGGAGATAATCTTGAAGGTGAAATACAGTTTTTTGGCAGGCGACAGGCTGGATCAGGCACCGTTAGCCGCGCAAGGAGTAAGACAAAGTTCATGGTCACAGATGCAGGCTCAGACTGGAGCATTCAGAGGCAGAAGGCAGGAAAAGGCTTGATGACAGAATTCGGGCCTACTCGCCTGAATCTGTGAAATGTGGAAAGTGAACCATATAAAGTCGGTGGCCTTTCATCCTTAGGAATGGAATATCTGACCCACTCATGGCGGGTCTGAAAGAGGACAGATTGACGGTGGACGCACATATATTTGCGTCTTCAAAACTGGAGCAGGAGGGAACATACATGTACTTATAGCATGCACATGGAGCCGTTGGGGTCTACGATAGGGGACATAACTGATCACAAAATTCATATTTCCTCATTCCCTCCTTGTCCCCTACGGACCCTCAGGAGATATCGATCTTCATTAATCCATCGATCTGTTCATATAGCATCATTTGTTCTTCTTTCTTCTTCCGGGATCTCGAACGAAAACTTGGATGTGGGATACACGAGGTGGCACACAGACCACAAATCGCTGGCCCACATTGTAGACATAAGCAGCAACTGAATAGTATGAGAAAGCCAATACCTAGGAAGGATAATATTCTCCATCCCCAGGCTGACAACACGCCCCAGAACCAACCGGACCAAGTCCAGGTGCCTGGACTCTGGTGTATCTGGCTTACAATCTTATGAAGGCGAGTTATGGCCTTATATACTGACGGCGAATTTTCTGGTATGAAAATGCAACAACTTGATCCGATGACCCTACAAGCTCCGCCCCTATCGGCCAGGATGACGTCAAGGACAAGACGATTTTGAAGCACAACAATCCGCATAGCAGACTGCTCTTCTGTTAAATTGCCTAAGGCGGAAATAGTTTCGTTCACTACTGCTTCAAGGGTTCTGGTTAATCTACGTATCAGCTTACTATTAGTGACTGTACCTATATAGGGAAAGAATCCTTTATTGAAATCTGTGTATTTTTCCCATGCTGTTTCAGTGTAATCGACAATTGGGAGATCTCTCTGCTGTCTATTGTGTACTAAATGGGTATTTCTATGATAATCAGGAGGAGCTAGGAAAACAGGTGGCAGAAGGAATGCTATGTAACAGGTACCATCCCAATCTAAAGGTAGACATATATATGCGGTCTGGCCACATATGAAGTAGGAATGATGGGAAGCTCTAAATGTAGACTTGCCTTGATCACTGAATTTTATTACAGTGGTGCATTTACTATGACCCATGTGTATGGAACCATTCTTTCTTATACATAATTCCCCTTCTACTGGGAATACTGACATGGCGGGCAAGATCGGTGTAGCTTCAGATTCAACGTTCAGGATCATGAGGTTAAGTGTAAAGTTACCTAATCCATATACTTCATTTTCTAGATCAGTTCCTGTTCTTTTGGGAAGTCCCTCCTTGTTAGGGTAGCAGACTTTAAGCAAAACTAGGTTCAGGTTTCCCCATACCCAGTTGTCTTGATAAACTGCGGAATTTGAATCTAGGGAATTAATCAAACTAAACCATGCTCCACAAGAGCCATTGTGTGTGAACGGATATGGAAAGAGGGGCAAAACTCCCTTATAGTTCTGATAGGGAGGGAGTCGGCCACATATCCAACAATTTGTGGCATTGCTGGTTTGATGGGAATGATGTAGCATACTAATAAATGTATTGTTGCGCAGCGCAAATCTATAGGACAACTCATGTGGAGGAAATTCACTAAAAGAATGTTCTGCAGTTATATTGTAAGCATGTTTAAGAATAGGGTAATACATGTGCAATAGGAGGCTAAAAATAATGATCAGAAGACTTAGAAAAAACAAAATTAATAATGTTACTGTACAGTGACTACGAAGTGATTTACAATACGCATGCTTTTTGAGCTGCATCTGATGATTTCTTTCTCTATTCCGGTCTAGAGGATACATGTCAGAGACAAATTCAACCGATTCACCTTGGAGAGGACTTAAACAATCAAATTGTCTGACTTACTAGACCTCAATTTTAGTTTATAAATTTCTGAGTTCGATTGCTCAACCAAGGGGAGCTTTGAGTCTGTCTGTGAGGGAATACAGGGTTGAGTATCTACACTGGGTGGTAGTCCATAACATTTCTTGATATGACTCGAGTGCAACCACCCTTTGCGACCCTCAATCTTCACGGCAGTCCTTGTGGTGAGTAGAACCAACTTCGGTGACTTCCACCTAGGATCCAGTTGGGTCTTCCGGTCAAAGTTCCTGACCAGCACCAGGTCACCAGGAACCACGTCATGGGGCTTCACCTCAGTATTGTCGGGAAAAGCTGCGGATACCTGTGAACGACAAGATTGTAGTGCAGACATCAAGGAAGCCAGGTAATCTGTCAGCATATTACAGTCAACGTCAGTGATTTTATGAGGGATAGGCGTCCCCCACATATTTGGTGGTCTACCGAAGATCACCTCATACGGGGATAGCCCTGTTCGAGAATGTGCTACCATTCTCATGTAAAAGAGCGCAACTGGTAAGGCTACTATCCAATCGACTCCTTTTTCTCTACATATTTTGGACAATCTAATTTTCAAAGTTTGATTATGGCGTGCTACGAGACCTGCTGCCTCGGGATGTCGGACACAGTGGAATTTCCATTGGTACCCTAACAAAAGGGAAACGTGTTTCATTAGTTCGGATGAGAACGGCTGGCCGTTATCTGAGTAGACAACACGTGGTAAACCGTACCGTGGGAAGAATTCTCGAACTAACTGTTTGGCAGTAGTCGGGGCAGTGTAATCTGAAACCGGGTATGCTTCTGTCCAACGGGAAAGAGCACAGACAACTACGAGAACATATTTGAATCCTCGACATCGTTCCATCTGGATATAATCCATCTGGAGGACTTCAAAAGCATGATCGGGAAGTTGAAATCCACCCTGCTCTACGGGGATGCTTTTACCTGGATTAAACTGACAACATATCATACAGGTACGAATTTTTTGTTTAGCTGCTGCTCGCAAGTGCTTGTTGAACCAAATGTGTTGAATACTGTCTAGCATAGCTTTCTCTCCTAGGTGTGCTGGACTATGTATTGTATTAATGATAACTTGGACCATGGAGTCGGGAAGAAACCATATAGATTTTTCCTTCGTTATCCATCCTTGATCCGTTTGGATCCCTCCTAATTCAGTCCATTTCTTTATTTCTTCTGGTGTAGCATGTGTCTGTATGTCAATTACATCAAGGGCGGGATCCTTAACTGTCATGCAATGTGTTGGTGTCGGAACTATTGTCTTTGTCATGTCAGTTGTGTGAGTCTGATTCTGAG
Source organism: Triturus cristatus (assembly GCF_964204655.1). NCBI lineage: Eukaryota > Metazoa > Chordata > Amphibia > Caudata > Salamandridae > Triturus > Triturus cristatus. Next base: position 529,198,018 of record NC_140580.1, on the reverse strand, counting down.
CAGTCTGTTTAGCTGTTCTGTCAGCTAGGTCATTACCCTGAGAAATGATATCGGTAACTTTTGTATGGGCTTTGCATTTCATAATCGATATTGTAGTAGGTAGATGAATCGCGTCTAATAGGGTTTGAATGAGGGGTCCGTGTTGGATGTGGGCACCGTGAGAAGTTAAATAACCTCTCTCTCGCCACAGTACGCCGAAGTCATGGACGACTCCGAATGCATAACGTGAATCTGTGTATATGTTGACTTTCTTATTTGTGGCTTGAATACAGGCTTGTGTCAGAGCGATGAGCTCTGCTGCTTGAGCTGACAAAGCGTTAATACGATTTGTTTCAATGACTTCAGTGTCTGTTGTGACTGCGTAAGCAGCCACTAACTCTCCTGTACTTGTTCTCATACATGACCCATCTACATACAATGTCAAGTCCGGATCTGATAAAGGGATATCGGTCAAGTCTTGTCTGGGTTTCGTCGTGATAGTAATGACTTCGACACAATCATGTGTCAATGGATCTGTTCCGCCCACTGGTAACAGTGTGGCAGGATTTAATGTATTACAACGTCTGATTTCTATGTGTGGCTGAAACAATGTCAGTTCGTAACCGGTGAGTCTCGCTATAGTCAAGTGTTGTGTTTGTGTGCGGTTCAAGAGAACCTCTACTGCGTGTGGTACTTGTACTGTCAATTGATGTCCTAACACTATGGCATCGCTTTGTCTGATTGCTAAAGCTGTTGCTGCCACCGATTTCAGGCACGCAGGAAGAGCCTGAGCTACTGGATCTAATGTACTAGAGAAATAAGCACATGGTTTGTGTGATCCTGCTTGTTCCTGAGTGAGTACTGACAAGGCAGTACCTTCGCGTTCTGTAACAAAGAGTGTAAAAGGCTTACTGTAACATGGTGTTGCTAAAACAGGTGCTTGGCATAAAGCTTTCTTTAAGCTTTCAAAGGCGTGTGTATGTTCTTGAGTCCAAGGGAGGACAGTCGATGCGGCTGCCTCCTGTGTTGTCAACTGGATGAGTGGTTTTGCTAGGAATGCATATTGAGGGATCCACTGCCTACAGTATGAAGTGAGGCCTATAAAAGCCCGTACCTCCTTTTGTGTTTTGGGTGGTGGCATGTTAGCGATTAACTGGATGCGGTCGGATGTAAGCTGCCTTCCCTCCTTGGACAGCGAGTGCCCAAGGTAAACAACTCGCTGGACACAGAATTGCAGCTTAGAAGGGGACACCTTGTGCCCCTTGTCAGCCAAAAATTTTAAAACCGTCAGTGACGCTTTTTCACATTCAGGTTCGCTTCGGGCGGTGATCAGTAGATCGTTGACATATTGAAGCAAGGCAGTGTTAACTGGCATGTGGATACTGTCAAGTTCTCGTTTCAGTGCTTGGCTATAGATGCTGGGGCTTTCTGTAAATCCTTGAGGTGCGCGTGTGAATTTAAAACTTCGTCCATTTAAACTGAATCCGAACAAATATTGACTTTCCGGATCGATTGGGACACTAAAGAAAGCATTCTTGAGATCAATTACAGTGAAAAACGTTGCTTCTGAGTCAATAGCTGTTAGTAATGAAGAGATATCTGGGACCACGGGGTATTGTGGTACAATACATTTGTTTAATTCGCGCAGATCAATAACTAATCGATATATACTGGTGGTGCTTTTGGATCCGTCCTTTTAAGAATCGGAATTATCGGGGAATTACATACATTGGAGTCAGTTTCGACAACCACTCCTTGTGCAATGAGCTCGTCAATTATTTGCAGCAAAGCCACAACAGCATCGGGTGGTAACTTGTATTGTCGCATTCGTGGTAGTACTATTCCTGATTTTAATGTGACACGATATGGTGTAATATTCATGCAACCAACATCAGTGGGGCCTTGTGCCCATAAATGTGTAGGTAAATTCTGCAGTCGGTGATCCATGTCTCTGGACACGTAGTGACCTTTAAAGTCACGTAAAAATAGTCGTACTCCTTCCGGAGAACAGCATATTATAGCTCCTAGAGCTTTCAACGTTTTTATACCTAACAAGTTTTCTGGACATGATTTAGTAAGCAATAAATCTGTAGTATGTGTCAATGGACCAATCGTAAGTGGAAGAGGTTGTGTTACGTCATTTATTATAGGTTTTCCTGAGAATCCAAGGGAAATATTTTGTGAGCCTGAGAGGGGTGCCCCTGGAACTTCACTGCGTCTTATAGTTGTTCTGCTTGCCCCTGTATCAAGTAAAAACTTTCTGTCTTCCCCTAATAGTTCACTATGTACATAAGGTCCCTCTTGGTCTATAGGAACCTCAATAAGGGGTAAGCCAACTTCCCTCTCTAGGCTATCTCATGAGTATCGCTGATAATCGGGATAATCTGCTTGTGCATACTGATACATCTGTTGTGTCGTTGCTTGTGTTGCAGCAATAGGCTGCGCTTGTGGTGGTGCTATGGTCTGTTGTGGAGCTGCCTGTTGCGGAGCTAGTTGTTGCAGAGCTAACCTAGGTTGTGCATGCTGAGGAATTTGTTGTTGATTCTGATCCTGTCTAGGTGGACGTGGTCTCTCCTGAGTTTTACCTGTAGCAATATTATATTTCAAGACTGGACAATCGTGTATATAATGACCTAGTTGTTTACAATAGTTGCATGTCCCTTTCGTAGGACCTGCGGAATTACCCTTATGATGACCATCGCCTGGAACTGACTGGGCAACAAGCATTTTCATTTTTGTATCTTTCATACGTCTTTGTTCGTGTTCTTGTTCTTCTCTAATTCTATTGTGATGATATTGTAACATCTGTAGCATCTGTGATGGGGTATTACCTTGCCAGGTACTTTCGAATTTCAATACTCTATTCTTGACTTGTAGCAGAGAATTTTCAACTAATTTTGTCACAAACAGATGTGGGTATGACTCACTACTGGCTTTTATGCCACTATTTATACCAAAACATTTTTCAAATCGGGAATAGAAATCACTAGTGTCTTCGTCTGGCTTTTGTTTACAGGCTGAGATTGCACCCCAGTCTTCCTTTTTCGTAGTTAATAAACGTGGCAGTACCTGTATTAGTAATCCTGCTAGTGCTGTAGTCTTTTCCCCAAGCCCTGCTCCTGCAGCTCGGGCCTTTTCTTCGTTTTCTAATGCTGTCCAATCTATCTTCTGGTCTCCCACCTCCCATTCTTTTTCTTTGAGTTTTTCATAAACACCGGCGGGTAATAGGACTTTTAATATTTTCATAATGTCGGGGTAGGTATACTCTCCCATGAGTAACATGTCTTTTATCTCGCGGTGGAAACCTGCTGGGTCCTTGTCATGGCTGGGTACTACTTTCTTCATTTCTAATAATTCTAATTTAGTTATAGGTGTGTACACAAACACGCGTGTAAAATTATCACCGGCACCTCTAATTGGGTGTACTTCGCGTAACGGGTTCTGTCTATCTATGTGATACATTTTTCTTCCCATGATGGGAACTGGAACGTGTTCTGGGCATACGAAATTTAAATATTGGTTTCGGTATTCTAGAATTTCCTTAATCAAATCAGTACCTGACCCTCTCCATATATTTGTGAGTAGTTCTGTCAATATGTCAGGTAAGGGTCCTGGATCGGAGTGTTGGCTTTTATATAATATAAGGAGGTGTTGAATCATGTATATACTAGCTAAACGCTGTTCATATGGGTCTAGATTCAGAAACGTGTGTGCAAGTACATCATCATTGTATTCGCCGGGACTGTCAGCCCATTGTACTGCTGACCTGGCTAATTCTTGTTCGTCCATGGAATCGAGCATGTGGTACCCCCTTCGATCTCGGAGTAATTTATCAGCGGCTTGGAATAAGTGTTCAGGGGATTTTGTATTTAGCATAGGGTTTGGAAAATGTCTATTATATTCTGGACGTATTGGACGTACCGGATCATTAAAACCTCTGGTATTATTATGGGGTTTTCCTCTACCTACATAAGCTATCGTTTCTACTTGCTCTGACTCTTGCTCCTCCTCCTCTCTGTTTAGGTCAGCGGCGTCTACCTCTAATCTTTCTTCGTGTATTCGTTCTACTTCTTTGCGGATCTTTCGGTACATGGCGACTATACATAACTGTTTATCATGTCTCCCTTCTGATACATTCTGGCCCCAAGTGACAAGTTTTTGCATTTCTTCCGGATTTACCCCAGGCCGGTCTTGATTTCTGATTACACAGTTTATGAGGAAACGTAACAGTTGTCCCTGTACCTCCGCTTTCTGGTACTCCATGGCTCTGCTAATACTTTCAGGACCTCGCCCTGACTGGACGAAGTGATATATATTTTCTAAATGTGTAGTCATTCCTGGTAGCTTCGTTAAATATATTGCAGCTCGTCGAATACGTAATGATGACAGCAGCATTTCGTCCCGTTTACCGGGCTCAGGATCATATCTACAATCTACTAGAAGTTCCTTAAGCATGTCGGGAGTTGCTAGTTTGGGCGTACGTTGGTGTGCTAATTCTCTAAGGGAAAATTTATTTCCTCTGGGTGGCGTAGAAAAAATGTCTGTCGTACCTCCTGTAGCACCGTCTGGGGTGCTGGACGTGAAAGGATTTGTTGAAGGTGAGACAGAGATTGTAGATGTGGGAAAAACTGTAGAGACGGACGGGCCTGTTGGAACTTGTGTAGGAGTTTGTAGTTGCGGGGGTACAGACGTATGCTCTTGGTGTTGAACACCATCGGCAAGCGATGTGGGTGGTATGGCATTAGCATACTCGGGAGCTGCGTCGTCTAAATAGGAGGAAAGAAAAACGTCCTTCGCCGTTTTGGGATGTGATTTGGGATGTGCTTTTATCGGAAACAATGGAGGTGGCAAGTCTTTTGGTATTTCCGGAGTAGCCTTAGGTAACCCTTCGGCCAGAAGTGGATACATACCATTCATAAGGGCGTTTCTTTGTCTATCTAATTGTTCTGATTTTACTCGGGTACCTTCCTCAATTAACAGATTCTCTCGGACTTTATTTGACTTCTCCTTACCCTTATTTTCCTGTCTGAGTGCTTTTTCTGTACGTCTATACGATTCTTTACGCCATAATTCAATGGCATCTTTCTGTGACTGTCTGGCTTTCTTTTTCCATAATTCTTCTTCTACTCTCATGATGCAATCTGCATCCCAGGTCCCCGTTGCGGGCCATCTCTGACTCTCTGGTAATTCTTTTGTGTAGTCCACCCATAAATCAAGAAATAATACGGCATCCAGGCCATGCTTATGATACATAAAGTATCCTGGAGTATCCCTAGGTGGAATGGGAACGGCTTCTTCGAGTACACCTTTTCTGGTTTTGATCTGTCTTAGTTTCGAAAAGAGCGGCATTTTTAGACCTTATTACTAGAACACACTTTATACAAGAAAACACAATAATGAACAGTCATTCACACCATAATGTATAGAACGTATTTAAACACTTAACATTTAACAGTTTTTAACGGACAGTGATAACTAATAGAAAACTAGTTACTGACATAATACTGACAATAGATAATACCTATTTATATGCAAAACATACTATATATACTGCTAAACAGTACAGATACACTGCTGAAACAGTGCAGACCGGATTTGTGTACCCAAACCCGTCTTGACCGGCACAGACTATGTGCACGTTAAATGCCTCCCCGGTAATGGTACTCACCGGGTAGCTCGGAACGGAAGGCCTCGGAACGGAACTGAAACTGGACCGGACTGGACTCGACTTGACTGGACTCGGAACTTCGGAACCTGGCGGGACTCTGTATACCTCGGATCTTGCTCTCTCAGCTAGGCTCTGGTCGGGATACTTCGCACTTCTCACCGCCTCGTCTGGGTGTTGATCGCAGCCTCAGTCACCCCCGCTCGGCCGGAGGGAGATACAGGAAATCCTGCGGGTACGCGTAGTTGTCCGTTCAGCTGTGGCAGGAGACCGGGCCTGCAACGCACCGCCGGCGCGTGAGATGAGAAAGTGTCCCTATTCGGGCGCCAATTTATGTGGTAAATATTTCGTTACCGGTACTATTTTTTATGCGGTAAAGTCTTAGTGAGAATAACTCAGTAAAAATAAGAGGCAGAATCCGTGGTATTAGAGGTTTTAAAAGGGCTTTATTCCAATATAAAGGAAGACAATTCGAATTGTGGGCCTTCTGTTCCATCACCACGAAAATTCAGGAAGGAAGGGCGCATATATTATTGACAGGTAGGCAGTTTTATAGAAAATACATTACAGTGAAACAGATGCAAGAGGCGTAACAGCTGATAAAAGGTGCATACGTAGCTAATAGAGGGCGTAATTCAAGAAACGTCATTAAACATGATGTCACAAGTGGGTGGATCCATAAAAGAATCCTGCAATGTCAGCAGAAATGTTTGGCAAAGATGCGCACGCAGCCGCATGACGTGTGATTGACGTGCAACTAGAGGGTGAAGGGGACTTGACATTTAGTTCTACGTGTGGAGACAGAAGTCTGGGGTTATGTCAACCTAATCCCAAATCATATCTAATATCCTATGTTTAAAGAACTGTGTTATCCAAAAGGAGAGGTCTCTTAGGATAGAATCTTATTCTATACTGACTATACTGACTGTTAGTGCGTGTACAAGCGTCTAAGTGTCTACACTAGATGCGAGGGGGTATGAATATTCCATGGTAACGGGGCTATGAATTACTTGCATGAGGACAGCGAGGCCTGGCCCCTTTTGCACGGTGGCTGGAGGAATGTTTACCTAAACTGCTAGACAGGAATGCATCGGATGGGGAACGGAGGAGATAATCTTGAAGGTGAAATACAGTTTTTTGGCAGGCGACAGGCTGGATCAGGCACCGTTAGCCGCGCAAGGAGTAAGACAAAGTTCATGGTCACAGATGCAGGCTCAGACTGGAGCTTTCAGAGGCAGAAGGCAGGAAAAGGCTTGATGACAGAATTCGGGCCTACTCGCCTGAATCTGTGAAATGTGGAAAGTGAACCATATAAAGTCGGTGGCCTTTCATCCTTAGGAATGGAATATCTGACCCACTCATGGCGGGTCTGAAAGAGGACAGATTGACGGTGGACGCACATATATTTGCGTCTTCAAAACTGGAGCAGGAGGGAACATACATGTACTTATAGCATGCACATGGAGCCGTTGGGGTCTACGATAGGGGACATAACTGATCACAAAATTCATATTTCCTCAGAATGTTACAGTATATTTTTCCTAACGCATCTTAAAAAACATCAGACAGTTCTGAAGGAGAACTCAAGGCCCTCTAATGCTTGGGGCCACTCCAGAACTCCAGAACCTCACAGCATTGTCCTTCTGCACTTGCTAGGGCGTTTATGTGACCAATGCAAAATTGTGTAGTCACTAGACCCAAATGCCAAAATAAGCACCTGTGCTTCAAGATGAATATGCACATCTGGCTAACATCTTAAAATAACTTTTCTTGATTAGAAAACTCATTTCAAAATGGTACCCCATGCTCCTGCCTGCATCATTATGCACTAGCATTTTGGAATTCGTTCAAACAAATATACACAATAAATCACCATTTTAGAGGCGAAACCTGTTGACTTTGCCTCTCCTTGTTCTGTAGATAATTACTGCAATTTTACCCATTGATGTTTTTAAGTTTTTGTTTAGACTCATGCACAGCTACAAAGCATTTATAATTCCAAAAACTGTCAGATAACTGCCATCTGGAGTAAATTGTACTGGTGCGAATGGTGATTACTTTGGATCTCTGACATATTATTGAAAGACACATTATTGAACTACACAAATATCGCTTCAAAAATATCGACATCAAAATTATCGACATTGTATACTTTATTAAAAAACTACACTAATATCGACACTACAATATCGTAATACAATTATATCGATCACACAAAAATCGCACACATCAATATCGCAATACTAAATATCGACATAAATAAATAAATATAACACATGTAACAAATATCGATAACCAAAATATAGACATCAATAATATAGTTTTTTTTAAATATATCGACAATTCTAATACTAATAAAACTAATACTTTAAACAACATAAATACAATATTTTCCGAAAACATACATTTTCCAATTATATTCTACTTAAACATAAACATAACATTTATAACGATATAAATATTTAACAACATAATAAAAAAACACTGAAATAATTATCACATAGGCATTTCGAACACATTTAAAAAAATTAAAACACATTATAAACAATCTTTTTCTATATAATTATTTAAAACTCTCCTCCTTTAAAACTAAATATACTCTTACTTAGCATTTTCCATAAAAGGAAACCAATTAACTAAAAAAAAATTCAAAACATCCAATAGAAAGGCCACATACAGAAAACAACCAATAACATTCAAGAAACAATTTAAAACCACTATATAAACCAATTAAAACAAGTCTTCTACTGTGCCTTAAACCAAAGCATTGAACGAAGAAGAAACTCTGCTAAACAGAAGAAACCTACATCCTACTACTATTCTAAAAACGTAAGTAAATTATCTTTTCTAACTAAACTGCCAAATTAAACTAAAACACTAATTTATCTTTACTCAAATAAATAACTAACTTATATATTCCATCTCTTTATGTTTCCACTACAGATATTACTCAAAACAGCTAAGGAAAATATTGAACATTGCCAGAAAGGACTCACTAAAAAAGTAAGTATACTATCAAAATACTTTCTAAAATATTAATTAAATCCTACTCAAACCCCAAAACTTCCTAAACCCCTAAACAAATCCATGTTCTCTTTTTTAAGTTTTTAAAAACCTGTATAAATTAACACCTATAGTCTATACCACTCGGCATGAGGGAAGGCTCCGTTTGCTTAGGGAGAGGTTGGGCTCCTGTATCTTATTTATTAGGGAGGAGGGGCACATCGGAAGAGGGGTAGGGGATGGGGGTACACTGACATGGGGTGGGGGAGGGGGGGTAGAGGACTGGGTGGGAAGGTTGTTCCTTCTCCTGAATAATTGGTCTTGATGATAAATGTGTGGTACTTCCTGGACGGGTGAAGGCGGGGGGATGTTTGTTGAGTTGTTGATTTGGAAAACAATAAAAAACGTTTCAACAAAAAAAATATAGTCTATACCAGTGTTTCCCAAACTGTGGTCCGCGGACCCCCAGGGGTCCCTGACACATTTCTAGGGGGTCCGCAGGCAGCTGTTTTGAAAGCACTGCCAAGTGTTTTGTTTAATTAGCCGTTTTCAAAGAACAATAAAAGTGTCAAGATAACACCAGTGATTAATGTCCCTTCTGGAGAGAGATAAGAGTTTTGTCCAGTGGCAGCTTTGACTTATCTAATGTAGCACAGAGGGTTAATATACCTACTGCAAAGAACGTGTACCATGCATTTTAAAAAACAGTATTTTATATGCATAGGTCATTGGGTTACTGCTTTTGTCAGAGAGATTCTTTTGTCACTGTGCAGTTCATAAGTGTCAATCGTAATCTAGCACAGTGACTTATAAACTGTCATCAAACAGCTGTACCTTGCAAACTGCTAAAAAGGTTTATTTGGGTGGAAATACATTTGTATTGTTAAAGTCAATGCTAACCACTGTGTTATGTTCTGGATCCTGAGTTTGTGCTTCTCCAGACCAAGCACTCTTTAAAAATGCCTACCAGTATGAATAACATGTGAATTCTACACCTTGTAGTCCCCTTTGCCTTATGTAACATTTTCTATACACTGATTTACACGTATGATTCACTGTCTCTATATGTGTGTGATGTAAAGTGCTCTGGCATCCTACATTGGTATGAGAGATGTTATAAAAAATGAAATACAGCTGACGGAGGGGCTATGGGAAGATGAGAAGCACTGTTGGATGGTGATAGTGGGGGAATCAATTAAGAGCACCCCAGAAAGATTGTCGTCTTCTGGTGCATAGTCATGTCTTCATTTACTATTCTTTAAAAGCTAATACAATTCAATATACAATGATACGTGTGTTGTAGACTGCACCACTGTTTACTAAATGTTTTGGAGTGAGAGCCTCCCAAAGGCCCCTTTGTAGTGGTCAGGCTCACTCACTGCACTTGGTGTGCATCGTATGGGGACTGGTCTGAAATCATTTGCCAGGGCTGCTTTGGATTTCCAGTCTGGCCCTGGCAGGAGCAGGAGCCTTGTACTGCAAAATAAAACCAACCATTGAAAAGTTAGTCTCGGAGATGCAGCACCAACCTTCTCATTAACTTTTTTTGTTTTCTTGCAAATTCTTTCAATATAAAATACAACAGAAGTGGCGGAGAGTGTTGTTAGCCTCCTTGGCTTAACAACACACTCCGCCACTTCAGAAACGCTGGGCTGCACCATATTTACAAGAATATGGTGCAGCCCTGCGTTTCCCCTGCGCTGGTGCTACACTTAACAGGGGAAGATTGTTTGTGTACTGGAAGGTTCCCCTTCCTGCACATAAAAAATCTTGAAATGTCGTTTTGTCACTTCTATGTGTGCTGCTTAATGCAGCACATATGGAAGTTACAAAATGTAATTTTTTTTTTTTGAAGATTGTTGATGTGCACGAAGGGTCACCTTGCTGAACATAAACAATCCAAGGCGTTTTGCAAGAACGAGGAGAAATTAAGCATTTCTCCTTGTTTCGCCAAGTTAAGACCAGGTTTTCCCTGGTCTTAATTTTGGTGCTGCCTCCCATTTACGCTGCTCATGTAAAGAGGAGGCCGCGTCAAAATCAATGGGTGTTGCAGGGGAAACGCCCACCGCAACACCCACTGCCCACCCCTTTCACACTAAGCATTGGGTGAAAGGGGGTCTTATTTACAAGGCAGCGTTAAGCCACGTTAAGTGGCTTAACTCTGCCTTGTAAATAAGGCGAAGCCCCTATCACCACAGGAACATCTCAAAAAGTGATGGTCCCATGGCGATAGGGTTTTGTAAATATGCACCTAAAATCATTAGTAATTCGAGTATTTGTTTTGTGTGCACACGTGTGTTAATTTTTTTCGAATTACTGTATTAATGTTGGAAATTTTAATCCTACAAATTGCTTGGGGGTCCCCAGCTTCCAGTGGTGTCTCAATTGGGGTCCTCAGGAGTCAAAAGTTTGGGAACCACTGGTCTATACCAAACAGCAATACCACCCCACTTAAAAATACTAAACCAACCAAAACAATATATGTTCTTTAACTTTCAGAGACTACATCAACTAAACAGCATTTTGTCTACAAAGAACATCTTCATTCAAATACAACCAAAAACACTTGGGTGCCGATCACGATCCGGCAAAAAATTCCCCCGTGCGACTCGTATCGGGTCTTTTTACCGTACGAATCGTACAAGTGCCGTACGAACTGGCAATCACGATTCGCATGGTAAAAAGTCCATACGAACCGCACTGGGAATCATTCCCCACACGTCCTCGGGTCGGAAAATGTGTCCGACACGTCCTCGGACGATTTACCTTACAAACGTGAAAAGCCAAGTCCGACCGAGGAATCACGATCCATCCCGTGCGTCCGAGCGTACAACCGTATGGAAAAAACACCGTCCGCACCGAACACCTATAGCAACCATGGAGACATGTGCCCGCATACGCGCCCAACACTCCCCCCAGCCCCCGTACGTCCGACACGTACCCCCCGTGTATGTATACCCCCACCCGTCTAGGTACACCCCAGTACGTTCAAGTCGTACCCCCACCCCAGTACGTGTCGTACCACCGTCTATGTACACCCCAGTACGTTCGAGCCCCACCCCCACCCCAGTACGTGTCATACCCCCCGTGTACCTACACCCCAGTACGTTCCAGTCGTACCCCCACCCCAGTACGTGTCGTACCACGTGTACCTACACCCCAGTACGTTCGAGCCCCACCCCCACCCCAGTACGTGTCATACCCCCGTGTACCTACACCCCAGTACGTTCCAGTCGTACCCCCACCCCAGTACGTGTCGTACCACCGTGTACCTACACCCCAGTATGTTCCAGTCGTACCCCCACCCCAGTACGTGTCGTACCACCGTGTACCTACACCCCAGTACGTTCGAGCCCCACCCCCACCCCAGTACGTGTCACACCCCCCGTGTACCTACATCCCAGTACGTTCCAGTCGTACCCCCACCCCAGTACGTGTCGCACCACCGTCAATGTACACCCCCCCACCCCTGTACGTGTCGTACCACCGTCTATGTACACCCCAGTACGTTCCAGTCGCACCCCCACCCCAGTACGTGTCGTACCCCCCGTGTACCTACACCCCAGTACGTTCGAGCCCCACCCCCACCCCAGTACGTGTCATAGCCCCGTCTACCTACACCCCAGTACGTTCCAGTCGTACCCCCACCCCTGGACGTGTCGTACCACCGTGAACCTACACCCCAGTACGTTCAAGTCCTACCCCCACCCCAGTACGTGTCGTACCACCGTCAATGTACACCCCCCCACCCCTGTACGTGTCGTACCACCGTCAATGTACACCCCCCCACCCCTGTACGTGTCGTACCACCGTCTATGTACACCCCAGTACGTTCCAGTCGTACCCCCACCCCAGTACGTGTCGTACCACCGTCAATGTACACACCCCCACCCCTGTACGTGTCGTACCACCGTCAATGTACACCCCCCCACCCCTGTACGTGTCGTACCACCGTCTATGTACACCCCAGTACGTTCCAGTCGTACCCCCACCCCAGTACGTGTCGTACCACCGTCAATGTACACACCCCCACCCCTGTACGTGTCGTACCACCGTCAATGTACACCCCCCACCCCTGTACGTGTCGTACCACCGTGAACCTACACCCCAGTACGTTCCAGTCGTACCCCCACCCCAGTACGTGTCGTACCACCGTCAATGTACACCCCCCACCCCTGTACGTGTCGTACCACCGTCAATGTACACCCCCCCACCCCAGTACGTGTCGTACCACCGTGAACCTACACCCCAGTACGGTCGAGCCCCACCCCCACCCCAGTACGTGTCATACCCCCCGTGTACCTACACCCCAGTACGTTCCAGTCGTACCCCCACCCCAGTACGTGTCGTACCAACGTCAATGTACACCCCCCCACCCCTGTACGTGTCGTACCACCGTCCATGTACACCCCAGTAGTTCCTGGCGCACCCCCAACACAACCTCCTAAGTACGGAGCGCACCCCATGCCCCAACATCACAACCGCATGTACGAGTCGTACAAAGCCACACACAAGGACATAATCGTACAACCAAATGGCCCATGTACACACCGTACACACGCTCAAAACGCACGTACACAACCAGGACAAAACCAAACAACACAAGAATACACCATTGGAAAGGCACAAAGCCACTAAACATGGCCAACAACCACTAAAATAACACAATCACTGACCTGCAACTGCCAAAAACAAACAGAGGCCCAATACACCACCACTCCTTATAACACACCCACCCAAAATTCAAACACTGCCACACCCACCCATGGACCAATAAAAAGGGCCCACACACACAAACCATGAGCCTTTGCAACAGACTCACTGCTGCCAGACACCACAGAACCAGACTACAAGCTACACCACACCTTACACTTGCACACCTTCACACGACCACCCTCACAAACACCCTCTCATCACATTCACACACACACACAACCATCCACACCCCCCCCCAACATCCACACACCCCCCACACCCACACCATCCCCACCCACACCCCTCACCATGCCCACTACCAAGAATCCAAAGTTCAGTCACCGAGAGTTGGAGGTCCTTGTTGATCAAATCCTCAGAGTCGAGCCACAGATCTTTGGAACATTGATCAGAAGCACCAGCCAGGCAGCCAAAACAGCCATGTGGCAGACCATCGTCGATGCTGTGAATGCCGTTGCGGACACCAGGAGGACCAAGCAGGATTGCCAGAACAGGTGGTACGATCTGCGGAGGAGGGTCAGAGCCAAGAGGCAGGAGGAACACGACCAGGCCAACGCCACCGGAGGAGGGCCCTCCCGCAGAGCCGTACAGTACCATCCCTGGGAGGAGAGGGTGATGGCCATACTGCCGGTGGAGGCAGTTGAAGGAGTAGAAGGAATCCGAGACCCGGGTGAGTACACAAACAACGCACCTCACATGGGGGGAACTGCAACCACAACCAAAATGACTAACAGGCACGCAACCACCACAAGCCATCGCATGACTCAACCACACTCCATGAGCAGGCACATGCCACTGCTGCCACCATGCCCCATGCACCCAGCTGTACAATGTCAAGTCACAGGCCACAGAAGACAACAACACATGACACGGTAACCCGGATGGCGGGAGGCTGGGCACCAAAAATCACATAGTGCGACTCCAAAGCAGACAACAATGCCCTCTGCCCATATGGCCTAGGTCACATCCAGACAAACACTGTGTCCCAACACAGGAATGACTTGCCAGCAAATGGCGGACGCCTTGCATCAACACATGGGAGTGAAGGCACTGTTTTGCACATGACAGCAGCTAATGAACAGCCAACATTGTGAAAGAGTGGCAGCACACACCACCACAGCAGCAGCGCACAGACACACAGCAGACAAAATGGGTGCCTGGAGATCAGAAACAAACTCACATCAACAGGCCAAGGGCCACTCAAAGATCTGCTAACAGTGTGTGCCCAGGAAGCTGGGCCAAGGTGACAGAGGGTGACACATGGAGGGAGGGAGAGGGGGACACAGAGGGAGGGAGAGGGGGACTGAGAGGGAGGGAGACGGACAGAGGGAGGAGGCTGACACACGGAGGGAGGGAGGAGGCTGACACACAGAGGGAGGGAGAGGGGGACAGAGAGGGAGGGAGAGGGGGACAGAGAGGGAGGGAGACACAGGAAGACAGACAGAGGGAGGAGGCTGACACACAGAGGGAGGGAGAGGGGGACAGAGAGGGAGGGAGACACAGGAAGACGGACAGAGGGAGGAGGCTGACACAGAGGGAGGGAGAGGGGGACAGAGAGGGAGGGAGAGGGGGACAGAGAGGGAGGGAGAGGGGGACAGAGAGGGAGGGAGACACAGGAAGACGGACAGAGGGAGGAGGCTGACACACAGAGGGAGGGAGAGGGGGACAGAGAGGGAGGGAGAGGGGGACAGAGAGGGAGGGAGAGGGGGACAGAGAAGGAGGGAGACACAGGGAGAGCAAATCAGTCCTTTGGTGTGTGGGAATGTCTGCTCGTCAGCAGGTGGACTGCGTGCATGTAGACAAGGGTGGCCAGTGCCAGAACCCCCCCTCTTCATCATGGCAAAACGCAGGGCCATGTCACAACCTGTACACGAGCACAAGGACAGCTACCTGCATCATATATGTGTGGATCCACTCCATGTGCACATGTACAGTGCTACAAGGAAGGCGCAAATGCATGGCTCACCACACCTGCACACTCCACTGCTGACTGCAGTCACACTTGACGCAGCAAGTAAGACTGTGCCACACATAGTTAAAGGGGCCAAATTGGTGCCCAAGGGACACACCCATGCACAAGTGCACTGTGAGTGGAATGCAAGACAGATCCTAATTCCAAGAGGAAATGTGCCAACTTTGAAACGGATGAAACATGGATGTTGCATGGACCAAAATTAACATTTTCTCTCTCACACACAGGTCAACGTCGTGCTGCACCCCCCAACACTGGGGGGGAACACTCACAGGACCCGGATCTGCAGGAGACCAATCCCACCGGCAGCGACCACTCTCACCACTCTGCGGACGACCCCGACCGACCTGGCCCCTCTGGTGTCCAACCACCTGCAGCACCTGCGTCAGGTACAACCGTGCCAACCACCACCCCCACTCCTGCCACATCCCAGGAGACACCCAGGATCCCTGCCCCAACACCACAATGCAGCCAGGCTCGCCAGGAGGGACACGGTGTCCCGGGCACCCAGGAGGAGGCAGGCGACAACGCCAATGCCACCCCTCAGGGGTCCCGGAGACCCGATGTGCCCACAAGTGCAGGCCAGACGCAAGTGGGCAGGGGTGGTGGGAGTGGAGGACGGCGGAGGCGCGAGCCTGACCAGTTGGCTGGGGATCCGGTATTTTCCCATGTCCGTAACATCCTGGACTCATACCGGCAGGACACCACGGGCATGGCCCAGGTTGTGTCCGTCCTCGAGGGGATCAAGGTCCAGCAGGCCCAGCAACATGCGGAGCTAATAGCCTGTCTACTGGTACACCAACGGAGGATGGAGGACAGACAGGCTGAGCAAGTGACGGCGTTCCAGGGGATTCACGCTACACTCCGTCGGATGGCCGACACCATGGCCGACCCTCCCTGTGCCAGAAGGCGGAGAACATCACCACCCACAGGGAGGGATCAGGAGGAGGAGGAGGAAACATCCGACGGAGCATCCCAGACGTCGTCACGGCCTGCTGCTGAGGTTCCCCGCTGGAAGCCGGGTCGTCCACGGAAAGGACCGTGAGGGTGGCTGCTACATCACCATCTCCCAGGACACCTGGCCTGGCACCTGGCCCACTGGAGCAACAGCATCACAGCATCAAGAGACATTCTCTGCCACATGGCCCTGCTGGTCACTGGCTGACCAATGTTGACAAAGACTGTGGCATGGACTCTGAGGATTTCCAATGGCAAGGACACCAACTCCCCTACTGAACTTTGGATTCCCTAATCCCGGAAAGCCCCTCACTTTGTCCCCCCCCCCCCAATAATAAATCACACTATTAAGAGTAGATGCCTGCTGGTAGCATTATTACCTAACATGTGTCTTGTACAGTCTAAACATGCCTGAGTCATCTGTTCACTTCAACCATCCACACCCTGGGGCCTGAGTCTGGCACAGGACACATGGGTCACAGTTTATTAGGCAAGACAGACATGGAGCACCATACACACCCGTGATGGGCAGAACCAGCTGAGGGGGTGGCCGAACAACCGTGCTGACAGACACATTGAGTACAGCAACAGTCATGCGCAGAGGTCAGGGATCCTGGCCAGTGTCCTGGGGGTCACCCAGGTATGTGTAGACAGGTGGCAGAACCATGTCCTGCAAGCTTGAGTCCGGTGGATGCAGAGAATGGGTTAATGGACAACGTTGGATGCATGGGGATGGCACATGTCACAATACCCACACAGTCATGGACATCATGCCCAATACACAGTCTCAGCACACACACACAGCTTGCATCTTGCCACTCGACACATTGACACATAGCCACAATCAGGGAATACCATGCCAGACATGCAGGATGCACCGTGCCAACACACCAGCATTGACTGAGAAGAGGCACCTTGGAGGCATAGGGACACCTTTATTAGTCATGTATTCGGGATTGCAGAGGCAACTTGAAGTACACATGAACACATCATGTGGAGTAACATGTGGGTCCAACACTGGCACCCCCCTTCTGCAGCACAAATGCGTGATAGCCATGGAACTGGCACACAAGTGTCGGCTAACAGCTAAATACCCACAGCTGCACACGGAGAGCCTGACATACACCATAGATCCGCTGATGTGGAAGTCCCACGCCATGTCAAGACAATGTTAACCGTATGTGTCCGAGGGCAGTGTCACACACATTGATGCCATCATCACAATCCACTATCCCATCACTGATGACTGACAACCAGGCAGCCCATCCATTCAGGTGTACCCAGCTGCATGTCGTGTCCCATGGGGATGCGACATGTCTGCAGAGGAACCAAACCCCGACCGGGGCAGTGTGCACACATCGTGAACAACTGCCACACCCAATACACCCCAGATGCATCCCTTACCCCATGGAGACTTCCAAACGTGTCCGTGCCTGTAACGCTGAGTCAGCCCACGATGTCATGTCCATGAGGAATAGCAGTGCCACAACAATGCAACCAGCAAACGGCATGCGCAGGTACCTGGGGAAGAGAGACACACAAGAAGTCAGCCACAAAAAGCACAGCCACTTGCATGTGCATTTACTCGACACATGTATGGATGACAACATGCTAGGTCACAATTATGACTGGGGAAATACTACCATCACTGCCACCATCACTCCAGTGACACACCCACACACACCTCTTACCCACGTGCCATACATGCAGGTGGAGACACACATCACAACGCATGCCACACGGGGACCAATGCGTGCACACTCAGACACTGGTACTCACCACTAAGCAAAGAAGTCGCGTATGAGCCGAGTCCGGATGTCCTCTTGCGGCTCCACATCCTCCACATCACTAGCCCCATTGCCAAGCCCTTCGTCCTCCACGGGTGGATGGTCCTCGTCATGTTGATTCAGGATGAGTGGCACAGCTCTTTCAACTGCCATGTTGTGCAGCATGCAGCAGACCATGAAGATCTTGCAGACCTTCGCCGGGGCATAAGGGAGTGCACCGCCGGTCTTGTGGAGGCACCGGAATCGGCTCTTCAGCATGCCAAACGTCCTCTCTATCACTCGCCTTGTCCGGCCATGGGCGGTGTTATAGCGGAGCTGGGCCGGCGTGATGGGGTTGCGGAGAGGTGTCAGCAGCCAAGGCATGTTGGGATAGCCAGCGTCCCCTACATGGGAAGCAAATGGACATCGTTAGAACTGGTGAAGCGGTCGTGCTGGTCGGCTATACAGAATACAGGACGGACAGACTGTACCCACCAACAACACATGCCCGTTCGTTGCGCAGCTGCATCATCATATCAGGCATCCCGCTACGCCTCATGATGTAGGCATCGTGTGCTGATCCTGGGAAACGAGCACAGACATGTGAAATCACCATATTGGACAGACACACCACAAGGGCATTGATGGAGTGGTAGTGCTTCCGATTGCGGTACGCCACCTCCCGTGCGTGTGGTGGTACCAAACCTACATGTGTCCCATCTATGGACCCAATGACATGGGGCATCCCTCCCAGGGCATAGAATACACGCTTGACCTCAGTCATCTGTTCAGGGGTTGGGAACTTGATGAAGTCATCCAGGTGAATCAACATGGCCTCCAAGAAATCATGCAGCACACCGCTGAACATGCTCTGGGACATGCCACCAACATGAGCTATGGTATTTTGGAAGGTACCCGTGGCAAGAAAATGTAGGGCAGCCATTACCTTCAGCTGGGGTGTCAGTGCCGTAGGATACCTGTGCTGCGGTTGCAGGTGTGGTGCCAGTCTCGCCGTCAGCTCCAGAATCAACGGTTGGGTGAAGCGGTAGAGCCGGATCCTGTCATTCTCCTGCATGGTAGCCAAGTCTGGAATTCTTCGGGCAAGAGGCGGCGCTCTGCAGTAATTTGGAAGTGACAAGGAGGAGTGAGTGCACTACGAGAACAACTCATGTCTACTGAGCACATGTAAATCTGGCAATACACACATGCTACATAGGGAGTCAGGTATGTGCTACATGCCCAGGACACGTATGGATGCAAGGTGACACTCCTTCCAAGACCCAGCTACACACGGTGATTGAGAACCTCCCCATGCCACGCCATGGAAATAGCTGACAGGAGTGACATACACCCACACATCAGCAGAAGTGGGATGCCGATTGCAGAGACTGGTAGCGGAACACTGGAGCCACAGGTCACATGACATTACACTAGTCCAGCCCACACACCTTGCCATGAAGGTGCACATGTCATGACTCACCACACATTCCTTGTGAGGATGCTGACATGGCCTTGTCACGCTACTCCGTGTCCCATGCATACATGTGCACCTCACATCCGATGACACATGTGGCATGGTGTGCGGAACAGTGTGCAATGACAATCTACACACAGCCACATGTTGGTTGCTGCAACGGCTGCAGCTTTTGAGGGTGCTACAACATCAACCTGATGTAAATCCCGGACACATATATGACATAGTCACATTGTGCACTGTGGGTAGTGACAAGTCATGTGTCATGACCCCTGTACCGGGCATCATGGGATACTTCCGTGTGTTGGTGTCCGTGCCATGCCAGTGACGCTCACCCCAAGTGCGCAGTCCCACATGCACACATGTCAAAGGAGTCAAGGGCATGCCTGGCACACATTGCACCCTCACACAGTACACCTGTACACATCTCATCATACATCTGGTGCCTTCTCCACTCAGGAGGCATGTTCCACATCACAGCCTGTGACACCTGTGCCCCACACATGTAGTAATGCACAGACGATGCCTTGATGTCCATTCCTGGACAAGTTTGTCCATCCATGGACAAGTATGTCCGCCCTATTCCTACCTGTGTGTCGCCTATCACCACAGTGATGTGTAAAAACCGCCGTACTGCTGCTGAGAGGGCCTGTGTATGTTCCCAAATCACTGTGGGAGTGCTGCCGTATGTGTACCCACCGTGATGGCGAGCGTACAGGCATTTGTACGGTCCGTAGCACTACGAATACGCATACACGTGCAGACCCATAGTGATAGTGAGCGTAGATGCGTGTGTACGGCCCTATCACTATGGGTCTGCACGCGTATGCGTACCCGTCGTGGTACGGACCGTACACTCGCATGTACGCTCACTATCATTATGGGTCTGCATGCGTATGCGTACTCGTAGTGGTACGGACCGTACACACGCATCCACGCTCACTATCACTATGGGTCTGCACGCGTATGCGTACTCGTAGTGATATTGAGCGTACATGCGAGTGTACGGTCCGTACCACTACGGGTACGCATACGCGTGCAGACCCATAGTGATAGTGAGCGTACATGCGAGTGTACGGTCCGTACCACTACGGGTACGCATACGCGTGCAGACCCATAGTGATAGTGAGCGTACATGCGAGTGTACGGTCCGTACCACTACGGGTACGCATACGCGTGCAGACCCATAGTGATAGTGAGCGTACATGCGAGTGTACGGTCCGTACCACTACGGGTACGCATACGCGTGCAGACCCATAGTGATAGTGAGCGTGGATGCGTGTGTACGGTCCGTACCACTACGGGTACGCATACGCGTGCAGACCCATAGTGATAGGGCCGTACACACGCATCTACGCTCACTATCACTATGGGTCTGCACGCGTATGCGTGCCCGTAGTGGCACGGACCGTACACACGCATCCACGCTCACTATCACTATGGGTCTGCACGCGTATGCGTACTCGTAGTGATAGTGAGCGTACATGCGAGTGTACGGCCCGTACCACTACGAGTACACATACGCGTGCAGACCCATAGTGATAGTGAACGTAGGCATGCATGTACGGGCCGTTGCCATGCATTTGGGGTGCCCTAGGGCCCCGAAACGCACCGTACCTGTGTGTGATGCTCCAAAATACATAGGGGACAAGTATTAAGGCCTACATGCATGCTGGTTGTCATGGAGACCAAGTTCAAATTTCGAAATTGTTCTGGAAGGTGCACAGCAGAAGTCAGTTGGAATTCTTCTACTTTGTTGCAATGTGTTTGTGGGGCTGACATCATGCAGGAGAATGAAACCGATAGAGAACCCACAGACTGCTAGGTTTGAAGGGATTGGTGGAAACATAGGATGCAAATGTGAGTGACCAATCACTCTGTACTCCTGTGCATGAGACTGGGCAGAAGGGCACATATAAGGCAGCCAGGTCCCATGAGGGAGCACTTGCCTGCACATCTTTGCATTCGTCGACCCAGCTGCTGCTACTGATTCCCTGGAACCATGTCAAGGGCTGTGGAGAGGACACAGCCATTCACCCTGGAGGAGAACATGGCTCTGCTGGATGTGATCCTCCCACAGTACTCCATGCTGTATGGGCGACCAGGGTATCAGGTGAGTGCATAGGCCACTGCCACAGACTGTCCCTATGTTGTGACTGTGACTTCTGCCATTGTGTCCAGGTGTAACACACATGCCATGTACTGTCGGGGGGGTCCCAGGGGGGGGGGGGTGCCTGATGTCTCCCAGCAGTGCCCTGAGACAGGAGGGGTGGGGGCCTATCACTCACAGCAGTGCCCTGAGACAGGAGGGGTGTGTGCAGAGTCCTCCCAGCAGTGCCCTGAGACAGGAGGGGTGGGGGCCTATCACTCACAGCAGTGCCCTGAGACAGGAGGGGTGGGGGCCTATCACTCACAGCAGTGCCCTGAGACAGGAGGGGTGTGTGCAGAGTCCTCCCAGCAGTGCCCTGAGACAGGAGGGGTGGGGGCCTAACACTCACAGCAGTGCCCTGAGACAGGAGGGGTGGGGGCCTATCACTCACAGCAGTGCCCTGAGACAGGAGGGGTGTGTGCAGAGTCCTCCCAGCAGTGCCCTGAGACAGGAGGGGTGGGTGTGATGCACAGTGTGAGCCTTGATCATTGATTGTGACATTGCCATCATTCCACCTGTGTACCCACTGTGGCACGTACTGCTTTTTCCCTCACCAGGGGATGATGTCCCTATGACAAAGGTGCAATGCGTTGGCTGCATGACATGCCTTGTTGTAACCAGCTAATTTGTACCCATATGTCTCTCTGTGACATGTGGCTGGTGTATTGATGTGGTGTCACTTGTTCCTCCTCACAGGTAGGCGCCACTGCCAAGGAGCAGATCTGGCTGACCGCCGTCAGTGCCGTGAGGGGTGTGGATGGTCGGAGGCGGAGCCTGCCCCAGGTGAGGAAACGCTGGCAGGATATCCGGTGCTGGACGCGGAGGATTGCACGGCTCCTGCTGGGGGACTCACCTGAGAGCCACAAGAACCGCGGCCGCCGCCGTCTGAGCCAACTCCACAGGCGTGTGCTGCCGGTGGTCTTTCCAGACCTGGAGAGGCGCTTACAGGCGATGCAGCAGCCGGAAGGGGGTAGGTACATGTGTGTTTGTTGTGTGTCACCGGCATTTGTAAGGGCACAGTAGCATGAATTCACTGGCAGGGTTTAAAGGTGCTGTGCAGATCCTGTTTGCCCCAGTATAGCGCTGTGCCCCTGCCACCCTTCCCCTCCTTGCAATGTGTTCCCTGGTCTGTGTGTAGTCACTCCTTCACAAGGTAATGTAGGCTGGCGCTTTGTCCACGAGAACAATGACTGTAGCATCATGTGTGGGGGTGGTGTGTAACAGGTTGTGGGACCTTGCCTGTGCACTGTCAAGTTCACTGCATGTGGGTTCCATGTCAGTTGGCACTGATGCTGACTCCAGACATGGGAGTTGGTCTCTCATGTGTCATGCCTTACAGCGCGCATGTCCTATGTAGTGGCCTGTGACATGATGTGCATGAGTGTGCGATACACATATTGCAGGGATGGTGACGTGTGTTGCAGTCATTACCATTCAGTAGCATGTAGTTGTGTGCCCACTACTGTCCCCTGGGGCAGCTCTTCCTCAGTGGTGTATGTGTCATCATAAACGTGGCCAATCTCAGTGTCTA
This sequence comes from Triturus cristatus, assembly GCF_964204655.1. Lineage (NCBI taxonomy): Eukaryota > Metazoa > Chordata > Amphibia > Caudata > Salamandridae > Triturus > Triturus cristatus. The sequence goes on along the minus strand of NC_140580.1, from coordinate 529,174,809 downwards.
CAGCGTAGGTTGTGCTCTGTGCCATTGTCCCCTGTCACCATGTATATTGACGTGCTATTTTGTACAGGTGTCCACTGTGCAGCCTGACCTGATTGTCCTTCTTCATACTCACAGTTGCCAGTGCCTGTGTGTCTTGTTATACTCATCTGAGGATGGGCACTGGTACCTCATTATTTGTACAGGCGCACCTTGGCTGTTTGGCGTCCAATCTTGCTTTTTGCCTGCCCCTGTGTGTATCACCCAGACTATGAGATGTTGGTGCCACCTGTGTCTCAACAATTTGCCTCGTGTAGGGTCTTGTTGGGGCGGGCAATGCCTATGTGTCAAATCCTGATTTCCACTTGCTGGGTCTGGGCAGTGTGTGATGTGTCTGGACACACACGCAATGTGCAGTGACCGAGTCATGTTGGGCATGTTTTCAGCATTACCTATGCAGCATGTGTCTCAAGTTCATGGATATGGTCCCTGGTCATCGGTATTTTCGCCAACGCTGTGTGGTGCAGATGCAGTGCTGGATTGTCCCCAGGGCCTGGGTGCTATGTCAGACTCCGTTTCCTGTCTTTAGCTATTGTCTCATGCTCTCCATGGTATTTCAGTGGCATGGTGGCTCAACCAACTGTGTGTTTCATGCCCTACATCGGTACCCTGTTCAGTAGATGTTAGGGATCTTCCTTTTCAGGCTATGCAATGTTACCTATGTAGATTGGACTCATGTGACAGATGTGTACAGGTGTCTGATTAATTTATGTCTCTCCACCCTGCCCACAGCATCGTCGGGGGACACAGAGGGAGACATGGACACAGACCAGGCGGAGGGACCGAGCACCAGTGCCAGCCGTGACATCGGGTCTGGCACATCGAGTGGGACAGAGGCGGAGGAGAGTGTGGCCGAGGACCTGTCGACTGGCACATCAGACTACGAAGCTGACAGGTCCGAGGAGGATGTCTCCGAGTGGGCGGAGGCTGCACCAGCAGCTGACAGCGGAACAACACCTCGCACCACCCCCTCAGTTTCCATAAGCCGCCTCCCACTTGCTCGTGTCCCTTCCCAGCGTGCCCGGTCACAGCATGTCTCCTTCCTGCCAGGCACCGCACCCCCTGCCCCTGTCTCCACTGCTGCCGCCAATGCAGAGTCTGTGGACATCCAGCGGCAACTGCAGGTTGGTCAGGCTGCGATCCTTAATGTCCTCCATGCCCACGGCAACACCCTCACCAACATCGAGGCTTTCTTGGAGGGCATTCATTCATCGCAGGCTGACCAACGCAACTTGCTGAGGTCCATAGACTCCACACTGACTGCAGCAGTGGGTCTCCTGCAGCGCGACCTCCCCCCACCTACCCCTGCCCCATCCACACTTCCCACTCCCATGCCTGTCCCACGTACACCCAGACGTCGGCATGCACCCACATCAACGGACACGGGCACCACACCAGCAGGGAAGGTCCACCGCACTCCTCCTGACACGCACACACAGGGTGAGGTAGGCACACCCACTGGGTCGGGGGGCAAACGTGTGACACGCAGCCATAGTGGGAGTCCGCATTCCACCCAGTCCACTCCCTCCAAATCCCCTCCCCTCAGCTCTCCTGGCCACATCTCCCCCAAGGACTCCTTCATGGCCGCTCTGTCCCTGAGCCCCACAGTTACACCACCACGCAAGCGGTCAAGGAGGTCCCCGGTCAGGGTGGTTGAGTCTCCCCCCCTGTCTCCACCCTCCCCCAGTGGCGCTGCGACCCATCCCTCTGACCCCCCCCCTCCTTGGGGCCTGAGGTCCCTTCGGGTGCAGGGGACTCCCTGGAGGACCTTGCAAAGGTGTGTAGTGCCATCCTGGCCTCCGCCTTTGGCCCTGCCCCACCCCCTGTGGTGGAGTCCTCCATCCCTGCACCCACAACGCCGCCCCTTTGCCCTGATGTCCCTGCGTGCCTGTTGCTTCCCCCCCCCTGATGCCCTCACCAGTGTGGAAGACGATGCCATTTGACTGTGCAGGCAAGGTAGGGGACACGCATCCCACTGTGTCCCCCATCCAGCTGAGAATCATTGACTGCCCTATGGGCTTTGTGAAGATTGAACTGCCTGCGATCCACGGACATTGTGCTCATGCTGAATAAAGATTAATTTTTTCTTTTCATTATCACACTACTGCTATGCTGGTATTGGTGTTGGTGGGGCTGCTACATGGTTTTGGGTGGTGTGTAAGGGTTTGGGTGTGTGGGATGTGTAGTAGTGTACTGCTCATTGGTGGGACCCTGGGATCTGTGTGCCATCACAAGGTGTTGGCTAACTTTCTTTGTTCATGTAAGCAGTTACTGCATGGTACACTTGTCCCAGGGTGTATTCCTTCCTCTGTGTACCCAGCTTTCTTCCCTGCAGGGTGTTCCCAATGTTTAGCGCAGAGCTGTGTCTACATGAGCTGTGTGTGTGACGGAGCCCTTCTACTTTGGCCATGCATGCAGGGCCATGTCTCCACCTGCAACAATCGTGGCATCCTTGGTGATCACTGTACTTGTGTGTGGAGTCTGTTGACATGAGTTCATGGGGACATGTTCCCTTGTAGCCAGTATGCATGTGGATAATTCTGGCCTCACACACATGTGTTACACCCCTCCTGTCTCAGGGCACAGCTGGGAGGACTCCACACCCACCCCTCCTGTCTCAGGGCACTGCTGGGAGGACTCCACACCCACCCCTCCTGTCTCAGGGCACTGCTGGGAGTGATAGGCACCCACCCCTCCTGTCTCAGGGCACTGCTGGGAGGACTCTGCACACACCCCTCCTGTCTCAGGGCACTGCTGGGAGGACTCCACACCCACCCCTCCTGTCTCAGGGCACTGCTGGGAGTGATAGGCACCCACCCCTCCTGTCTCAGGGCACTGCTGGGAGGACTCTGCACACACCCCTCCTGTCTCAGGGCACTGCTGGGAGTGATAGGCACCCACCCCTCCTGTCTCAGGGCACTGCTGGGAGGACTCTGCACACACCCCTCCTGTCTCAGGGCACTGCTGGGAGGACTCCACACCCACCCCTCCTGTCTCAGGGCACTGCTGGGAGTGATAGGCACCCACCCCTCCTGTCTCAGGGCACTGCTGGGAGGACTCTGCACACACCCCTCCTGTCTCAGGGCACTGCTGGGAGTGATAGGCACCCACCCCTCCTGTCTCAGGGCACTGCTGGGAGGACTCTGCACACACCCCTCCTGTCTCAGGGCACTGCTGGGAGTGATAGGCACCCACCCCTCCTGTCTCAGGGCACAGCTGGGAGGACTCCACACCCACCCCTCCTGTCTCAGGGCACTGCTGGGAGGACTCCACACACCCCCCCCTCCTGTCTCAGGGCACTGCTGGGAGTGATAGGCACCCACCCCTTTTGTCTCAGGGCACTGCTGGGAGGACTCTGCACACACCCCTCCTGTCTCAGGGCACTGCTGGGAGTGATAGGCACCCACCCCTCCTGTCTCAGGGCACTGCTGGGAGGACTCTGCACACACCCCTCCTGTCTCAGGGCACTGCTGGGAGTGATAGGCACCCACCCCTCCTGTCTCAGGGCACAGCTGGGAGGACTCCACACCCACCCCTCCTGTCTCAGGGCACTGCTGTGAGGACTCCACACCCACCCCTCCTGTCTCAGGGCACTGCTGGGTGGACTCTGCACACACACCTCCGATTTCAGGATATGTACGCTTGGAACATACACGGTGGGGGTACGCTCAATGCATTCGAGGTGCGGGTATGAGTCTACTTACACTGGTGTGGTGGGGGTACGCTCCATGCATACGCGGGTGGGGGTACGGGTCGTACTTACACTGTTGGGCTGGGGGGTACGCTCCATGCATACGCGGGTGGGGGTACGGGTCGTACTTACACTGTTGGGCTGGGGGGTACGCTCCTTGCATACGCGGGTGAGGGTTCGAGTCGTACTTACACTGTTGGCATGGGGGGTACGCTCCATGCATACGCGGGTGGGGGTACGGGTCGTACTTACACTGTTGGGCTGGGGGGTACGCTCCATGCATACGTGGGTGGGGGTACGGGTCGTACTTACACTGTTGGGCTGGGGGGTACGCTCCATGCATACGCGGGTGGGGGTACGGGTCGTACTTACACTGTTGGCATGGGGGGTATGCTCCATGCATACGCGGGTGGGGGTACGGGTCGTACTTACACTGTTGGGCTGGGGGGTACGCTCCATGCATACGCGGGTGGGGGTACGGGTCGTGATTACACTGTTGGGCTGGGGGGTACGCTCCTTGCATACGCGGGTGAGGGTTCGAGTCGTACTTACACTGTTGGCATGGGGGGTACGCTCCATGCATACGCGGGTGGGGGTACGGGTCATACTTACACTGTTGGGCTGGGGGGTACGCTCCATGCATACGCGGGTGGGGGTACGGGTCGTACTTACACTGTTGGGCTGGGGGGTACGCTCCATGCATACACGGGTGGGGGTACGGGTCGTACTTAAACTGTTGGGCTGGGGGGTACGCTCCATGCATACGCGGGTGGGGGTACGGGTCGTACTTACACTGTTGGCATGGGGGGTACGCTCCATGCATACGCGGGTGGGGGTACGGGTCGTACTTACACTGTTGGGCTGGGGGGTACGCTCCATGCATACGCGGGTGGGGGTACGGGTCGTGATTACACTGTTGGGCTGGGGGGTACGCTCCTTGCATACACGGGTGAGGGTTCGAGTCGTACTTACACTGGTGTGGTGGGGGTACGGTCCGTGAGTCCGCGGGTGGGGGTAGGAGTCGTACTTACACTGGTGGGGGTGGGGGTACGGTCCGTACGTCCGCGGGTGAGGGTTCGAGTCGTACTTACACTGTTGGCATGGGGGGTACGCTCCATGCATACGCGGGTGGGGGTACGGGTCGTACTTACACTGTTGGGGTGGGGGTACGCTCCATGCATACGCGGGTGGGGGTACGGGTCGTACTTTCACTGTTGGGGTGGGGGGTGCGCTCCTTGCATACGGGGTGGGGGTAGGGTCCGTACATATCCGTCCCCACGCTATGTGATGCTTGTGCGGCCCGTACCCAGGCCTTTGCCACGTGGTTACGATCCGTCCCGCCATTGTTGGGGTGACGTGTGTGTGGGCGTGGTACGAATCGTACCCACGCTCTTCAGGCGTGGGTACGGGACGTACCTGTCTGGTTGTGTTGCCGGTTCGCGTGGTGACGGACTTCCGTTGTGGCGGTCGCTGGCTTATCAGGACACGCCCCCACCCCCTCGTGGTGACCAGGGCATGGGAGGCAGGTATGTCCAGGCCATGTGTGGTGTGTGACTTATGTGGTTGTTTTGTGGCCTGCCCTGGTCGTGCCACCCCCACCCCACCCCACCCCACTTTCCCCCCTCCCTTAGTTATTCTGACCTTCTGCGGCGTCTGCGTCGTAACCTGTAGAGGAGGTGGACTGCTATGAGGGCAGGGATGACTCGTAGGTTCGGGTCCATGTCTGTCCGTCGCGTACTGGTACTCCTTGATCGCGTCGTCCTGTCGCGTACGGGTCCTCCTTGATCGCGTCGTCCTGTCGCGTACGGGTCCTCCTTGGTGGCGTCGTCCTGTGTGTCCGTCACGTACTGGTCCTCCTTGTTCGCGTCGTCGTCTGTCCGTCGCGTACTGGTGGTCCTTGTTCGCGTCGTCCTGATTTCCCGGCAGTTTTTGGCTGCGGCAAAATATTCACCGTGCGGGGTGACGTCGGTGCGAATCGTGATTCCTGGGTCGTGAATGGCTGGCTGCGAGCGTCCCGACGTCAGGTCGGCGCTTTCCCGGATCGCATTGGTAGGTGTTTTTTTGTTCGGTCGGGCTTTTTTAGGATTCGTACGGTAATGGTGTACCCGTGCGAATCGTAATTCCTTGTTTGTGAAAATTGACGACCGGGTACGCGTCGGACGGAGAATATGCTCCGTCCGACGGTTCGTACCCGGTTTTTACCGGATCGTGATCGGCACCCAAGTAAGTATATATAAAAAAGTTTTTTGTTTCCTATTTTCATAGAAATATATAAAGTACTATTGCATATATTTTCATATACATTTTTTTCCAGATTTCTAACACATCACGATGACAGAAGAAGCCCAATTTATAACATCGCAGAAAGGAAAATTCCTATTGTGTTACATGGGTTACACATACACCCAAGAAAAGCAGACGGACCGAAAAGTGAACTGGAAGTTTTCTAAATATTATTCTAACAAATGCTACGGACGAGTAACAACAAGAGAAACAACTGTACTATATACAAGAGAGCATAACCATCCACCCAATCTCTCTGAAATAGAAGTCAGATCAACCCTTGAAAATATAAAAGAATTAAGCACTGGTTCACAAACTGCTACAAGTGTAATCCTAAAAGAACTATTACCTAGAGTGCCCAAAGAAGCAAGAGGCCAATTACCATCAATTGCTTCTATAAAAAGAACAATTGCTAGGACCAAAAAATCAACCACGACAACTATACCATCCCCTAAAACTTTTCAAGATATCATCATTCCACCAGAATTAACTATCACCCACAATAATGAACCTTTTATTTTTTTTGATAACAAAAGTACAGAAAAAAGAATCATAATGTTTGCTACTGCAAACAATATAACTAAACTCCAACAATGCCAAACATGGATGATGGATGGCACCTTTACAATATGCCCAAAACCATTCTACCAGCTTTACACAATACACGGTCAATATCACAACACTTCCATACCTTTAATTTATTCACTATTACCTAACAAACAAAACACAACATATAATGAAATGCTAGGAAAACTAAAACAAGAATCAAATGATTTTTACCCTCAAAGAATTATCATAGACTTTGAGCAAGCCATGATAAATTGCATTCTAAAACTGTACCCCCATACAGCTATCCAAGGATGTTACTTCCATCTAAACCAATGTATATGGAGACATTTACAAAAATCTTCACTAAGGCGCCGATCACGATCTTGTAAAAACCGGGTACGAACCGTCGGACGGAGCATATTCTCCGTCCGACGCGTACCCGGTCGTCAAAATATACAAACATGGAATTACGATTCGCACGGGAACACCATTTCCGTACGAATCGTAAAAAACCCCGACCGAACAAAATAAACCTACAAATGCGATCCGGGAAAGCGCCGACCTGACGTCGGGACGCTCGCAGCCTGCCATTCACGAACCAGGAATTACGATTCGCACCGACGTCATCCCGCACGGTGAATATTTTCCGGCTGCCAAAAACTGCCGGGAAATCAGGACGACGCGAACAAGGACTACCAGTACGCGACGGACAGACAGACAGGACGACGCGAACAAGGAGGACAAGTACGCGACGGACAGACAGGACGACGCGAACAAGGAGGACCAGTACGCGACGGACAGACATGGACCCGAACCTACGTGTCATCCCGGCCCTCATAGCAGTCGACCTCCTCTACAGGTTCGGACGCAGACGCCGCAGAAGGTCAGAACAACTAAGGGAGGGGAGAAAGTGGGGTGGGGTGGGGGTGGCAGGACCAGGGCAGGCCACAAACCCCCCACCAAAGTCACACAGCACACATGCCCTGGACATACCTGACTCCCATGCCCTGGTCACTACGAGGGGGTGGGGGCGTGTCCAGCTAAGCCAGCGACCGCCACAACGGAAGTCCGTCACGACGCGAACCGGCAACACAACCAGACAGGTACGTCCCGTACCCACGCCTGAAGAGCGTGGGTATGAGTCGTACCACGCCCACACCCACGTCACCCCAACAATGGCGGGACGGCTCGTACCCACGTGGCAAAGGCCTGGGTACGGGCCGCACAAGCATAGCGTGGGGACGGATATGTACGGACCCTACCCCCACCCCGTATGCATGGAGCGTACCCCCACCCCAACAGTGTAAGTACGACCCGTACCCCCACCCGCGTACGTATGGAGCGTACCCCAACCCCAACAATGTAAGTACGACCCGTACCCCCACCCGCGTACGTATGGAGCGTACCCCCACCCCAACAGTGTAAGTACGACACGTACCCCCACCCGCGTACGTATGGAGCGTACCCCCACCCCAACAGTGTAAGTACGACCCGTACCCTCACCTCGAATGCATGGAGCGTACCCCCACCCCAACAGTGTAAGTACGACCCGTACCCTCACCTCAAATGCATGGAGCGTACCCCCACCCCAACAGTGTAAGTACGACCCGTACCCTCACCTCGAATGCATGGAGCGTACCCCCACCCCAACAGTGTAAGTACGACACGTACCCCCACCTCGAATGCATGGAGCGTACCCCCACCCCAACAGTGTAAGTACGACACGTACCCCCACCTCGAATGCATGGAGCGTACACACATCCGTGTATGCCATGAGCGTACATATTGTGAAATAGGAGGGGTGTGTGCAGAGTCCTCCCAGCAGTGCCCAGACACAGGAGGGGTGGGTGCCTATCACTCCCAGCAGTGCCCAGAGACAGGAGGGGTGTGTGCAGAGTCCTCCCAGCAGTGCCCTGAGACAGGAGGGGTGGGTGCCCATCACTCCCAGCAGTGCCCTGAGACAGGAGGGGTGGGGGCCTATCACTCCCAGCAGTGCCCAGACACAGGAGGGGTGGGTGCAGAGTCCTCCCAGCAGTGCCCAGTCACAAGAGTGGTGTGTGCAGAGTCCTCCCAGCAGTGCCCAGAGACAGGAGGGGTGTGTGCAGAGTCCTCCCAGCAGTGCCCAGAGGCAGGCGGGGTGTGTGCAGAGTCCTCCCAGCAGTGCCCAGAGGCAGGAGGGGTGTGTGCAGAGTCCTCCCAGCAGTGCCCAGAGACAGGAGGGGTGGGTGCCTAACACTCCCAGCAGTGCCCAGAGACAGGAGGGGTGGGTGCCTAACACTCCCAGCAGTGCCCAGACACAGGAGGGGTGGGTGCAGAGTCCTCCCAGCAGTGCCCAGTCACAAGAGTGGTGTGTGCAGAGTCCTCCCAGCAGTGCCCAGAGACAGGAGGGGTGTGTGCAGAGTCCTCCCAGCAGTGCCCAGAGGCAGGAGGGGTGTGTGCAGAGTCCTCCCAGCAGTGCCCAGAGGCAGGAGGGGTGTGTGCAGAGTCCTCCCAGCAGTGCCCAGAGACAGGAGGGGTGGGTGCCTAACACTCCCAGCAGTGCCCAGAGACAGGAGGGGTGGGTGCCTAACACTCCCAGCAGTGCCCAGAGACAGGAGGGGTGGGGGCCTAACACTCCCAGCAGTGCCCAGAGACAGGAGGGGTGGTTGACTATCACTCCCAGCAGTGCCCAGAGACAGGAGGGGTGGGGGCCTATCACTCCCAGCAGTGCACAGACACAGGAGGGGTGGGTGCAGAGTCCTCCCAGCAGTGCCCAGTCACAAGAGTGGTGTGTGCAGAGTCCTCCCAGCAGTGCCCAGAGACAGGAGGGGTGTGTGCAGAGTCCTCCCAGCAGTGCCCAGAGGCAGGAGGGGTGTGTGCAGAGTCCTCCCAGCAGTGCCCAGAGACAGGAGGGGTGGGTGCCCATCACTCCCAGCAGTGCCCATGGAACGCAAAGGGTGGAGTAGTCACAGATACCATGCCCACAAATGTCAGTCAGGTGCACAAAGACCCTGCAGTACATGTACCACATGTGTGCGAGGCTGGGAGTATACGCATGCATAGCGCAGAAAAGAAAACATGTACACATGAAGTCATGTCAATAGGCCACATACACAAGTACAATGACTACCAAGGATGCCACGAATGATGCAGGTGGAGACATCGCTCAGCATGCATGTGCAAAGGTGAAGGACTACGTCACACACCCAGCTAATGGACACACAGCTCTGTGCTAAAGTCAGGGGACACCCTGCAGGGAAGAAGTCAGGGTACACAGAGGAAGGAATACACCTTGGGACAATTGCAACATGCAGCAACTGCTTACATGAATGGAGAAAGGTAGCTAACACCGTGTGATGGCACACAGATCCCAGGGTCCCCCCTATGAGCAGCACACTACTACATTTCCCACACACCCAACACATGACCAACACCCACAACCATGTAGCAGCCCCACCAACAGCAATGCCAGCAATGCAGGAGTGTTCCAAGGGCAAAAAATAAATAGCTTTATTCAGCATGAGCAAAAAACTAGTATGACGTAAGTCCAATATTAACAAAGGCCATAGGGCAGTCCAGGAGTCCCAGCTGGATGGGGGACACAGTGGGATGCGTGTCCCCTAGCTTGCTTGCACAGTTACAATCCGTTGTCTTCCACAGGGGTGAGGGCATCATGTGGGGGGGAAGAAACAGGCACCGCAGGGACAGGAGGGTGAAGGGTAGGCGTCGTGGGTGCAGGGATGGAGGACTCCACCACAGGGGGTGGGGCAGGGCCAAAGGCGGAGGCCAGGATCTCGCTGCACACCTTAGCAAGGTCCTCCAGGGACTCCCCTGCACCCGAAGGAACCACAGGCCCCAAGGAGGGGGGGGGGGTCAGAGGGATGGGTCGCAGAGCCACTGGGGGAGGGTGTGGACAGGGGGGGGGACTCAAGCACCCTGACCGGGGACCTCCTTGACCGCTTGCGGGGTGGTGTCACTGTGGGGCTCAGGGACAGAGCGGCCATGAAGGAGTCTTTGGGGGAGATGTGGCCAGGAGAGCTGAGGGGAGGGGATTTGGAGGGAGTGGATTGGGTGGAATGCGGACTCCCACTCTGGCTGCGTGTCACATGTTTGCCCCCCGACCCAGTGGGTGTGCCTACTGCACCCTGTGTGTGCGTGTCAGGAGGTGTGTGGCGGACCTTCCCTGCTGGTGTGGTGCCTGTGTCTGTTGTGGTGGGTGCATGCTTACGTCTGGGTGTATGTGGGACAGGCATGGGAGTGGGAATTGTGGAAGGAGCAGGGGTAGGGGGTGGGACGTAGCGCTGCAGGAGACCCACTGCTGCAGTCAGTGTGGAGTCTATGGACCTCAGCAAGTTGCGTTGGTCAGCCTGCGATGAATGAATGCCCTCCAAGTATGCCTCCATGTTTTTGAGGACCTGGCTGTGGCCATGGAGGACATTAAGGATCGCAGTCTGACCAATCTGCAACTGCCGCTGGATGTCCACAGACTCAGCATTGGCGGCAGCAGTGGAGACAGGGGCAGGGGGTGCGGTGCCTGGCAGGAAGGAGACATGTGGTGACCGGCACGTTGGGAAGGGACACGAGCACGTGGGAGGCGGCTGATGCCAATGGAGGGGGCGGTGCCAGATGTAGGGCTGCTGTCAGATGGTGGTGCAGCCACCGCCCACTCGGAGAGATCATCCTCGGACCCATCAGCTTCATACTCTGTTGTGCCAGTCGACAGGTCCCCGGGTTCACTCTCCTCCGCCTCAGTCCCACTCGAAGTGCCAGCCCCGATGTCACCGCTGGCACTGGTGCTCGGTCCCTCCGCGCCGTCTGTGTCCATGTCTCCCTCCGTGTCCCCCGACGATGCTGTGGGCAGGGTGAAGAGACAGAAATTAATCATACACCTGTATACATATGTCACATGAGTCAAATCTACGTAGGTTACAGTGCATAGCCTGAAACAAAGGATGAGTTACAACTACAAAACAAGGTACATACGTAGGCCCTGCAAGACACAGTTGTGTGACCCACCATGCCATGGAAAAACTATGGAGAGCATGACACAATAGCAAATGAGATGACATGGTATTCTGACTGAGGAGCAAGGCCCTGGGGACAATACAGCACTGCATCTGCACCACACAGCGTGGCAGGAAATTGGGATGAGCAGGGACCAAATCCAGGAACTAGAGGCACATGCAGCATAGGTAATACTGATAACATGCCCACCCTAACTGGCACGCTGCACCTTGAGTGTATGTCCAGACAAACATCACACACTGGCCAGTCCGAGCAAGGAGATGACAGGTATTGACATGTAGGCCATGGCCGCCCCACCCACCCCCTACATGAGACAAATCTGTGGAGACACAGGAAGCACTTACATCTCTTAGTCTGGGTGAAATACACATGGGATGCAACAATTCAAGATTGCACACCAAATACCCAAGGTGCGCCTGTCCAAATAATCATGTACAAATGGGCATCATCAGATGATTGCAACAAGACACACAGGCAATGGCCACCGTGAGTATGTGCTTTGAAAATCAGGTCAGGCTGGACAGTGGACACTTGTAATACATCTCACATCAAGAAACATGGTGCCAGGGGACAATGGCACAGAGCACAACCTATGCTGTAGACACAGAGATTGTCGACATTCTCGGATTACACACATGATACCTAGGAAAATATGCCCCTGGGGACAGTAGTGGCCACACAACTCCATGCTCCTGAATGGGAATGACTGCAACACACGCTAACATCCCTGCACTATGCGTAACGCACACTCATGCACATCATGTCACAGGCCACCACATGGGACATGCCTGCTGGAAGGCCTGGCACTCGAGAGATTAACTCCCATGTCTGGACTCAGCATTAGTGCCAACTGACATGGAACCCACAAGTCCAGAACTGGACAGGGCACAGGCAAGGTCACAAAACCTGTTACACACCACCCCCACACATGATGCTGCAGGCATTGTACACTTGGAGAAGGTGTCAGGCTACATAACCTTGTGATGGAGTGACTACACACAGACCAGGGAACACATTGCAAGGAGGGGAATGGAGGCAGGAGAGCACTGCAATACTGTGGGGAACAGGATCTGCACAGCACCATAAACCCTGGAAGTGTATCCATGGAACAGTGCACTTACAAATGCTGGTGAAACACAACAAACACACACATGTACCTACCCCCTTCCGGCTGCTGCATGTCCTGTAGACGCCTGTCCAAGTCAGGAAAGACCACCGCCAGCACACGTTTCTGGATGTGGGAGAGACGGCGACGCCCGCGGTTCTTGTGGCTCTCAGGTGAGTCCCCCAGCAGGACCCGTGCGATCCTCCTCGTCCAGCACCGGATATCCTGCCAGCGTTTCCTCACCTGGGACAGGTGCCGCCTCCGACCATCCGCACTCCTCACGGCGCTGACGGCGTCCAGCCATATCTGCTCCTTGGCAGAGGCGTCTACCTGTGAGGATGAACAAGTGACACTACATCAATACACCTTGCACATGTCACAGGGACACAGATTAGAACACATTTGCTGTTTACAACAAGGCATAGTGTGCATCCAACGCATTGCACCTTTGTCATAGGGACATGATCCTCTGGGGAAGGCCAAAAGCAGTACGTGCCATTGAAAGGACACAGGTGGAATGAGGGCAACTACACAATCAATGAGCCAGGCTCACACTGTGCATCACACCCACCCCTCCTGTCTCAGGGCACTGCTGGGAGGACTCTGCACCCACCCCTCCTGTCTCAGGGCACTGCTGGGAGTGATAGGCACCCACCCCTCCTGTCTCAGGGCACTGCTGGGAGGACTCTGCACCCACCCCTCCTGTCTCAGGGCACTGCTGGGAGTGATAGGCACCCACCCCTCCTGTCTCAGGGCACTGCTGGGAGGACTCTGCACACACCCCTCCTGTCTCAGGGCACTGCTGGGAGTGATAGGCCCCCACCCCTCCTGTCTCATGGCACTGCTGGGAGGACTCTGCACCCACCCCTCCTGTCTCAGGGCACTGCTGGGAGTGATAGGCACCCACCCCTCCTGTCTCAGGGCACTGCTGGGAGGACTCTGCACCCACCCCTCCTGTCTCAGGGCACTGCTGGGAGGACTCTGCACCCACCCCTCCTGTCTCAGGGCACTGCTGGGAGGACTCTGCACCCACCCCTCCTGTCTCAGGGCACTGCTGGGAGACATCAGGCATTCCCCCCCCTGGGACCCCCCCTACAGTACATAGCATGTGTGTCACACCTGGACACAATGGCAGAAGTCACGGTCACAAAAAAGGGACACAGTCTGTGCCAGTGGACACTGCACTCACCTGATAACCTGGTCGCCCATACAGCATGGGGTACCGTGGCAGGATCACTTCCACCAAAGCCATGTTCTCCTCCAGGGTGAATGGCTGTGACCTCTCCACAGCCCTTGACATGGTTCCAGGGAATCAGTAGCAGCAGCTGGGTCGTGGAATACAGAGATGTGCAGGCAAGTGCTCCCTCATGGGACCTGGCTGCCTTATATCTGCCTTGCTGGCCCATCTCATGCACAGGAGTACAGAGTGATTGGTCACTCACATTTGCATCCTATGTTTCCTCCAATCCCTTCAAACCTAGCAGTCTGTGGGTTCTCTATCGGTTTTTTTCTCCTGCATGATGTCAGCCCCACAAACACATTGCAACAAAGTAGATTCATTCCAACTGACTTCTGCCTTGCAGCTTCCTGAACAAATTCAAAATTTGAACTTGGTCTCCATGACAACCAGCATGCATGTAGGCCTTAATACTTGTCCCTCATGTGTCCCCTATGTAATTTGGAGCTTCACACACAGGTACGGTGCGTTCCGGGGCCCTAGGGCACCCCAAATGCATTGCAACGGCCCGTACATGCGTGCCTACGTTCACTATCACTATGGGTGTCCTCGCGTATGCGTACTCGTAGTGGTACGGGCCGTACACACGCCTGTACGCTCCCTATCACTATGGGTGTCCTCGCGTATGGGTACTCGTAGTGGTACGGGGCGTACACACGCCTGTACGCTCACTATCACTATGGGTGTCCTCGCGTATGCGTACTCGTAGTGGTACGGGCCGTACACACGCCTGTACGCTCCCTATCACTATGGGTGTCCTCGCGTATGCGTACTCGTAGTGGTACGGGCCGTACACACGCCTGTACGCTCACTATCACTATGGGTGTCCTCGCGTATGCGTACTCGTAGTGGTACGGGCCGTACACACGCCTGTACGCTCCCTATCACTATGGGTGTCCTCGCGTATGCGTACTCGTAGTGGTACGGGCCGTACACACGCCTGTACGCTCACTATCACTACGTGTACGCATACGCGAGGACACCCATAGTGATAGGGAGCGTACAGGCGTGTGTACGGCCCGTACAACTATGAGTACGCATACGCGAGGACACCCATAGTGATAGGGAGCGTACAGGCGTGTGTACGGCCCGTACCACTACGAGTACGCATACGCGAGGACACCCATAGTGATAGGGAGCGTACAGGCGTGTGTACGGCCCGTACCACTACGAGTACGCATACGCCAGGACACCCATAGTGATAGGGAGCGTACAGGCGTGTGTACGGCCTGTACCACTACGAGTACGCATACGCGAGGACACCCATAGTGATAGGGAGTGTACAGGCGTGCGTACGGCCCTACCACTATGGGTGTTCTTGCGTATGCGTACTCGTAGTGGTACGGACCGTACACATGCCTGTACGCTCGCCATCACGATGGGTACACATACGGCAGCACTCCCATAGTGATATGGGAACGTACACAGGCCCTCTTAGC
Organism: Triturus cristatus; assembly: GCF_964204655.1. Classification (NCBI taxonomy): domain Eukaryota; kingdom Metazoa; phylum Chordata; class Amphibia; order Caudata; family Salamandridae; genus Triturus; species Triturus cristatus. The sequence goes on along the minus strand of NC_140580.1, from coordinate 529,159,465 downwards.
AGCAGTACGGCGGTTTTCACACATCACAGTGGTGACAGGCGGCACACAGGTAGGAATAGGGCGGACATACTTGTCCATGGATGGACATACTTGTCCATGAATGGACATCAAGGCATCGTCTGTGCATTACTACATGTGTGGGGCACAGGTGTGACAGGCTGCGATGTGGAACATTACTCCTGAGTCGAGAAGGCACCAGATGTATGATGAGATGTGTACAGATGTAGTGTGTGACGGTGCAATGTGTGCCAGGCATGCCCTTGACTCCTTTGACATGTGTGCATGTCGTACTGCACACTTGGGATGAGCGTCACTGGCATGGCACGGACACCAGCACACGGAAGTGTCCCCTGATGCCCGGTACAGGGGTTACCACACCTGACTTGTCACTACCCACGGTGCACAATGTGACTATGTCATGTATGTGTGGGGGCTTCCCATCAGGTTGATGTTGGAGCACCCTCAAAAGCTGCAGCTGTTGCAGCAACCAACATGTGTCTGTGTGTAGATTGACATTGCACACTGTTCCGCACACCATGCCACATGTGGTATCGGATGTGAGGTGCACATGTATGCATGGGACACGGAGTAGCGTGACAAGGACATGTCTGCATCCTCACAATGAATGTGTGGTGAGTCATGACATGTGCACCTTCATGGCAAGGTGTGTGGGCTGTCCTAGTGTAATGTCATGTGACCTGTGGCTCTAGTGTTCCGCTACCAGTCTCTGCAATCGGCATCCTACTTCTGCTGATGTGTGGGCGTATGTCACTCCTGTCTTGCGTCTGGCTGTTCACTTGCACTGGGACACAGCTATTCCCATGGCATGGCATGGGGAGGTTCTCAATCTCCGTGTGTAGCTGGGTCTTGGTAGGAGTGTCACCTGGCAGCCATACGTGTCCAGGGCATGTAGCACATACCTGACTCCCTATGTAGCATATGTGTATTGACAGATTAACATGTGCTCAGTACATATGAATTGTTGTCGTAGTGCACTCACTCTTCCTTGTCACTTCCAAATTACTGCAGAGCGCCGCCTCTTGCCCGACCAATTCGGGACTTGGCTGCCATGCGGGAGAATGACAGTATCCGGTGCTACCGCTTCCCCCAACCGTTGATTCTGGAGTTGACGGCGAGACTGGCACCACACCTGCAACCGCAGCACAGGTATCCTACGGCACTGACACCCCAGCTGAAGGTAATGGCTGCCCTACATTTTCTTGCCACGGGTACCTTTCAATATACCATATTTCATGTTGGTGGCATGTCCCAGAGCATGTTCTGCCGTGTGCTGCATGATTTCTTAGAGGCCATGTTGATTCACCTGGATGACTTCATCAAGTTCCCAACCCCTGAACAGTTGACTGCGGTCAAGCGTGGATTCTATGCCCTGGGAGGGATGCCCCATGTCATTGGGTCCATAGATGGGACACATGTAGCTTTGGTACCACCACACGCACGGGAGGTAGCGTACCGAATCGGAAGCACTACCACTCCATCAATGCCCTTGTGGTGTGTCTGTCCAACATGGTGATTTCACATGTCTGTGCTCGTTTTCCAGGATCAGCACACGATGCCTACATCATGAGGCATAGCAGGATGCCTGAAATGATGATGCAGCTGCGCAACGAAAGAGCATGTGTTGTTGAGGGGTACAGTCTGTCTGTCCTGTATTTTGCATAGCCTACCAGCGCGACCGCTTCACCACTTCTAACGATGTCCATGTGCTTCCCATGTAGGGGACGCTGGCTATCCCAACATGCCATGGCTGCTCACACCTCTCCGCAACCCCATCACGCCGGCCCAGCTCCGCTACAACACCGCCCATGGCCGGACAAGGCGAGTGATAGAGAGGACGTTTGGCCTGCTGAAGAGCCGATTTCGGTGCCTCCACAAGACCGGCGGCGCACTCCCATATGCCCCTGCGAAGGTCTGCAAGATCTTCATGGTCTGCTGCATGCTGCACAACATGGCAGTTGAGAAAGCTGTGCCACTCATCCTGGATCAAGATGACGAGGACCATCCACCCGTGGAGGACGAAGGGCTTGGCAATGGGGCTAGTGATGTGGAGGATGTGGAGCCGCAAGAGGACATCCGGACTCGGCTCATACGCGACTTCTTTGCTTAGTGGTGAGTACCAGTGTCTGAGTGTGCACGCATTGGTCCCCGTGTGGCATGTGTTGTGATGTGTGTCTCCACCTGCATGTATGGCACGTGAGTCAGAGGTGTGTGTGGGTGTGTCACTGGAGTGATGGTGGCAGTGATGGTTATATTTCCCCAGTCATAATTGTGACCTAGCATGTTCTCATCCATACATGTGTCGAGTAAATGCACATGCAAGTGGCTGTGCTTTTTGTGGCTGACTTCTTGTGTGTCTCTCTTCCCCAGGTACTTGCACCTGCCGTCTGCTGGTTGCATTGTTGTGGCACTGCTATTCCTCATGGACACGTCATCGTGGGCTGACTCAGCGTTACAGGCACGGACACGTTTGGAAGTCTCCATAGGGTAAGGGATGCATCAGGGGTGTATTGGGTGTGGCAGTTGTTCACGATGTATGCACACTGCCCCTGTCGATGTTTGGTTCCTCTGCAGACATGTAGCATCACCATGGTACACATAACATGCAGCTGGGTACACCTGAATAGATGGTCAGACTTGTTGACAGTCATCAGTGATGGGATAGTGGATTGTGATGATGGCATCAATGTGTGTAACACTGCCCTCGGACACATACGGTTTGCATTGGCTTGACATGGTGTGGGACTTCTACATCAGCGGATCAATGGTGTATGGCAGTCTCTCCGTGAGCAGCTGTGGGTGTTTAGCTGTTGGCCGACAATTGCGTGCCAGTTCCATGGCTATCACGCATTTGTGCTGCAGAAGGGGGGTGCCAGTGTTGGACCCACATGTCACTCCACATGATGTGTTCATGTGTACTTCAAGTTGCCTCTGCAATCCCGAAAACATGACTAATAAAGGTGTCCCTATGCCTCCAAGGTGCCTCTTCTCAGTCAATGCTGGTGTGTTGCCACGGTGCATCCAGCATGTCTGGCATGGTTTTCCCGGATAGTGGCTATGTGTCGATGTGTCGAGTAGCAAGATGCAAGCTGTGTGTGTGGGCTGAGACTGTGTATTGGGCATGATGTCCATGACTGTGTGGGTATTGTGACATGTGCCATCCCCATGCATCCAACGTTGGCCAGGCCCCCATTCTCTGCATCCACCGGACTCAAGCTTGCAGGACATGGTTCTGCCACCTGTCTACACATACCTGGGTGCCCCCCAGGACACTCCACATGATCCCTGACCTCTGCGCATGACTGTTGCTGTACTCAATGTGTCTGTCAGCACGGTTGTGCGGCCACCCCCTCAGCTGGTTGGGCCCATCACGGGTGTGTATGGTGCTCCATGTCTGTCTTGCCTAATACACTGTGACCCGTGTGTCCTGTGCCAGACTCAGGCCCCAGGGTGTGGATGGTTGAAGTCAAAAGAGAACTCAGGCATGTTTAGACTTTACAACACACATGTAAGGTAATAATGCAACCAGCAGGCATCTTCTCTTCATGGTGTGATATTTTATTTTGGGGGGGGGGGGGGATAAAGTGAGGGGCTTTCCGGGAGTTTGGAATCCAAAGTTCAGTAGGGGAGTTGGTGTCCTTGCCATTGGAAATCCTCATTGTCCATGCCACAGTCTTTGTCAACATTGGTCAGACAGTGACCAGCAGGGCCATGTGGCAGAGAATGTCTCTTGATGCTGTGATGCTGTTGCTCCAGTGGGCCAGGTGCCAGGCCAGGTGTCCTGGGAGATGGTGATGTAGCGCTGACCCTCACGGTCCTTTCCGTGGACAACCCGGCCTCCTGCGGGGACCCTCAGAAGCAGGCCGTGACGATGTTTGGGATGCTCCGTCGGATGTCTCCTCCTCCTCCTCCTGATCCCTCCCTGTGGGTGGTGATGTTCTACGCCGTCTGGCACAGGGAGGGTTGCCCATGTTGTCGGCCATCCGACGGAGTGTATCGTGAATCCCCTGGAACACCGTCACTTGCTCAGCCTGTCTGTCCTCCATCCTCCGTTGGTGTTGCAGTAGACAGGCATGTTGCTGGGCCTGCTGGGTCTTTATCTCATCGAGGCTCCCCTTGATCTCATTGAGGGTGGACACAACCTGGGCCATGCCCGTGGTGTCCTGCCGGTATGTGTCCAGGATGTTACGGACATGGGAATATACCGGTTCCCCAGCCAACTGGTCAGGCTCGCGCCTCCGCCGTCCTCCACTCCCACCACCCCTGCCCACTTGCACCTGGCCTGCCCTTGTGGGTACATCGGGTCTCTGGGACCCCTGAGGGGTGGCATTGGCGTTGTCGCCTGCCTCCTCCTGGGTGCCCGGGACACCGTGTCCCTCCTGGCCAGCCTGGCTGCATTGTGGTGGTGGGGCAGGGATCCTGGGTGTCTCCTGGGATGTGGCAGGAGTGGGGGTGGTGGTTGGCACAGTTGTACCTGACGCAGGTGCTGCAGGTGTTTGGACACCAGAGGGGCCAGGTCGGTCGGGGTCGTCCACAGAGTGGTGAGAGTGGTCGCTGCCGGTGGGATCGGGCTCCCGCAGATCCGGGTCCTGTGAGTCTTCCCCCCCAGTGTTGGGGGGTGAACCACGATGTTGACCTGTGTGTGAGAGAGACAATGTTAATTTTGGTCCATGCAACATCCATGTTTCATCAGTTTCAAAGTTGGCACTTTTCCTCTTGGAATTAGGATCTGTCTTGCATTCCACTCACAGTGCACTTGTGCATGGGTGGGTCCCTTGGGCACCACTTTGGCCCCTTTAACTATGTGTGGCACAGTCTTACTTGCTGCGTCAAGTGTGACTGCAGTCAGCAGTGGAGTGGGCAGGTGTGGCGAGCCATGCATTGGCGCCTTCCGTGTAGCACTGTACATGTGCACATGGAGTGGATCCACACACTTATATAATGCAGGTAGCTGTCGTTGTGCTCGTGAACAGGTTGTGACATGGCCCTGTGTTTTGCCATGGTGAAGAGGGGGGTTCTGGCACTGGCCACCCTTGGCTACATGCACGCAGTCTACCTGCTGACGAGCAGACATTCCCACACACCACACGGCTGATTTGCTCTCCCTGTGTCTCCCTCCCTCTCTGTCCCCCTCTCCCTCCCTCTGTGTGTCAGCATCCTCCCTCTGTCCGTGTCCCTGTGTCTCCCTCCCTCTCTGTCCCCCTCTCCCTCCCTCTCTGTCCCCCTCTCCCTCCCTCTCTGTCCCCCTCTCCCTCCCTCTGTGTGTCAGCCTCCTCCCTCTGTCCGTCTTCCTGTGTCTCCCTCCCTCTCTGTCCCCCTCTCCCTCCCTCTGTGTGTCAGCCTCCTCCCTCTGTCCGTCTCCCTGTGTCTCCCTCCCTCTCTGTCCCCCTCTCCCTCCCTCCGTGTGTCAGCCTCCTCCCTCTGTCTGTGTCCCTGTGTCTCCCTCCCTCTCTGTCCCCCTCTCCCTCCCTCTCTGTCCCCCTCTCCCTCCCTCTGTGTGTCACCCTCTGTCACCTCAGCCCAGCTTCCTAGACACACACTTTTTCCAGTCCTTTGAATGGCCCTTGGCTTGTTGATGTGAGTTTGTTTCTGATCTCCAGGCACCCATTGGGTGTAGTGTCTGTGTGTGCGCTGCTGCTGTGGTTGTGTGTGCTGCCACTCTTTCACAGTGTTGGCTGTTCATTAGCTGCTGTCATGTGCAAAACAGTGCCTTCACCCCCATGTGTTGATGCAAGGCGTCCGCCATTTGCTGGCGAGTCTTTCCTGTGTGGGGACACACTGTTTGTCTGGCTGTGACCTGGGCCATATGGGCAGAGGGCATTGTTGTCTGCTTCTGAGTTGCACTATGTGATTTTTGGGGCCCACCCTCCCGCCATCCGGGTTACCGTGTCATGTGTTGGTGTCTTCTGTGGCCTGTGACTTGACATTGTCCAGCTGGGTGCATGGGGCATGGTGGCGGCAGTGGCATGTGCGTGTTCATGGAGTGTGGTTGAGTCATGCGATAGGTTGGGGTGGTTGCGTGCCTGTTTGTGAGTTTGGTTGTGGATGAGGTCCCCCCCATGTGAGGTGCGTTGTTCGTGTACTCACCCGGGTCTCGGAGTCCTCCTAATCCTTCGACTGCCTCCACCGGCTGTATGGCCATCACCCTCTCCTCCCAGGGCTGGTAGTGTACGGGTCTGCGGGAGGGCCCTCCTCCAGTGACGTTGGCCTGGTTGTGTTCCTCCAGCATCTTGGCTCGGACCCTCCTCCGCAGATCGTACCACCTGGCTTGGCATTCCTGCCTGGTCCTTCTGGTGTCCGCAACAGCATTCACAGCATCGACGATGGTCTGCCACATGGCTGTTTTTGCTGCCATGCTGGTCTGTCTGACCAATGTTCCAAAGAGCTGTGGCTCGACTCTGAGGATTTCATCAACAAGGACCTCCAACTCTCGGTTACTGAACTTTGGATTCTTGTTAGTGGGCATGGTGAGGGGTGTGGGTGTGGATGGTGGGGGGGGGTGTGGATGGTTGTGGGTGTTTGGGTGTGGTTGTGCAGGTGTGTGTGTGTGAATGTGATGAGGGGGTGTTTGTGAAGGTGGTTGTGTGAAGGTGTGCAAGTGTAAGGTGTGGTGAAGCTTGTAGTATGGTTCTGTGGTGTCTGGCAGCAGTGAGTCTGTTGCAAAGGCTCATGGTTTGTGTGTGTGGGCCCTTTTTATTGGTCCATTGGTGGGTGTGGCTGTGTTTGAAGTTTGGGTGGGTGTGTTATAAGGAGTGGTGGTGTTTTGGGCCTCTGTTTGTTTTTGGCAGTTGCAGGTCAGTGAATGTGTTTTTTTAGTGTTTGTTGGCCATGTTTAGTGGCTTTGTGCCATTCGAATAGTGTATTCTTGTGTTGTTTTGTTTTGTCCTGGTTGTGTACATGCGTTTTGAGCGTGTGTACGGTGTGTACATGGGCCATTTGGTTGTACGGTGCTGTCCTTGTGTGTGGCTTGGTACGACTCGTACATGCGGTTGTGATGTTGGGGCCTGGGGTGCGCTCCGTACTTAGGAGGTTGTGTTGGGGGTGCGACTGGAACGTACTGGGGTGTACATTGACGGTGGTACGACACGTACAGGGGTGGGGATAGGACTGGAACGTACTGGGGTATACATAGACGGTGGTACGAAACGTACAGGGGTGGGGGTACGACTGGAACGTACTGGGGTGTACATTGACGGTGGTACGACACGTACAGGGGTGGGGGTACGACTCGAACGTACTGGGGTGTACATTGACGGTGGTACGAGACGTCCAGGGGTGGGGGTACGACTGGAACGTACTGGGGTGTACATAGACGGTGGTACGACATGTACAGGGGTGGGGGTACGACTGGAACGTACTGGGGTGTACATTGACGGTGGTACGACACGTCCAGGGGTGGGGGTACGACTGGAACGTACTGGGGTGTACATTGACGGTGGTACGAGACGTCCAGGGGTGGGGGTACGACTGGAACGTACTGGGGTGTACATTGGCGGTGGTACGACACGTCCAGGGGTGGGGGTAGGACTGGAACGTACTGGGTTGTACATAGACGGTGGTACGACACGTACAGGGGTGGGGGTATGACTCGAACGTGCTGGGGTGTACATACATGGGGGTCGGACACGTACAGGGGTGGGGGTAGGACTCGAACGTACTGGGGTGTACATTGACGGTGGTACGACACGTACAGGGGTGGGGGTACGACTCAAACGTACTGGGGTGTACATTGACGGTGGTATGACACGTCCAGGGGTGGGGGTAGGACTGGAACGTACTGGGGTGTCCATAGACGGTGGTACGACACGTACAGGGGTGGGGGTACGACTCGGACGTACAGGGGTGTACATACACGGGTGGGGGTGTACATACACGGGGGGTACGTCTCGGACGTACGGGGGCGGGGGGTGTGTTGGGCGCGTATGCGGGCACATGGTTGCTATGGGAGTTCGGTGCGGACGGTGTTTTTTCCATACGGTTGTAACATCGGACGCACGGGATGGATCGTGATTCCTCGGTCGGACTTCACCTTTCACATTTGTACGGTAAATCGTTCGAGGACGTGTCGGACACATTTTCCGACCCGAGGACGTGTGGGAAATCATTCCCGATGCGGTTCGTATGGACTTTTTACCATGCGAATCGTGATTGCCAGTTCGTACGGCACTTGTACGATTCGTACGGTAAAAAGACCGGATACGAGTCGCACGGGGAATTTTTTTACCGGATCGTAATTGCCACCTAAGTGTAGAATATGCCACAAACATAACTTTTGCACATCAAATAAAACTTCTAACAGCCCTAGCTTATGTACCAACCACAGATGTTGCAGAACATTACAATCGTTTATTAGAAAGTGCATTCTACAAACAAAATGAAGTAAAGTTATCTCCCCTCTTAGATTATTTTGAGGATACCTGGGTGGGGAGACTACACAGATCAGGCCATAGACGTCAGCCCAAGTTCCAAATACCTTGGTGGAATGTATATGTAAGTACACTCAACCAACAAGCCAAAACTAACAACGCCGTCGAGGGCTGGCATAATGCATTCCTAACTTCTACTGGGAGAACAACTCCAACACTACAAAAACTACTAATTGCCATACAAAAGGAACAAAGTTTCCAAGAATTAACAATGCAACAATCTGTCCTACAATTAAAACCAAAACAATCTAGACAAACTACTCAAATGTATAATTACCTACAACAACAGGTACAGCTATACCCATCCACAAGAGGACTTGAGTACTTAAATATAATAGCTCAAACTCTCTTCTAAACCCTTTCCAAAATATTAACCCACAATTCTACTAAAACAACTATCACAACATAAAGAAACCACTTTATTATATCACATATTTAATTATGTGGTCTAAAATATATACATAATTTATATCTACACATATTTAGACAACTTAATTAAACAAACCAAGTACACAACAACAATATTAAATATATAAGATTTGCCCACCCACAATTAAAATATTTAAATGAACTTACCTGTGTAGTTGCTCCAATGGGATAATAACATTCCTTCCAAATAAATCCAGGTAGTTCAAAATCCATAGGTATCAAAAATTAATCCAAATAAAATGTAAAAATACAACTGTTTTTCGAAAAAAACGTCTACGCCAAAAAACGTCAATCCATTAACCATAAAAATCCCGAAAAATATAAAAAAGGTAAATAACCGCTCCTGGAAACCCGAACATTAAAGGAAGTGTAAAATAAATATTAGTAAACACAACTAATACACACTTCCTTAAAAAAAAAAAGGTGTTTGAAAGAGACGAAAATATCTTCTCCGTAAAACCTACAAAAGAGAAACAAACATTCCCACCCACACACAAACACACATAATGCACCTAAAAACATCACTACAAACATTATTCAAACACTATAAAACTTTAACACACCTAAATAACAAAACACTAACAATGCCACAAACACGGAACACAACGTAAATTATAAAACCGTATACAAACTATTACTAACACCCTAACTTCTAAAACATCAATCCATACACACTTATTACAACATTACTACTTCCACAAAACACTTAAAACTATTTAATAATAAAGAAAATAACTCTTACCTTCTCAAACGCGAAACAGCTCCCGACCGCGACCTGGATTCTACCAAAATAACCCAAAACAACAGCGAGCGGTTACAAAATAAAAGACCCAAACAAACATAACAACTAAAAAAATACCAATAAATGCCCTAACTATTTATTTAACATTACACATTACTTTAAAAATTAGTAAAACATTAGAATAAAATACTCAAAAAGAATACCTATTTTTTTTATATATGTGAAAATTATTTAACTTATAAAAATAAATCTAATAAAAAAAATATATTTACTAATATAATAATAAAACTGTATATATTACCAAAAAAAAGTATGAACATGATATAATTAATATATTGTATCTACAACATACCAAAACTAAAAATAAAAAGAAATATTCTAAAATGTAAACATTTTCAATATTAATTATCTAATATAAATATTAATAATTAAAATATATTTATCATATATTTCAAAACATACAATTTCTTATAAATTCAAATAAAGTCTAAAAATATTGAGTACACAATATAAATTTAAAAATATTAAACAGCTATAAAAATCAGATTTTTTTTTTTTATTATTATTTTGTCTGTTCATATATTAATGTCCAAAATATACATTAAACAAATATATATCCATTATAAAAAATTATTACAATAATACAAATGTTAAATAATAATTATTTTATTACATATTTATTTCAATGATTTAATTATTATAATATGCGTAATAATAAACAATATTTTCTCTGTAATTAATATACATTCCAACAACTATAAAACAAATCTTATTTTCCTTTCTACTATTTTATACAAAAATTTGGAATTTGCATTCTGATATAACTTCTATCTTTTATCCAACCAAAACTAAAATCTACAGATTTATTGTAAATTAAAACAAATTAATTTAACTGTTCCTATTCAAATCTATATTTAATTATAATAATTGCTATTTACCAAACTTAATTAACATACTACTCCCACTACAGACTGAACTTAATTAATTTACTATTCTCACTCCAAAATATATTTAATTAGGGTAGGTGCTAGACTCTGAACTGAATTAATTTACTATTCCCACTCCAGTCTATATTTAATTAAGATAAGTGCTGGACACTGAACTTAATTAATTTACTATTCTCATTCCAACCTATATTAAATTAGAGTAGGTGCTGGACACTGAACTTAATTAATTTACTATTCCCACTCCAGTCTATATTTAATTAAGATAAGTGCTGGACACAGAACTGAATTAATTTACTATTCTCACTCCAACCTATATTAAATTAGAGTAGGTGCTGGAGACTGAACTGAATTAATTTACTATTCCCACTCCACTCTATATTTAATTAAGATAAGTGCTGGACACTGAACTTAATTAATTTACTATTCTCACTCCAACCTATATTTAACTAGAGTATGTGCTGGACACTGAACTTAATTAATTTACTATTCCCACTCCAGTCTATATTTAATTAAGATAAGTGCTGGACACTGAACTCAATTAATTTACTATTCTCACTCCAATCTATATTTAATTAGGGTAGGTGCTGGACACTGAACTTAATTAATTAACTATTCCCACTCCAGTCTATATTTAATTAAGATAAGTGCTGGACACTGAACATAATTAATTTACTATTCTCACTCCAACCTATATTAAATTAGAGTAGGTGCTGGACACTTAACTTAATAAATTTACTATTCCCACTCCAGTCTATATTTAATTAAGAGAAGTGCTGGACACTGAACTTAATTAATTTACTATTCTCACTCCAAACTATATTAAATTAGGGTAGGTGCTGGACACTGAACTAAATTTATTTACTATTCCCACTCAAGTCTATATTTAATTAGGATAAGTGCTGGACACTGAACTTAATTAATTTACTATTCTCACTCCAACCTATATTTAATTAGAGTATGTGCTGGACACTGAACTGAATTAATTCACTATTCCCACTCCAGTCTATATTTAATTAAGATAAGTGCTGGACACTTAACTTAATTAATTTACTATTCTCACTCCAACCTATATAAAATTAGAGTAGCTGCTGGACACTGAACTTGATTAATTTACTATTCCCACTCCAGTCTATATTAAATTAAGATAAGTGCTGGACACTGAACTTAATAAATTTACTATTCTCACTCCAACCTATATTTAATTAGAGTATGTGCTGGACACTGAACTGAATTAATTTACTATTCCCACTCCAGTCTATATTTAATTAAGATAAGTGCTGGACACTGAACTTAATTAATTTACTATTCTCACTCCAACCTATATTAAATTAGAGTAGGTGCTGGACACTGAACTTAATTAATTTACTATTCCCACTCCATTCTATATTTAATTAGGATAAGTGCTGGACACTGAACTTAATTAATTTACTATTCTCACTCCAACCTATATTTAATTAGAGTATGTGCTGGACACTGAACTTAATTAATTTACTATTCCCACTCCAGTCTATATTTAATTAAGATAAGTGCTGCACACTGAACTTAATTAATTTACTATTCTCACTCCAATCTATATTTAATTAGGGTAGGTGCTGGACACTGAACTTAATTAATTTACTATTCCCACTCCAGTCTATATTTAATTAAGATAAGTGCTGGACACTGAACATAATTAATTTACTATTCTCACTCCAACCTATATTAAATTATAGTAGGTGCTGGACACTGAACTTAATAAATTTACTATTCCCACTCCAGTCTATATTTAATTAAGATAACTGCTGGACACTGAACTTAATTAATTTACTATTCTCACTCCAACCTATATTAAATTAGGGTAGGTGCTGGACACTGAACTAAATTAATTTACTATTCCCACTCCAGTCTATATTTAATTAAGATAACTGCTGGACACTGAACTTAATTAATTTACTATTCTCACTCCAACCTATATTAAATTAGGGTAGGTGCTGGACACTGAACTAAATTAATTTACTATTCCCACTCCAGTATATATTTAATTAAGATAAGTGCTGGACACTGAACTTAATTAATTTACTATTCTCACTCCAACCTATATTAAATTACAGTAGGTGCTGGACAATGAACTTAATTAATTTACTATTCCCACTCCAGTCTATATTTAATTAAGATAAGTGCTGGACACTGAACTTAATTAATTTACTATTCTCACTCAAATCTATATTTAATTATGGTAGGTGCAAAACACTAAACTTCATTAATTTAGTATTCCCACTCATAAATATATTTAATTACACTAGATCATGTATACTGATCTTAATTAATTTTATATTCCCACTCCAATATGTATTTAATTAAAGTAATTGCAATACAAATATATAAATATAAATATATAAAAAAAAATGTTTTAATCATTATTAAAATTTTTACATAAAACAATACCCACACGTATCCTCTACAAATCCAACTCCCCAATCTAAAATTTATCCCAACATATTACATTATAATATATATTTTTTTAATAGAAATTACTCAATATTACTAATTTAAAATAAATTTTTAAAACACTCCCCACCCTTATCCCCTATAAGCCAACATCCCAATCCCCCAAAACATTTTAAATTGTACAATCAAAATCAAAATTCATACATACTTTTTATACAATATTACCAACATTTTACACATTTTTATCAAACTCCACACCCTTATCCCCATAACACAACATCCCACTCCTAAAATTAAATATAACATTCGAAATTTTATTCTAATTTTCTAAATTTTGTATACAAATTATTCCTACATAAATCAAAATTTTTAAAACACTCCCCACCCTCATCCCCTATAACCCAACATCCCACTCCTAAAAGATAATATTAAAATTATATTTTTATTCCAAATTTCAAATTAAATATATTAAATATTCCAAATTAAAAAAATTTTTTACAACACTTCCCACCCTTATCCCCTGTAACTCAACATCCCACTCCGAAAATTTAAAATAAAATTCTAAATTACATTTAAAATTATAATTTTTTTTTTTTAAAACATTCAAAAATATATAAACATTTTTAAAACACTTCCCACCCTTATCCCCTATAACCCAACATCCCGCTCCTAAAATTAATTTTAAATTTCTAAATTAAATTTAAAATTTCTACATTAATTTTTTTAAACATTCTAAAATATATAAACATTTTTAAAACACTTCCCACCCTTATCCCCTATAACCCAACATCCCGCTCCTACAATTATTTGTAAAATTCTAAATTATATTTAAATTTTCTAAATAATTTTTTTTTTAAATTCAAAAATATATAAACATTTTTAAAACACTTCCCACCCTTATCCCCTATAACCCAACATCCCGCTCCTAAAATTAATTTTAAAATTCTAAATTTAATTTAAAACTTCTAAATATTTTATTTTTTAATTCTAAAATATATAAACATTTTTAAAACACTTCCCACCCTTATCCCCTATAACCCAACATCCCGCTCCTAAAAATAATTTAAAATTTCTAAATTTATTTTAAAATTTCTAAATAAATTTTTGTAAAAATTCAAAAATATATAAACATTTTTAAAACACTTCCCACCCTTATCCCCTGTAACCCAACATCCCGCTCCTAAAATTAAATATACATTTCAAATTTGAAATAAAATTTACTACTTAAATTTTACAATATATTAAACAAAAAATTAACTTTTTTAAAACACTCCCCACCCTTATCCCCTATAACCCAACATCCCGCCCCTAAAACAATATAAATATTTCTCATATTATATACATTTTAACTATTTATACAAACAACTTCAAAATATTTACTAAACATACAATAACGATATTTTAACATGTCGATATTATTACTAACAATATTACTTACATCGACATATAATTAAAAAAAAAAAACGATATTTTTCACATCGATATTATCTATTTCGATATTTTGTACTTTAGATATTTTTTACTCGATATTTATGTCCCTCGATATTAAAAAGTCGATATATAGACTGCTCACCGATTACTTTGATGGTGTACATTTTGGGAAAGTCTACCAGTGACTATGTTCTTCATTACGTCCAACACTTGCATTCCCTCTATAAACATAATTGATCGAGACCTTTCATGAGCTGTCAATGCACTTTATATCCTAGTGGAAGAACCCATTCTCTGAGGATTCTAATTGAAGGGGCACCTGACTTTTCACACCCACACGAAGGTTGTGGCTTCCTCCTTCCATTTTCAAGTGCCTGTTTCTAAACGGGCCTGCACGGCCGTATCCTCCATGGTAGCCAGGCTAAACTAGTGCAATAGGTTTTATCCTGATCTTCTAGATTCGTTTTTGCTATACTATATTGACTTCTGGTCTCTTCACGGTTGACATTTAAAGCACTTTGATGAACAAATCTGTGCATCACTGCGACCACCCTTTGCTCATCAATTTATTTGAAGAGTATGTCTTAGGCTAGCCTCTTCACACTTCTCAAGAACCACCGATTCCGGAAGGCTCCTACAGAGAGATGTTTTTTCACACTGCTCGGGTACCCCTGTAGAATGATCCCTCGGTGTGCCTCAATGCGCACCTATACGCACTCCTGTAAATAGATCAAAACACTTTTCTTTATATCCCAGTATCATAAAACCAAATAGCACACTGATGCTGTAGAAATAAACACATGAATACAACAGTAGTGCGTCTATGCAGAACTCACATAGGCATTCAGCAAGTCTTTTAGCTCTGGTAAAGTGGGACAGATATCCTTTGCTGTTTTTGTTAGTTTGGCGCCCAGGCTGCTCAGATTGCTGCTCTTTCCATGGCCAGAGGCCCCTTTTACCAAGATAATGCATAAAGCTCCTCCCCATGTCCTTTGTTAACCTGTCCCTTGAGCCTAACGCTACCTAATTGCTCCAGCTCCCCACTGTCTTATCAGCTCGTTGCTGGTACTCCATACTGCTTTATCACAACATTGCAGGGATCATCACATCTCAGCAGTTAGACACAACAAAGAGGTCATGCAGGTCAAGGACAGTCTAGCACTTTAACGCAGATGAAGACAACAAAAGAAAAGGTGTCAGAGCTCACCTTCAGCTTCTCGCTGATTACTGTTGTCTTGCACAGGAACAGAAGTCGCTAGCTTCCCAACTCCACCTACCAACCACTCGGCCCCAAGATATGCTTTGGCGCCAACTGATTAGTGAGGGGGAAGGGGGAAAGTGGATAAAATAATAAACAATAAGAAGAGACTGGTTCTGGACCTTCTGGTTTCCTATCTGGAATTCTTCTTCTGCTTTCGGTCTGCTACTGAAGACTCCTAAAGGTAACTAAACACACAACAATTTATTATTTCTCCCTCTCTACTCTATCGTATCCTTTTCCTTTCTTTTCTCTTGTGTTCGCTACCTACCCAGAATCCTGAACTCTGTGCTGCTCTTCTTGTCAGACTCTGACTTCTTCTTTTCTTGTTATTGCTGTTGCTACTTATCTGTAAAACATGTATCTATTAGTCAAACCTTTTCAACCTTTTATGTGTTATGCTTCTACTCTTTCTCTTTTTAAAAACCTACCAGTAGTTTTAATTTAGTGGTAGCTTTCTCTTTCCTCTCATAGTTTTTTCTTTATTCTGTTTTTTCTTTTATATTCTAAGCTGTCGTCTTTTTGATAATCTCTTCCTGTGTTTTCTCTTCTCAGGTTATCACTGTGTTGGGTTACCTCAGGTGAGTCTATCTCGTTTCTTCTCTAGTTTACTTTTCTTAGTCTGTTTGTTGTCTTTTCATCTCTCTAGGCCTTTTCACAATATTCATAAATGTTCTCCTTTTCTCTTACAGGGCTCTGCACGCTTATCGCTGCTCACGACAGTAGGGTGCCGATCACGATCCGGTAAAAAAAATTCCCGTACGACTCGTATCCGGTCTTTTTACCGTACGAATCGTACAAGTGCCGTACAAACTGGCAATCACGATTCGCATGGGAAAAACACCATACGAGTCGCATTGGGAATAATTCCCCACACGTCCTCAGGTCGGAAAATGTGTCCGACACGTCCCCGGACGATTTTACGTACAGAGACGTGAAAAGTGAAGTCCGACCGCGGAATCACGATCCATCCTGTGAGTCCGATGTCACAACCGTACGCAAAAAACACCGTCCGCACCGAACTCCCATTGCAACCATGGAGACATGTGCCCGCATACGCGCCGTACCCCCCCCCAGCCCCCGTGAGTACGCGCCGAACCCCCCCCAGCCCCCGTGAGTACGCGCCGAACCCCCCCCAGCCCCCGTGAGTATGCGTCGAACCCCCGTGTATGTACACCCCTGCTACGCGCTGGGGGTACGCACCGTACATACACGGGTGGGGGTACGACTCGAACGTACAGGGGTGTACATACACGGGGGGTTCGACACATACAGGGGTGTACATACACGGGGGGGTACGACTCGAACATACAGGGGTGTACATACACGGGGGTTCGACACATACAGGGGTGTACATACACGGGGGTTCGACACGTACAGGGGTGTACATACACGGGGGTTCGACACGTACAGGGGTGTACATACACGGGGGGTTCGACACGTACAGGGGTGTACATACACGGGGGGTTCGACACGTACATGGGGGGGTTCGACACGTACACGGGGGGTACGGCGCGTACTCACAGGGGCTGGGGGGGTTCTGCGCGTACTCACGGGGGCTGGGGGGGGTTCGACGCGTACTCACTGGGGCTGGGGGGGGTTCGGCGCGTACTCATGGGGGCTGGGGGGGGTTCGGCGTGTACTCACGGGGGCTGGGGGGGGGTACGGCGCGTACCGGGCCCCCAATTCCGCTCGCATCGCGGCGTACTTCGCTTTTCCGGTGCCGTAAAAATATTGCCGTCCGGACTGCTGTTGGTTCGAATCGTACTTCCTGGGTCGTGGAACGCTGCCTGACAGCGTCCCGACGTCACGTCGGCATTTTCCCGGATCACATTTGTATGTATATTTTCGTCGGTCGGTGTTTTGTACGACTCGTACGGAAATGGTGTTTCCGTGCGAATCGTACTTCCATGTTTGTAAAGTTTTACAACCGGGTACGAGTCGGACGGAGAAAACGCTCCGACCGACGGTTCGTACCCGGTTTTTCCAGGATCGTAATCGGCACCTAAGTCTTTAATTATTATTAGCGGTTCTTCATCACTAAACATTATTTGACATTAATGTGCCTGTATATTCTTCCTATAATTCACTTAGCTTTCTACTTGTTCTTTTTCAAGGCGCGGCTGAAGTCTTCACTCGTTTTCTGAAGAGACGAGGTGACTCCGTACTCGACTCCCGTAAGTAGTCCTTCTCGGATTCCAAGCGTCATTCCTTTCTTCTTCGGTAAGTATCGGATTCTTGTCTACGAATGGTTCACCAAGGGTTGCTCTCAAGAAAAACTTCTACTCTAAAAGAATTCACTTCAAACTGGGAACACTCACGGAACCTGACTTCTCTGAGGAAATGTCTTAGTGAAGTGCGCAATACTTCAGGCGTGCGCGCGTCACACAGTCTCTCTGAATTTCCTAACAACTAGACCGCAGACCCCAGCGCCTTAGCGGCCATCTTGGAATTGCGGGCAGGCCACCAACTCGACCATTGAAGCTTATTACACACCAAGGCACCTCTTGAACTTAATCCCTTGCGCTTCGTTTTGGAACTCACGTTAGGGATCCTGACAGTACCCCCCACCAAGGATGGTCCTCCCACTCTGGCCTTGGTTGGATTGCGCTGATGGAAAAGTCTTATTAGTCTAGGAGCATGAACATCTGAATCTAATTCCCAAGACCGCTCCTCAGGACTGTAGCCTTTCCAATCTACCAAATAATACAGTTTTCCTCTAACTAATTTTGAGTCTAGAATTTCTTTTACCTCGAACTCCACTCCTGTATCTAGCTGAATTGGTTTTGGAACTAATTCCTTTCTCAAATTAGGAACTGCCTTCTTCAAAAGGGAAACATGAAACAAAGGGTGTATCTTGAATTTGGAGGGCAGGGTCAATTTATAAGTCACTGGATTAATCTGCTCTACAATAGGGTAAGGACCAATAAATCGTGGCTGGAATTTTCGGTTCCCTTTTAGTGGTAAATTTTTTGTATTCAACCAGACTTTATCTCCAACTTCTAGTGGAGGAGGTATCTATCTTTTCTTATCTGCGTACTTCTTATATTTCTCCTTAGCCTGTTCGAGGTTCTTTGATGCTAATTCATGAACTGAATTTAAATGAGTCACCAAATCCTTGACTGCTGGGACTGAGAGCTCCACATCTTGTACTACTGAATTTGGATGTCTACCATAGTTTAAGTAGAACGGAGAATACCCAGTGGACACATTCTTCGCGTTATTATGAGCGAATTCTGCTGTCCACAAGTAGTCCGGCCATTCTCCATCCTGTTTCAGCGAGAACAACCGTAAATATTGCTCCAATTCCTGGTTCACTCTTTCTGTTTGTCTATCCGTCTCCGGATGGAAACTGGTGGAGAAACGGGTTTCTACTCCTAAACCTTTCATAAAGGCCTTCCAGAAATGTGAGACAAATTGGGTTCCCCGGTCAGATATTATGACCTTGGGTATTCCGTGTAACCTGACAATCTGTGTACTAAAATTACTTGCTAACGTTTTCGCTGTAGGGATTCCTTTTAAGGCCAAGAAATGTGTCAGCTTTGTGTATGCATCTACTATTACTAGTATTGTATTTGTCCCATGACAGGATGGTAAGTCTGTAATTAAGTCTAGGGTAATTGTATGCCAAGGATGAGGAGGAATGGGCAGAGGTTGCAATAGCCCCTGGGGAGCGTGCCGTTCTGATTTTCCCTGAGCGCATATCTCACAAGTCTTTACATATTGTTCAATGTCCTTACTCATCAGTGGCCACCAATATTTTCTTTTGATTAAATCTGCTGTCTTGAACTCTCCCTTGTGCCCAGCCAACAAGTGATCATGACATTCCTGTAGGGCTTGTTCCTGCAACGCAGTAGTCGGCAAATACAAAGCACCTTCTTTAAATGGTAATTCATCTCGAACTTCTCTCCCAGGCTCTAGTTGCGCCCACTTCTGCATTTCTTCTGGGGTTAGAGCTTGCTTTACTTTTTCTTTAAAGTTCAGTATGTCTGCGGCGCCGACAATCTTGGCTTCCGGAATTATCACTTGAGCATTTTGTGGTCTTCTTTCTTCTCCGGTTTCCAACCTGGACAAGGCATCCGCCTTTCCATTCTGTGCACCCGGCCGATAAGTTATCACGAAATCATAATCAGCAAAATACAGTGACCAACGAAGTTGGCGAGGTGTCAAGGTTCTGACTGACTTCAGGAATTTTAAGTTACGATGATCTGTGTAAACTGTTACCACATGGTGGGCTCCCATTAGATAATGTCTCCACTCCTTGAAGGCGTCTTTTATTGCCAACAACTCTTTTTCTGTAATTGTATAATTAATTTCAGCTGGTGTCAACTTCCTAGAACGATAAGCCACCAGGTGTAATTGGCCAGTTTCCTTATTCCTTTGAGAGAGAACCCCTCCAATCGCTAGGTCCGAGGCATCAGTCTCAACATAAAACGGCTCCATCGGATCGGCATGAAGGAGAATGGGTGCCGTGGTGAACTCAATCTTCAAATCCTTAAAGGCTTGCTCTGCTTCTTCCGACCATTCGAATCGTGCCCCTTTCTTCAGTAGTCGAGTCAAAGGTAGTATTCATCGAGAGAATTCTCCAATTAATCTCCGATAAAAATTTGCAAACCCAATAAACGCTTGGACTTCCTTGACACTAGTGTGTGACTTCCATTCTTGTACTGCTTGAATTTTCCGTTTGTCCATATGAATTCCTGTTGGCGAAATCACGAAGCCCAAAAATTCTACCTGTGGAACTCCAAAGGCACATTTCTCCAACTTGACAAATAATTTATTCTCTCGCAGTTTTTGTAAAACTCCTCGAACTTGTGTTTGATGCTCCTGCGTATCCTTTGAATAAATCAGTATGTCGTCAATATACACAATTGCACATTGATCAATAAATTCACTGAGTACATCATTTATAAAGTGTTGAAACGCTGCAGGTGCATTACACAACCCATAGGGCGTAACCTGGTATTCAAATAGCCCCAAGCGAGTCCTGAAGGCCGTCTTCCACTCGTCTCCCTCTCTAACTCGAATAAGGTGATACGCTCCTCTTAAATCCAACTTCGTGAATATCTGTGCTCCTTTGATCTGGTCCAATAAGACGGAGATCAGAGGAAGAGGATACCTGTTCTTCTTTGTTATTCGGTTGATGGCTCTATAGTCAATACACGTTCTCAACTCTCCCTGCTCCTTCTTAGGCACAAAAAATAGTGGCGAGGACACTGGAGATTGGGATGGACGTATAAATCCATTGGCCAGGTACTTGTCGATGTATTCTCTCAGGTGATGATTCTCTCGTTCGGTTAAGGCGTACACTCAACTGCAAGGCAAATTCGCCCCTGGCTCTAGGTCTATCTTGCAGTCGTAAACACGATGAGGCGGCAGTTGCTCCACTTCCTGTTCGTTGAAAATGTCCTCGAAATCTTGATATTCTGGTGGTATTGATTGCGTCTTTATTACGCACACAGAAACTTCTGCTGAGCATAAGGCGTGAGCCGGGTTCAGTTTACATGTTTCCTTGAAAGCTCCAAAACAGTTCTCTCTGCAATATGCTGAGTTCATTTCAATTGTTCTGTCATTCCAATTAATTGAAGGATTGTGCTCCGTGAGCCATGGAAGCCCCAATATAAGTTGAAATTGAGGGGCATCAATTAAATTAAAGTGTAAAGCTTCTCTATGCCCATTCTCTTGAATCAGCTCCACTAATTCTGTGGGACTTGTGATAGGCCCTGAGGATAGATTGGTACCATCAATCGCTCTAACTGGTTCACTTCTATCCTTGGCGATTGCTTGCAGCCCAATTTTTGCCGCGAATTTCAGATCGCAGAAATTACCTGTGGCTCCTGAGTCCACCATCACCGTTACTCCTTTCATAGTTTCTTGTCTGAACCGGATTGTCACAGATAGAATCAAATGGGGGGAAGACGACTGTAAAGTATTCGCCAACTGATGTTCCTGGGGAGTTGATTTTAGATTCGCATCCACCTGCACAACTCCTTCTACAGGTGGTGCTGTGAGTTTTCCTTCGGCTTAAATGAACTCTTTGGCTTTTTTGGACAATTCCGCACAAAATGCCCACTAGATCCACAGTACATACATAAATTGCTGACTCGCCTTTTCTCCTTTTCTTCTTTAGTAAGCGGCCCCCGTATGGTTCCTATTTGCATAGGTTCAGATCCTGAGATTCCTTCTGTGCCCCTTCCTGCTTCAGCTTTCGCTCTGTCGAAACGCGGAACAGTACTTCTGTATTCTCGTCTTCTCTCTCCCCTTCGCTCTCCCTGCCGGAAATCCAGTTCTAGTACCAGGTCTATTAAGGCGGAAATTTCAGTTGGACGGTTCGGTATTTGAGCCAAACCATCCTTTAGTTCATCTCGCAGGCCTCAATAGAATATTGCTGTCCTCTTGTTCTCCGGCCAATCTGTTTCCATTACTAGTTTGTTGAACTGAGCAAGATAAGCCACTAAGGTGCCAATTCCGATCCGGTAAAAACCGGGTACGAACCGTCGGACGGAGCCTTTTCTCCGTCCGACTCGTACCCGGTGCGAAATCCATCCGAAAATGCAAGTACGATTCATACGGAAACACCATTTCCGTACGAATCGAACAAAACACCGACCGAACAGAAACTAAACACAATTCCGATCCTGAAAGGCGCCGACGTGACGTCGGTACGCATCCAGCCTACGTTTCACGAACCAGGAAGTACGATTCGAACCGACGTCATCCCGCACGGAAAATATTTACCGGCTGCCAAAAACTGCCGGGAAATCAGGACGACACACGCAAGGAGCAGCTGGACGCGACGAACAGACATGGACCCGAACCTACGTGCCATCCCTGCCCTCCTAGCAGTCCACCTGGCGTACAGGAACCGACGCAGACGCCGCAGAAGGTCAGCACAACAACCAGGGGCAAAGGGGGGGGCAGGGGCAGGACACACAACACCAACACATGGTACCAAATCACACATGGCCTGGACATACCTGACCATCAGGGCCTGGTCACTTCCAGGGGGTGGGGGCGAGGCCAGCAACGCAAGCGTCCGCCACAACGGAAGTGGATGGTCACGCGAACCGGTACGTACCCTACCCAGGCCGCAAGAGCGTGGGTACGGAACGTACCACGCGTCCCCCTACGTCACTCCAACAATGGCGGTACGGCCCGTACCCACGTCAGAAATGCCTTGGTACGGCTCGTACCAGCATTGCTGGGGTCATGTAGGGGTACGCGTGGTACGACCCGTAGCCACGCCCCCAAGGCCTGTGTACGGTGCGGACCCCACGGCACCGCAACAATGGGGGGACGCACCGTACCCACCCACCAAAGGCATGGGTACGGCCCGTACCCAGGCACGCAGAGCGTGGGTAGGGGCATGTACGGACCGTACCCCCACCCGTGGAAGTACGGCCCGTACCCCCACCCGTGCATGTACGCCCCGAACCCCCACCCGTATATGTACGCACCCAAGCACCACCCGTGTATGTACGCCCCGAACCCCCACCCGTGTATGTACGCACCGAACCCCCACCCGTGTATGTACGCCCCGAACCCCCACCCGTGTATGTACGCACCAAACCCGCACCCGTGTATGTACGCCCCGAACCCCCACCCGTGTATGTACGCACCGAACCCCCACCCGTGTATGTACGCCCCGAACCCCCACCCGTGTATGTACGCACCGAAACCCCACCCCACCCTGGTATGTACGCCCCGAACCCCCACCCATGTATGTACGCACCGAAACCCCACCCTACCCGTGTATGTACGCCCCGAACCCCCACCCGTGTATGTACGCACCGAACCCCCACCCGTGTATGTACGCACCAAACCCCCACCCGTGAATGAACGGACCGAACCCCCACCCCCCCCAGCCGTGTATGTACGCACTGAACCCCCCCCAGCCGTGAATGTACGCACCGAACCACCACCCGTGTATGTACGCACAGAACCCCCACCCGTGTATGTACGCCCCGAACCCCCAGCCGTGTATGTACGCCCCGAACCCCCACCCGTGTATGTACGCCCCGAACCCCCACCCGTGTATGTACGCCCCGAACCCCCACCCGTGTATGTACGCACCGAACCTGCAATAAGAATGGTGTGTGCCAAACACCCCCAGCAGTGCCCAGACATAGGAGGGGTGGGTGCAGAGTCCTCCCAGCAGTGCCCAGACACAGGAGGGGTGGGTGCAGAGTCCTCCCAGCAGTGCCCAGACACAGGAGGGGTGGGTGCAGAGTCCTCCCAGCAGTGCCCAGACACAGGAGGGGTGGGTGCAGAGTCCTCCCAGCAGTGCCCAGACACAGGAGGGGTGGGTGCAGAGTCCTCCCAGCAGTGCCCAGACATAGGACAATATACCCCATCAACAAGTTCAGTGACCAACAAGGGTGATACCCCAGATGCAGGCGGAGCCATCGCTGAGCCAGCATGGCTATATTGAACGGCAACCCTCACACATCCAGGAAATGTAGACACAGCACAGCACAGCATTTGGGAGACACCCTGCAGGGAAAATGGCCTGCTCCACAGAGGATGGAACACACCTTGGGACAATGTCACCATACAGTGAGAGCAAACATGACCAAATACCATTGGCAGAGACCTTTGTGATGGCACGCAGATGGCAGGGTACACCCCATGAGGAGCACACTCCAACATTTCACAGACCCCTAACACATTATCACCACCCCAACGCAGGGAGCACCAGCACCAACAGCAAGTCCAGGAAAGCATCAGTGTGCAAAACAAAAAGAAAATGCTTTATTCAGCAGGAAAATATCCCTGAGAAAATGTCCACTATGTACAAGGGCCATGGGCCAGCCCAGCAGCAAAGTCCGGGGGGGGGTACACATCGGGACGTGTGTCCCCTAGCTTGCCTGCACAGTTCACAAGTCCATTTCATCCACAGAAGAGGGGGCATCAGGGGGGAGGGTGGAAACAGGCACCGCAGGGACAGGAGGGGAAAGGGTAGGTGTTGTGGGTGCAGGGAGGGATGATTCTGCCACAGGGGGGGTGCCAGCGCCAAAGGTGGAGGACAGAATGGCGCTGCACACGTCGGCAAGTTCCCCCAGCGACTCCCCCGCACCCAATCCAACCACAGGCCCCAAGGAGGGGGGGGGGCAAAGGGATGGGTCGCAGCGCCACTGGGGGAGGGTGTGGACAGGGTGGGGGACTCAACTCCCCTGGCCGGGTCCCGCCTCCACCGCTTGCGGGGTGGTGTCATCCTGGGGCTGGGGGGCACACTCGCAGTGGATGATGCTGTCACCGACTGTTGGCCAGGAGAGCTAAGGGGAGTGGATTTGGAGGGAGTGGGTTGTGTGGAATGCGGACTCCCACTGTGGCTGCGTGTTCTACGTTTCCCCCCCGACCCAGTGGGTGTGCCTTCCTCACCCTGTGTGTGCGTGACAGGATGTAAGCGCTTCGACTTCCCTGGTGGTGTGGTGCCTGTGTCTGTTGGGGTGCGTGCACGCTGACGTCTGGATGTGCGTGTGACAGGCACGGGAGTGGGAATTGTGGATGGGGCAGGGGTAGGGGGGGTACGCAGCGCTGCAGGAGATCCAGTGCTGCAGTCAGTGTGGAGTCTATGGACCTCAGCAACTGCCGTTGGTCAGACTGCGCAGCCGACATGCCCTCCATGTATGCCTCCATCTGGGTCAGCACCTGGGTGTGGGCATGGAGGACATTTAGCATCGCAGTCTGA
The DNA here is from genome assembly GCF_964204655.1 of Triturus cristatus. NCBI lineage: Eukaryota > Metazoa > Chordata > Amphibia > Caudata > Salamandridae > Triturus > Triturus cristatus. Next base: position 529,134,096 of record NC_140580.1, on the reverse strand, counting down.
CCAACCTGCAACTGCCTCAGGATGTCCACAGACTCCGCACTCACCGCAGCAGTGGTGACAGGGGCAGGGGGTGCGGTGCCTGGCAGGAAGGAGACATGTGGGGACCGAGCATGGAGGGAAGGGCCACGAGCATGTGGGAGGCCGGTGATGGAACCTGAGGTGGCGGGGGGATGTGGAGGGCTGCCATCAGCTGGGGGGGCAGACTCCGCCACCTCTTGGAGCTCAGCCTCGGACCCGTCTGCGTCATAGTCTGTGTTGGCAGTCGACAGGTCCTCTGCCTCACTCCCTTCGGCCTCCGTGCCACTCCATGTGCCAGACAGGACAGCACTGCTGGCACTGGTGCTCAATCCCTCCTCCCGGTCCGTGCTAGTGTCTCCTTCCGTGTCCCCCGGCGATGCTGTGGGCAAGGTGAAGAGACAGGAGATAATCAGACACCTGTACACATATGTCACATGAGTCAAATATACATAGGTCACATTGCATAGCCTGAAAAGCAACAGGAGTAACACCTACAAAACAATGTACACATGTAGGCCATGGAACACACAGTTTTTCGACCCACCATGCAACTGAGACACAATGGAGAGCATGACACAACAGCAAATCACTGCACCTGAAATTTTACAGAGGAGCCAGCCTCTGGGGACAAATGTGCACAGCACCTGCACCACACTGCGTCGTCAAAAAGGAATGAGCATGAATGATATACATTTACTCTTGCCGCATGCTGCAAAGGCAATACATTAAACCAGGCAAAACATGACTGGGTCACTGCACCTTGAGCGTATGTCCAGTCAAACATCACACACAGGCTAAACCCAGCAAGGAGGATGAAGCTCCTGACATGTAGGCCTTGTACGCACAAACCACCCACACCTGAGACAATCTCATTGAGACGGAGAAAGTATGTACACCTCTCACTCTGGGATGAAAACACATGGCCTCCACCAATTAATGACTGTACACACACAGCCCCTGGTGGCCATGTCCACACATCATTGACAGGCAAACATCATCAGATTGTCTCAACAACACACACAGGTAATGCCCACTGTGAGTATGCACAAGCAAAATGGGTCCCCCTGTACAGTGGACACATGTAGCAACCTGTAGGTCCAACAGTTGAGCCCAGGGTACAATGCCACCCTACCCAACCCATGGCGAAGACACAGTGAATGGCCATATTGTTGGATGACGCACATGAGACCTAGGAAGAGGTGCCCCAGGGCACAGTACTGCCCACACTCCTCCATGGTCCAGGATGGACATGACTGCAAATTAAGCAACCGTCCCTGCACTTAGCAGGCCTCCCACTCAGGCACATCATGTCAGAGGGCACACAATTGGACATGCATGCTGGAAGGCTGTACAGTTTGGAGACACACCCCTATGTCGTGATTCACAATCAGTGCCAAGTGACATGGACACCACAATGACTGAAATTGGCCATGGCACACGCAAGGTCCCCATACCTGTGGCACATCACCCCCACACATGATGCTGATGGCATAGGGCACCTGCATGAACTGCCTGCCTAAATAACCTTGTGCAAGAGTGGCTACACACAGACCAGGGAACACATGGCAAGGAGGGGAAGGGAGGGAGTGAGAACAGCACCGGGCTACTTTGGGGACAAGTTGACGCACTGCACAATCAAACCCTGGCAGTGTATCCATGCAACTGCGCACTTACATTGGCTGGGGACACACAACTGACACACATGTACCTACCCCCTTCCTGCTGCTGCTTCTCCTGTAGGCGCCTGTCCATATCGGGGAAGACCACCGCCAGCACACGCTTCTGGATGTGGGTCAGACGACGGCGCCCACGGTTCTTACGGCTCTCAGGTGAGTCCCCCAGCAGGAGCCGTGCAATCCTCCTCGTCCAGCACCGGATGTCCTGCCAGCGTTTCCTCACCTGAGACAGGCTCCGCCTCCGACCCTCTGTACCCCTCACGGCACTGACGGCTTCCCTCCAGATCTCCCCCTTGGCAATGGCGCCTACCTGTGAGGATGCAAAAGTGAGAATACATTAATCCACATGAGCAAAGACACAGAGACACACATATAGAACAATCCTCTTTATGAACAGGCCATGGTATGCATGCAACTAATTGCACCTTTGTCATAGGGACATTATCCACTGTGGAAGGCCAAATGCACTACGTGCCATTGAAAGTACACGGGTGGCATGAGGGGTACCACACACTCACTGACCAGGGATCACACTGTGCCTCACAGGCTACACCAGGATTATGTACAGCACCTCACAGCAGTCACCTGCCCCAGCACACTGATGCTACCTCAGCAGAGTACACAGACACACACAGGTACAGGACAATCACATGGCATTGCCAACTGCGGGTACACACCTCACTCTGCCCATGTGCCAGTAGACGGGGGGTGTCACAGGTGTGGGGCTGGCTCAGCACGGCATGCACACAGCACTGCTCCCTGCTCACATCGGATGGCCAGGCTATATCCATCCCTCATGCTGCTTGTGTGCAACACTCCCCATATGCACTCACCCACATGACAGGGAACTTACACACACACCAATGTGCAGGGGACGAACACGGCCTTTGGACACTCACAGCACAGGTACACTGAACAAACACACATCCATGGGTACTGACACCTGTCACACTGGGGGGAACACAGGATCACATCAGGACTGTGGTAACAACATCCCCAGGAGGAGTATGCAGGCAGAATGTGGTATGCACCTTGCATTCATTGTCACAGTAGGCACTATGCAAGTGAGGAGTGCACACAGGAAACACAGCATGCTCTGCATGGGTGACATGAGGCCTTCCACACCCTGGGACCCACTCCAAACAACAGTGCATGTCTGTCACACATGGACACAATGCCAGAAGTCACTGTCACACAAAAGGGGCACAGTCTAAGCTAGTGGAGTCTGCACTCACCTGAACCCCTGGTCGACCATACAGGCTCTGGAACTGTGGGAGGATCACATCTATCAGGGCAAGGTTCTCCTCCTGGGTGAATGGCTGTGACCTCTCCACAGTCCTGGACATGGTGCCAGAGGAATCACTATCAGCAGCAGTGGTCATGGATGAATGGATGTGCAGGCAAGTGCTCTCTCATGGGACCTGGCTGCCTTATATATGCCTGGCTGGCCTGTTCATGTATAGGAGTACAGATTGATTGGTCAGTCACATTTGCATCCTATGTTTCATCCAATCCCTTCAAACCTACCCCAGTGTGTGGCTTTGCATGGTTTCAGTTTTGATGATGATGTCAAGTCAACATCCACATTGCAACAATGTAGATTCTTTCAAACTGACTTCTGCTGGGCACCTGGTGCTCAAATTCAAAAATCTAACTCAGTCTCCATGGCAACCATCATGCATTTAGGCCCTTATACTTGTCCCTCATGTGTCCCCTATGTGTTTTCATACATTTACACACAGGTACGGTGCGTTCCACGCCCTAGGGCACCCCACAAGCAGTGATACGGACCGTACACGCGCTTGTACGGTCCGGATCACAATATGGGCGCTGGCGTATGCGTACGCCACAGTAGTACGGACTGTACACGCGCTTGTACGGTCCGGATCACAATATGGGCGCTGGCGTATGCGTACGCCACAGTAGTACGGACTGTACACGCGCTTGTACGGTCCGGATCACAATATGGGCGCTGGCGTATGCGTACGCCACAGTAGTACGGACTGTACACGCGCTTGTACGGTCCGGATCACAATATGGGCGCTGGCGTATGCGTACGCCACAGTAGTACGGACTGTACACGCGCTTGTACGGTCCGTACTACTGTGGCGTACGCATACGCCAGCGCCCATATTGTGATCCGGACCGTACAAGCGCGTGTACAGTCCGTACTACTGTGGCGTACGCATACGCCAGCGCCCATATTGTGATCCGGACCGTACAAGCGCGTGTACAGTCCGTACTACTGTGGCGTACGCATACGCCAGCGCCCATATTGTGATCCGGACCGTACAAGCGCGTGTACAGTCCGTACTACTGTGGCGTACGCATACGCCAGCGCCCATATTGTGATCCGGACCGTACAAGCGCGTGTACAGTCCGTACTACTGTGGCGTACGCATACGCCAGCGCCCATATTGTGATCCGGACCGTACAAGCGCGTGTACAGTCCGTACTACTGTGGCGTACGCATACGCCAGCGCCCATATTGTGATCCGGACCGTACAAGCGCGTGTACAGTCCGTACTACTGTGGCGTACGCATACACCAGCGCCCATATTGTGATCCGGACCGTACAAGCGCGTGTACAGTCCGTACTACTGTGGCGTACGCATACGCCAGCGCCCATATTGTGATCCGGACCGTACAAGCGCGTGTACAGTCCGTACTACTGTGGCGTACGCATACGCCAGCAGCAATATTGGCCCAGGGACCCTATACACGCACTCCGAGCGTATGTACGGTGCGTTTCACAACTGTCAGTGGTGACAGGCGGCACACAGACAGGAATGGAGCGGTCAGGTATTGCCAAGGGTGGACACCAATGCATTGTCTGTGCAATACCACATGTGTGTGACACAGGTGTGTCAGGATGTGATGTGGCACTTTACCCCTGAGGTGTGGGCAAAGCACATGTACGATGAGCTGTGTACACATGTCGTGTGTGATGGTGCGCATTGTACCACACATCCCCTGCACTCCTTTGACATGTGTGCATGTCGTACACACTAGTGGAGCCATGAGTCACTTGCATGTCCCAGTCACGGACACCCGCACCTGTCCCCTGATGCCAGGTACACGGAATATTACACATGACATGTGTATGGCTGCATTGCACGCTGCAACCATGTCATGTGTGTGGCATGTCTTTCCATGATTTTGCTGTAGGTGTGTGGTCCAATGCATCAGCAGTTGCTGCTGCCAACATGTGTCTGTGTGTAGATGGCCATGGCACACTGTTCCGCACACCAGCCCACATTTGTGATTTGCCATGAGGTGTGTATGTATGCAACTACACGGAGTATCAACACAAGTACATATCCACATGCTCTCTATGTATGTTCTGTCTCGACATGTACTCCTCCAAGGCAATGTGTGTGGCCTGTCCTATTCCTATGACATGTGACCAGTGCATATCGCATCCAACAACCTGTCTGTACCATACGCATACTACTTCTGCACATGTGTGGATGTCTGTGAATCCTGTGATGCGTGTGCATGTTCACTTACACTGGCCCACAGCTAGTCTCATGCCATGTCATCGTGATCTTGCCCCCCTCCGTTAGTGGCTGTCCCTTGGTAGGAGTGTCACCTGACTGGCGTACGTGTCCAGGAAATGTGGCACAGACCTGACTCAGAATGTGGCATATGTGTATTGGCTGTGTAACATGTGCTCAGTGCATTGACAATGTCGTTGTACAGTGCTCACTCTTCGGTGTTCCTTCCATTTCACTGCAGGGCTCCGCCTCTCCCTCGACGTATGCCAGACATGGCTGCCCTGCATGAACGGGACTGTATACGCCGCTACAGATTCAGCCAACGGTTGATTGATGAGTTGACTGGCCGGCTGGAAGCACAACTCCTCCCGCGCCACAGGTATCCCAGTGCACTGACACCCAAGTTGAAGGTGATGGCAGCCCTACATTTCCTTGCCACGGGTACATTCCAACATACCATTGCTGATGTCGGGGGCATGTCCCAGACGATGTTCAGCCGTGTTCTGCATGATTTCTTAGAGGCCGTGTTGGTTCACCTGGATGAGTACATTAAATTCCCAATTCGTGAGCAGTTGACAGATGTCAAGCGTGAGTTCTATGCCCTGGGAGGGATGCCCCATGTCATTGGGTCCATAGATGGGACACATGTTGCGTTGGTACCACCACAGGCACAGGAGGTGGTGTATAGGAATCGCAAACATTATCGCTCCATTAATGCCCTTGTGGTGTGTCTGTCCAACATGGTGATTTCACATGTCTGTGTTCGCTTTCCAGGATCAGCACACGATGCCTTCATCATGAGGCGTAGCAGGCTGCCTGAAATGATGCTGCAGCTGCGGAACGAGCGAGCATGTATTGTTGGTGGGTAGACTCTGGCAGTTCAGTGTTTGGCGTCATCTTCCAATCTCACTGCCTGTGCTGACACACTTCTGTCCATGATGTTTCCTTGTAGGGGACGCTGGCTATCCCAACATGCCATGGCTGATGACGCCTGTCCGCAACCCCAGCACGGCTGCCGAGCACCGCTACAACAACGCACATGGGCGGACCAGGAGAGTCATTGAGAGGACGTTTGGACTTCTGAAGAGCCGATTCCGGTGCCTCCACAAGACCGGCGGAGCACTCCCATATGCCCCGGTGAAGGTGTGCAAGATCATCATCGTCTGCTGCATGCTGCACAACATGGCAGTGGAGGAAGCTGTTCCACTCATACTGGATCAAGATGACCAGGACCATCCACCCGTGGAGGATGAAGGCCTTGGTGACGGGGCAAGTGATGTGGAGGAGGAGGAGGCTGTGGAGGACATGCGGAGTCGGCTCATACGCAACTTCTTTGCTTAGTGGTGAGTTCCAGTGTCTGAGTGTGCACGCATTGGGCCGTGTGTGGCATGTGTTGCAATGTGTGTGTCCATCTGCATGTCTGCCAAGTGAGTCAGTGGTGTGTATTGAAGTGTCACTCGAGTGATGGCGCAATGGAAGGATGTTGTCTGAGGGTCATCATTGTCACCTGTCATGTTGACAACATGATACGTGTTGAGTACATGCTTGCGGATGTGCTCCTTTGGGCTGACTCCTTGTGTGTCTCTCTTCCACAGGTCCATGGGCATGCTGTCTGCTGGTGGCATTGTTGTGCTCCTGCTACTCCTCATGAACACAGCAACATGTGCTGATTCTGCGTCACATGCACGGGCAAGTTTTAAAATCTCCTTAGGGTAAGGGATGCCTCACGGCGTTTTGGGTGTGTGAATTGTTTGTAGTCTGTGTGCACTTCTCCGGTTCATGTGTGTTCCATTTGCATACATGTGGATCCTACATGGGGAACATGACATGGGGCAGGCTTCACCTGGAGCCATGGTCAGACTTGGTGACTGTCATGTGGCAGGGGATTGGGGATTGTGATGAGGCCATCATTGTGTGTAACACTGACCTCGGAAACATACAGGTTGCACCGGGTTGACATGGTGTGTGATTGCCCCATCAGGGCCTCAATGGTGTATAGCGGCCTCTCCGTGGCAGCAGGGGGTGTTTAGCTGTTATCCGTCACTTGTGTGCCAGTTCAATGGAATACCAGCATCTGTGTTGCAATGGGGGGTGCCAGTGTTGCTCCCACATGTTCATCCACATGACCTGTGTATGTGTTGACAGAGTATCATTGTCATTCCAACACACATGACTAATAAATTTGTCCCTCTGTCTCCAAGGTGCCTCTTCCCTGTCAATGGTGGCCTGTTGCCACTGTGCGTGCGGCATGTCTGGCATAGTTTTCAGAGGTGGTGCATATGTGTCTATGTGTAGAGTGACAAGATGCTAGGGGTTTGTCAGGGAGTGGGAACTGTATTATGCACAAGATGCACAGTTCCATCCACCTCAAGGCAAGAGAGACCATCCCCCAGGGCAACTACAACATCCGTGTCGAATCCTACCCTGCAGTCTACGGACATGTGCCTTACGACTCCCATGATACTTGTCCATATCCGGAGTGCATCTGCACAGCTCTGCTACTGCGTCGGGCAACCAGGCCACATCAACGTCCAAACGGGATGGGGGGAATGTTTCACAGCCAGCTGCAGGATGACCTTCTCGATCCACGCCCACACTCATGATGCAGCCCACAACCCCAACACAACCATGTGGCACTGTGATCCAAAACTGCATTCTGGCATCTCCATGCATCCAACCTTGGGCTAGCCACCATTCTCAACATCCGCCTGACGCAAGCATGCAGGACATTGTAGGGACACATGTCTAGACATACCTGGGAGCGGCAAGCCAGGTCACTCCACATGATCCCTGACCTCTGCGCATGACTGTTGCTCCCCTGAATGTGTCTGTAGCCACAGTTGTGCGGGAACCACTCAGCTGGTTGGGCCCAGCACAGGTGAGTATGGTACTCCATGTCTGTATCAGATGATACATTGGGACCCATGTGTGTCCTGGGCAAGACTGAGACCCCACGGTTTGGATGGTTGGAGTTAATTCTGAGATCAGGCATGCTTTGACTTTACGACACACACATGTATTGTAATAATGCAGAATCACGGCATCATCTTGTAAGTGTGATTAATTTATTTGTGGTGGGGTACGGGTTTGTGGGGATGACAAGAGGTGCACAGCGGGAGTGTAGAATCCAAAGTTCACTGGGGGAGTTGGTATCCTTGCCGTTGCAAAATGTCAGAGTCCATGCCACAGTCTTCGTCAACATACGTCAGACAGTGACCAGCAAGTCCATGTGGCAGAGAATGTCATGTGCTGCTATTGGGCCAGAGGGCCAGGTGCCAGGCCAGGTGACCTGGGAGATGGTGATGTTCTGCTGACTCTCACAGTCTTTTTCGTGGACGACCCACCTTCCTGCGGGGACCCTCGGAAGCAGGCCGTGACGATGTCTGTGACGCTCCGTCGGATGAATCCTCCTCCTCCTGATCCCTCCCTGTGTCTGGTAATGGCCTTCGCCTGGTGCCACAGGGAGGGTTGCCCATGTTGTCGACAATCCGACGGAGTACACCGGTCATTTGGGTTTGCACCGCCACGAGCTCAGCCTGTCTATCCTCCATCCTTCCTTGGTGTTGCAGTTGACAGGCATGTTGCTGGGCCTGCAGGGTCTTCATCTCCTGGAGGGTCCCCTTGATGTCATTGAGGGTGGACGCAATCTGGTCCATGCCCCTGGTGTCACGCCGGTATGTATCCAGGATGTTGCTGACCTGGGACACTACCGGGTCCTGAGCTGCCTGGTCAGGTTCGCGCCTCCGCCGTCCTCCACTCCCGCCACCCCTGCCCACGTGCACCTGGCCTGCCGTTGTGGGTGCATCGGGTCTCCGGGACCCCTGAGGGATGGCATCTGCGTTGCCGCCTGCCTCCTCCTGGGTGCCCGGAGGACCGTGTCCCTCCTGGGCAGACTGGCTGGGTGGTCGTGTGCGGGCAGGGCTCCTGGACGTCTCCTGGGATGTGGCAGGAATGGGGGTGGTGGTTGGCACAGTTGTACCTGACGCAGGTGCTGCAGGTGGTTGGACACCAGAGGGGCCAGGTTGGTCTGGGTCATCCACGGAGTGGTGAGAGTCATCGCTGGCGGTGGGGTCCTCATCCCGCGGAGCCTGGTCCTGTGAGACTTCCCCCCCAGTGTTGGGGGGTGTTCGTCGACGTTGACCTGTGTGTGAGAGAGACAATGTTAACAGTGTCACATGTGGCATCCATGTTTCATGCATTTCTGATTTGGCACTCTTCCTCTGGGTAGTTGGATCTGTCTTGCATTCCTCTCACAGTGCACTTGTGCATGGGTATGTCCCTTGGCCACAGCTGTCAGGGCTTTACGCATGTGTGAGACACAATCTTAGTTGATGCATCTATTTGGGTACACAGTCAGCAGTGTGGTGTGCGGGCGTAGCGAGCCATGCAGAGGCGCCTTACGTGTTGCACTGTATGTGGCCAAATGGTGTTTTGCCAAGGCAATTTGATGTTGCAGGTAGGGGACTGAAGCATTTGTGACAGGGTTCTTACCGACACAGTGGGTGGGTATACTGGGTGTGTGGTTTGGTCTGTGCCTGCAGCACGGATGGACTCGTGCACAGATTGACACATGGACCGGTCTTCATCTACGGAAGGGGGGGTTTGAGGCACTGCCAGACCTGGTCTGCATGCACACAGTCCACCGGCTGACGAGTGGACATGGCCACACCACCCAAGGGTGATTTAGTCTCCCTGTGTCTCCCTTCCTCCCTCCCTCTGTCACCCTCCTCCCTCCCTCTGTCGGTCTCCCTCTGTCACCCTACTCCCTCCCTCTGTCTGTCTCCCTGTGTCCCCCTCTGTCTCCTTCCCTCTCATTCCCCCTCTCCCTCCCTCTCTTTGTCACTCTCTGTCACCTCAGGCCAGCTTCCTGGGCACACACAGTTAGCCGGTCTTTGAATGGCCATTGGCTTGTTCATGTGAGTTAGTCCCTGTTCTCCGGGCACCCATTGGGCAGTGTGTCTGAGTGTAGGCTGCTGCTGTGGCGGTGTGTGCTGAGACTCTATCAGAGCGATGCATCTTCATTGTCTGCTGTAATGTGCAAATTGTGCCTTCAGACCCATGTCATCCTGCATGGCAGCCACCATTTGCAGGCAAGACAGTACTGTGTGGGTACACACAGTTTGTATGGCTGTGCCCTGGGCCATATGGGCTGAGGGCATTGTTGTGTGCTTGTGAGTTGCTCAATGTTAGTTTTCATGCCCCCACTCCCAGCATCGACCACATCCTGTGTTGTGTTGGTGTTTTGTGTGGCCTGTGACTTGGCATGGCCCTGATTGATGCATGGGGCATGGAGGCGCTAGTGGCATGTGTGTGTTTGTGGAGTGTTGTTGTGTGCGGTGGTGGCTTGGGGGGGGTGGCATGCATGATTGATTGTGTATGGCATCCCCCCCATGTGAGGTGAGTTGTTTGTGTACTCACCAGGGTCTGGGAGTCCAGGCAGTCCGTGTAGTCCCTCCACCGCCAGCGTGGACATCACCTTCTCCTCCCAGGGATGGTATTGTACCGGTCTGGGGGGCGGCCCTCCTCCAGTGATGTTCCCCTGGTTGTCATTGTCAGTCATCTTCCTCTTGACCGTCCTCCGCAGATCGTACCACCTGGATTGGCACTCGTGCCTGGTCCTTCTGGTGGTCCCAACAGCATTCACAGAATCGACAATCCTCTGCCACATGGCCGTTTTTTCGGATATGCTGGTCTGTCTGACCAATGTCCCAAAGAGCTGTGGCTCGACTCTGAGGATTTCGTCGACAAGGATCTCCAGCTCCTCCTTTGTGAACTTTGGATTCTTGGTGGTGGACATGGCGTGGGGTGTGGGTGTGGATGGTTGTGGGTGTGTTGGTGTGGTAGTGGAGGTGTGTGTGTGAATGTGATGAGGGGGTGTTTGTGTAGGTGGTTGTGTGAAGGTATGCAAGTGTGAGGTTCAAGTATGGTGGTGTGGGTCGTCTGTGGGCTCTGGCAGCAGTGGGTCTGTTGCAAAGGCTCATGGTTTGTGTGTGTGGTCCATTTTTATTGGTCCATTTGTGGGTGTGGCTGTGTTTGAAATTTGTGTGGGTGTGTTATGAGGAGTGATTGAGTTTTGGGCCTCTGTTTGGCAGTTTGGCAGTTGCAGGTGAGTGTATGTGATGTTTGTGGGGTTGTTGGGCATGTTTGGTGGTGTGGGGAAACTCTAATTGACTCTCCTTGTGTAAATATGGTTTGTCCTGGTTCAGTACGTGTGTTTTTGGCGTCAGTACGGTCCGTACATGCACTGGTGGGGGTACGGTCCGTACATTCCCTGGTGGGGTGTGTGTACGGCCGTACATACACGGGTGGGGGTTCGGTGCGTACATACACGGCTGGGGTGGGGGTTTGGTGCGTACATACACGGGTGGTGGTTCGGTGCGTACATACACGGCTGGGGGGGGTTCGGTGCGTACATACACGGCTGGGGGGGGTTCGGTCCGTTCATACACGGGTGGGGGTTCGGTGCGTACATACACGGGTGGGGGTTCGGTGCGTACATACACGGCTGGGGGGGGTTCGGTCCGTTCATACACGGGTGGGGGTTTGGTGCGTACATACACGAGTGGTGGTTCGGTGCGTACATACACGGCTGGGGGGGGGTTCGGTGCGTACATACACGGCTGGGGGGGGTTCGGTCCGTTCATACACGGGTGGGGGTTGGGTGCGTACATACACGGGTGGGGGTTCGGGAGCGTACATACACGGGTGGGGGTTCGGGGGCGTACATACACGGGTGGGGGTTTGGTGCGTACATACACGGGTGGGGGTTTGGTGCGTACATACACGGGTGGGGGTTCGGGGGCGTACATACACGGGTGGGGGTTTGGTGCGTACATACACGGGTGGGGGTTTGGTGCGTACATACACGGGTGGGGGTTCGGGGGCGTACATACACGGGTGGGGGTTCGGGGGCATACATACACGGGTGGGGGTTTGGTGCGTACATACACGGGTGGGGGTTTGGTGCGTACATACACGGGTGGGGGTTCGGGGGCGTACATACACGGGTGGGGGTTTGGTGCGTACATACACGGGTGGGGGTTTGGTGCGTACATACACGGGTGGGGGGGGTTCGGTCCGTTCATACACAGCTGGGGGGGGTTCGGTCCGTTCATACACGGGTGGGGGTTCGGTGCGTACATACACGGGTGGGGGTTGGGTGCGTACATACACGGCTGGGGGGGGGTTTGGTGCGTACATACACGGGTGGGGGTTCGGTGCGTACATACACGGCTGGGGGGGGTTCGGTCCGTTCATACACGGGTGGGGGTTCGGTGCGTACATACACGGGTGGGGGTTCGGTGCGTACATACACGGCTGGGGGGGGGTTCGGTCCGTTCATACACGGGTGGGGGTTCGGTGCGTACATACACGGGTGGGGGTTGGGTGCGTACATACACGGCTGGGGGGGGTTTGGTGCGTACATACACGGGTGGGGGTTCGGTGCGTACATACACGGCTGGGGGTTCGGGGGCGTACATACACGGGTGGGGGTTTGGTGCGTACATACACGGGTGGGGGTTTGGTGCGTACATACATGGGTGGGGGTTCGGGGGCGTACATACACGGGTGGGGGTTTGGTGCGTACATACACGGGTGGGGGTTTGGTGCGTACATACATGGGTGGGGGTTCGGGGGCGTACATACACGGGTGGGGGTTTGGTGCGTACATACACGGGTGGGGGTTTGGTGCGTACATACACGGGTGGGGGTTCGGGGGCGTACATACACGGGTGGGGGTTTGGTGCGTACATACACGGGTGGGGGTTTGGTGCGTACATACACGGGTGGGGGGGGTACGGTCCGTTCATACACGGCTGGGGGGGGGTTCGGTCCGTTCATACACGGGTGGGGGTTCGGTGCGTACATACACGGGTGGGGGTTGGGTGCGTACATACACGGCTGGGGGGGGTTTGGTGCGTACATACACGGGTGGGGGTTCGGTGCGTACATACACGGCTGGGGGGGGTTCGGTCCGTTCATACACGGGTGGGGGTTCGGTGCGTACATACACGGGTGGGGGTTCGGTGCGTACATACACGGCTGGGGGGGGGTTCGGTCCGTTCATACACGGGTGGGGGTTCGGTGCGTACATACACGGGTGGGGGTTGGGTGCGTACATACACGGCTGGGGGGGGGTTTGGTGCGTACATACACGGGTGGGGGTTCGGTGCGTACATACACGGCTGGGGGGGTTTGGTGCGTACATACACGGGTGGTGGTTCGGTGCGTACATACACGGGTGGGGGTTCGGTGCGTACATACACGGCTGGGGGGGTTCGGTCCGTTCATACACGGGTGGGGGTTTGGTGCGTACATACACGAGTGGGGGTTCGGGGCGTACATACACGGGTGGGGGTTTGGTGCGTACATACACGGGTGGGGGTTTGGTGCGTACATACACGGGTGGGGGTTCGGGGGCGTACATACACGGGTGGGGGTTTGGTGCGTACATACACGGGTGGGGGTTTGGTGCGTACATACACGGCTGGGGGGGGTTTGGTGCGTACATACACGGGTGGTGGTTCGGTGCGTACATACACGGCTGGAGGGGGGGGTTCGGTGCGTACATACACGGCTGGGGGGGGTTCGATCCGTTCATACACGGGTGGGGGTTCGGTGCGTACATACACGGGTGGGGGTTGGGTGCGTACATACACGGCTGGGGGGGTTTGGTGCGTACATACACGGGTGGGGGTTCGGTGCGTACATACACGGCTGGGGGGGGTTCGGTCCGTTCATACACGGGTGGGGGTTTGGTGCGTACATACACGGGTGGGGGTTCGGGGGCGTACATACACGGGTGGGGGTTTGGTGCGTACATACACGGGTGGGGGTTCGGTGCGTACATACGCGGGCGGGGGGGTGGTGGGGTGTTCGGCGCGTATGCGGGCACATGTCTCCATGGTTGCTATGGGAGTTCGGTTCGGACGGTGTTTTTTGCGTACGGTTGTGAAATGGGGAGGACGGGAGGGATCGTACTTGCGCTGTCGGACTTTATTTTTCCGCACGGTGGGTTTTTCGACCGGGGACGTGTCGGTGACTTTTCCCGACCCGAGGACGTGTGAGGAAATCTTCCCAATGCGATTCGTATGGACTTTTTTCCGTTCGAATCGTACTTGGCAGTTTGTACGCTACTTTGACGATTCGGACGGAAAAAAATCCGGATACGAGTCGGACGGGGAATTTTTTTACAGGATCGGAATTGGCACCTAAGTCTCTATTTCCCTGCTTCAGCTCCAATAGTTCGTTATCTACAGCTTGAGAAATCCGTCTTCGGTCAAAAATTCTCAGAAATTCTTTCTTGAACTCATCAAAATTCTGCAATAATGGATCATCTCGCGAAACTATCGGCATCGACCATGCCGCGGCATCTCCACTTAGATATGACAAAATGAAGACTACCTTAGATTGCGCATCAGGAAAAATAGAAGGGCGACACAGGAAATGAAGTGAGAACTGTGTAATAAACACCTGCGCCTTTTGTGGGTCCCCACTAAATCTCTCGGGCGCTGCCAACGGTATCACTGGCGATAAGGAATGTATTACTTGTGTTGCCAGCTTATTTGTGTCTCCCATAGATGTGGTGGGACCCTCCCTTCCGGCTGAATACGGTTGCCTTATTCTCTGTGCTAACTCTGCCGTCTCTTTCCTAGAATTCATAACCTCCTGCCTTAGGCTTTGATTCTCTTCTTTTACTCCTACCAGTTCCTTTTGTATCGCCTCTAGGACCGACCCTAAGGTCTGTAAATTTATTCCTTCAACCATTTCTTTTCTGTTCGGGTGCAAGATTTAGGACGTTGAGGTTCTGTAGCGATCCGAACCCGTGTATTCGGTATCGTAGTACTGGCACGATTTTAGTACCACTGAACCGTAAATGATCCATTATATGCATGACAGTGTTTTCGCTGCGCAACGAGCATGAATTCACTGAGAAATAGGGCATTCTGTTGCTAAATCATGACATCCATTTTAGATACGGCATCCATTTTGTTTCTTGCCCTCACATAGTCAATGGACGAGCGATGACCCCGGCAGAATCACCTCGTTAAGGACACGTAAGCTCAAACCCCGAGAAAAGCTGGCACTGCGTGACCAGGCAGAATCAAGCTGCATCCCCTGCCTGAGGCCAATCCTGCTATACTGGTTCTCGTGTCCATTGTTCTGATTGAGAGGCCGAATACGGTAGCCATGCCCGTTTACGATCCATAAACACCTCTTATCCTACTTTTCTATCCCTTGCACCTGGCTCTGCTCCTCTCTTTCTGGGCTTTTACAATGGGGAGGATACGATTTTTATGATGGGGAGGATCGGGCAAAGAATGGAAAACTGACAAAGAGACTTGATCGAATACCGAAAACCTACGACTAATTATTGTTTGATGTATGTTTATTGTCTGTTTTAGATACTGGGTTGGGCATGAGAAATATTCGTGTAATGTTGCCTAAAGACATATTTCGTGTATTTAAGGAGCAACCCACTTCTTGCAATTTGAACAGTCTCGTAGATTCTGCCTCTGTGTGGTTCCTATGACTTCTGTGTCCCTGCAGTAAATAAACCTTGGTCTTTGACGCCACCATCGAGAAGCCCGTGTCTCTGTTTATTTGTGCACCAAGGCAGGAAGGAACTCAGGGGTCTTTGGGTGTTGTTTCCCTGACACCTCTGGACTCTTAAAAAGTCCGGAACCTCAAATTGGCGCCCAACGTGGGGCGACGTCATCCGGTACCGGTCCAAAGCCTGAAAAGTTCGAGGAGCTTCGTGTGAAGATTCCGGAGGGAGGTACCCCGCTTCATCGATCCCTGTATGTCGTAAAAGTGGCCCGACGATCTCTTCCACGAGGGTTCCCGTTCCCAGACGGCTACAGAGGACCGCTGCCCTTACTGTCGCCCTGTCTTGGACCCGAGGTGCAGATCTTAGTACGGCGAGACATAGACGGGTTCTACTTGGTGACGTCTTCCATATTTCAGTTAAGTATTAAGTGGGTTGCGCTCAGTCTGGTTGTGCTTTGTTGCTCTTGTTTTGCTCTCTGGATACGTTGTTTTTGAATTCGTAGATTATCATTGGTTGCTCTTGTGAAGATAATCTTTGTCTTGGTATTGGTTCATTTGGTAGGCCTAAGTTCTTTGCGCATTTTGGTTGGAATTTGTCCTTAGTTTATAATGACTAACAGTAGTAATTGTTTTCTGTCCTGGTTAAGTTGCAACGGGGATTCCCGGTTGGAGGATTCATGTTTGGTTCCTCCGATTGGAACTCCTACATATGAGCTCTATTGTAAACATGGTGTAGGTCCTATTGCTTATAATGAAGTATGGGTCCGTTATACCAGAAAAGATGGTGTCCTTAGTTGGCCACCGCATGGTAGCTTTGAAATTGAAATTCTAGACAATCTAGAAATGAAGTTGTTTAAAAAGAAAGCCCGGCCGGCAATGTTTGATTCTTTTCGCGTGTGGCGTAAAGAAGCCAAACAGAGAGAAATTAGGAAGACGAAGAAGGAACAGAAAGAGAAAGGGTTGACTTTAATGGAGTCTGCTAGGCAGTTGCATGTCAACGAGACTGAGAAAGCAATGGAGATGTCGAATAGAAAACATAATTTGGCGATTGATAAATGTTACCCTGTATTGCCATCTTGTCCTGCTAAGCCGATAGAGGACCATGAAAAGGATCCTCTGTTGTCTTACCTGTTGAGATCACCTCCACCGTATGCACAGGGTATTACAGCACCACAGTTACTACCTGTTGTACAGCCAGCTGCTGGTCAGCCTGGAATAGGTGCTCCACTTCCTTTGATTCCAGCTCCTGTCCTTCCCGTGGTTAATGTTCCCTCGGCACCCCCACTTCCTGGGTCGCCTATTCCGCCTTTTCCTGTCGTTTCGCAAACTGCTTTACCTACTACTCCCACCCTTACTATTTCATCTGCTCCAGCTGCCCTGTTCCCGAACCCTGTAAACATTCTGACTCCGCTTTCCGTTCGTCGGAAAATAACCGACTCTGTAACTAATATCTTAACTCCTCTCTACAGGTCTTTAATTGGGACCCCCGTTTCTGACTCTACACAGAGACGTAGCCAGCTTCCTGGTCCCCAGGAACGAGAAATGTTAGATTCGACAGCTCTTAGGTGGATGTCGAAAGCTGCGAAGTATGATGCACGAAGAGTGTTAGATACCTTTATGCAATGGAATGAACCAACTCAACGTTATGTTTTTGACGTGATGTGTTCTCTTGTGCGTGAGGAATGGGATGATGATGACTTAGATTCCGTCCCCTCTGATTTGATAAATGTTCAGCAAAAGTTTGCCGCAGGAATGGTGATAGGTTCAGAAGTAAGGGAAGCGATAGAACTGATTTTAGCTTATAGGGATGATTTCCCTCTTCGAGCACCAAGGGCCTCTGATGGTTCACCGATTACTAGGAAAAGACGAGGTCAATATCCGATGAGGGAAGTTCCACCCATATGGCGCGATGCAGTCCAAGCTGATGCGGCTAATGGTATTGCAGCTGCTCCGGCACATTTCCATAGAGTGTGGATACACATCCCTTGGAAGCGGGCCGAAGTATTAGCAGTAAAACAAGCGTTGCCGGACCCGCGTAAAAATCCTGCTGGTTATTATAAAGAGTTAACACAGACAGTTCAAGCGTGTGTCATGAATTTGGCAGACATTGAAATGCTATTTGGCAATGTAGTGCCACAACCTATATGGGCCAAGATTCGGCAAGAGAACCACCCAGTCGCCCTGGGGGGTGATTGGCCAGCTATTATAGCGGCAGACGCACAACAAGTTGGTGGTGCTAAACCCGAGCCTTTGATTGCTGCTTTACCTGGTAGAATAATTAATTTGATGAAAACGCTGATGCCAGCGTTACGGGTCAATTGGGATAAACTATCAGCATGCAAGCAGAAGAAGGATGAAAGCGTCTCTGACTTCTTCACTAGATTTGAAGAGACCTTCGTAGATCACAGTGGGCAAGATATGAGTACTGAGGGAGGTCAGAGGTTGTTTGTCGACAAGTTCGTGTTTAACTTACTACCTGAGCTTAGTAACAAGTTAAAGGATTCTGAGAGTGCATGGGCAGTGTCGACGACAGCACAGATACTCGCAACTGCTCAGTATTACGAGAATAGAGAGAAAGAAGAAAAGGAAAAGTCAGAAAAGAAGACAAAAGATTTGAAGACTAAAGTACTATTGCAACAAGCGTATCCGCCTCGCCCGAATCAGTCAGAATCACAGCAACGACCCCAGTTTCAGCACCAGCCACAATCACAACAAGGGACGTCCCAAAGATTTAATTATGGTTGTCCCCGACAACAGTTAGCATGGAATCAGTGTGCCTATTGTAAAAAGGAGGGCCATTATAAGAACGAGTGTCCAATACTCCACGCGCAGACCAGTGGTGTCCCAGCTCAGAGAGGTAATGGCGGGTTTATGCAAGCTCCTAGAGGTAGAGGACGTGGTACAATGACTCCACAAGTTGATCGCCCATCAAATTATTTCGATCAGCGGAATGTACAACCTACGCAACTAGGTAGATCTTCACAGTATCATGTTGAGGATTACTACGAAAATAATGAAGAGATTCAGAGAAGTGATTACTAGGACAGCCACAGGCAAAGAGAGGGAGTAGTATCAGTTCCAGTTGATCAGAGTGGACCTTATGTCGCAGTAGTTACATCAGGTGTGGTCGAACCGTTTCTGTTGGATACTGGTGCGGCAAAAAGTTCAATTATGCATGCGAAACTCCCTGGCGCACCTTTGTCTGGCTTAACGAACACTTCAGTAGGTTTCTCAGGCGCCCCTGTTCACAATCCTGTTTCTAGTCCTTTGTCAATCTCTGTTGGGCCATGCGAACTAGAAGCACCCCTTATCCTAACAACCGGTTGTAATGAGAATCTGCTTGGTTTAGATCTGTTGAAACGCCTGCATGCGACACTGTACTGTTCTCCTTCGGGAGTACAGCTCACATTAGGCAAGAGAGTCATTTCTCCAATGTACATGTCGATGGATAAGCTCCCACCGGAGCTGCGTTCTCTCCCTGATACTCTTTGGGCGACTGGTCCTAACGACGTAGGCCTTTTGGAAATTCCCCCTTATGTGGTAAGTCTGAAAGCGAATGTTAGATTCCCACGAATCCCACAGTATCGGATTTCAAATGAAGGTGAACGTGCACTTCTACTGATCGTGAAAGACTTAATACAGAAAGATGTGATAGAGGAAACTAAAGGAAATGTCTGCAATAGTCCTGTTCTGCCGATTTTAAAACGCACGGACCCTTCCAAACCTCCAATATACAGATTTGTGATTGACCTCAGAGAGGTTAACAAAATAGTGATTCCGCAGTTTCCTGTGGTACCAGATATCACTGCATTATTGACGTTGATTCCTGCCTCAGCCTCATGGTTTACAGTGATCGATTTGAAGAATGCCTTTTTCAGCATTCCGATAGCCGAGGAAAGTAGAGACATTTTTGGTTTCTCCTTAGGTGGTCGCAGTTTCAGGTTCAAGCGCGCTCCACAAGGTTATTGTGAGAGCCCTTCAATTTACAGCCAAGCATTGAAAAGTCAATTAGATGCTCTTGTACTTCCTCCTGGTGTTGCTCTGATTCAATACGTAGATGATCTTTTACTGGCCGCCGATGACAAGGAAACTTGCAAAACAGCTACAATTTCTTTATTACGTCATTTGTCCGACTTACATCACAAGGTTTCCCCTTCTAAACTGCAATATTGTTGCCAAGAAGTGACCTACTTAGGTCATCTTTTGTCAAAGAAGGGAAGAAGGTTGACCCCAGAGAGAATCAAAGCAATTTCGCAGATGACTGTACCAAGCACACAGAGAGAAGTGCGTGCGTTTTTGGGTATTACGTCATACTGCAGACAATGGATCCCAAATTTTTCTCTCATGGCAAAACCATTGGTAGCCCTGACTGGAAAAGGTGTTCCGAGCCCTTTGCCATGGTCGGATGAATGTCAACAGAGCTTCTCCGACTTACGTGATGCGCTGTGTTCAGCTCCTGTGTTGGGTACTCCTGACTACAGTAAGCCGTTTACACTATATGTCCATGAAAGAGAAGGTTGTGCATTGAGTGTCTTGACGCAACAATTTGGTGACAAACAGCGACCTTGTGCGTATTTTTCATCCACATTAGATCCGGTAGCCAGAGCGTTGCCAAGTTGTTTGAGAGCTACAGCAGCAGCTGCAGTGTCTATTCGACAGTCTGCTGGACTAGTCATGAACAACATGTTAGTAGTCATGGTTCCACATGCTGTGGACACACTCATGAATCGAACGAAAACTCAGCACCTCACCAGTGCTAGACTATCAGGCTATGAGCTGACACTTTTGGCAAGTCACATTCAGATCAAGCGATGCAACATATTGAATCCAGCAACGCTGTTGCCGACTACCCAAGAGTCGAGTGATTCAGAGCCTCATGATTGTTGTTTTAGAACTGAGGAAGAGACAAAAGGTAGGATTGACTTAAAAGATACTCCGTTACTAGATCCAGATGGCACTTTGTACGTTGATGGGTCATGCTTTAAACTACAGAATGGTGATGTGACGGCCGCGTATGCAGTTACGACTTTGAGTACGATTGTGGAGACCGCAAGAGTGAGTCAGAATTCTGCTCAGGCTGCAGAATTAATTGCACTAACAAGAGCGTGTGTTTTAGCTGAGGGAAAGAGAGTGAATGTGTTTACTGATAGCCAATATGCCTTCGGCGTAGCACATAGCTTTGGACGTCTGTGGAAAGAAAGAGGTTTTCTCACGTCCCATGGGACAAAGATCCAACATGGACAGTTAGTCAGTGATCTATTGGAATCTCTGACCCTACCGAATGAAGTTGCGATTGTGAAGTGCAGTGCACATCGAAAGATTACGGATGATGTTGGCCGTGGGAATGCGTTTGCTGATGAGGTCGCCAAAGAGACGGCCAAAAACATGATGAGCCGAATGTACGTTGAAACGTCTACAAGATGGATTGCTGAATCAGGAATGTGTGAGAATACGCTGGAAAGTGTGAAGGCAATCCAGGATGAAGCAACTGAAAATGAGAAAAATGCATGGAGGGAGAAAACGGGTAAAATGGATTCGAGTGGATGTTGGGTTGATCTATCTGAACATCAACGTTGGATGTTACCTGATGCGTATGTGCTTGCGGTAGTCACGATGGCGCATGGATCGGCACACATTAGTTCGAAAGGGATCTGTAAACTGTTAGCTCCAGTATGGAAGAATGATGGAATTACTAAATGTGCGGAAAGAGTGGTGAAAAATTGCATGATATGCCTGATGCATAATCCTGGCAAGGGAACCCCAACCCCAACTGGTCATTTTGCTCCCCCTTCTTGTCCCTTTGAAGTGATTCAGTTGGATTTTATCCACATGGACAGGTGTAACAATCTTAAATATGTCCTAGTGGTAGTCTGTGCCTTTTCAAGATGGATTGAGGCATATCCATTAAAGGATAACACTGCTATGTCCACTGCCAAAATCCTCCTCAAAGAGTACTTCCCCAGATATGGTATGCCACGGATTGTTTGGTCGGACAATGGAAGTGAGTTTGTAGGGAAAGTTATGAAGAGTGTGTGTGCAGATCTGGGAATCGTCCAGAAATTCCACAGTGCAAATCACCCACAATCAGCAGGTTTGGTTGAAGGGTACAATGGTACCTTGAAGCTGAAACTTGCTAAAATTCAAGCTTCCACTGGTCTATCTTGGCCAGACGCACTGCCTTTAGCTTTACTGTCCACCAGAGCGACTGTACACTCTCGAGTAGGGCTTAGCCCATATGAGATTGTGTTCGGTCGTCCTGCTAATGTTTGGGGAGTCCCTAGGCCAAGGGAATTCAAACAGATCGAATATCCTATGTTGATTGATTACCTTTTTGATCTGACTGCTAAATTGAGCCTTATTCATCAACAGGTATTCGAATCCTTGCCTAAACAGCCAGAGAGTCCAGGCCACACATTAAAACCCGGTGATCAAGTTGTGGTGCGGAATTTTGAACGAACCCGGAACCTCCAGCCAAGATTCGTGGGCCCGTTTCAGGTGCTCTTGGCCACAAGAACTGCTGTACGCCTAGCTGGAAGGAAGAATTGGGTGCATGCTAGCCATACAAAGCGTGTCCCTCTCCCACTCCCCTACGACAACTGGGTTAGACAGGGATTTGGTGCATCCGAGACAGAACCTGTTCCTAGGCTCATTCCCTTCAGTGATGCAGAGTACATAACGGACAAACGAACTGAAACACAGAACTCTGATACCTCACCAGGAACTGTGTTTTCGAACCCTGAACAGAGTGTCATACAAGGCGAACATTCGTCACCTGTGGACTCGAACATTACTGTACCTATAGAACAATTGTTTCAAGATCAGACAAGACCCGGGAAATACAGATATAACCTACGTTCTCATTCTATGAACCAATAACATTGCATAATTACCGTTCTATTTGAAAACTGTTTTGATCTTATCGCATTCCATTCAGTCAGGAAGTTCGCTCTATAATTTTTTTATCCTTTTTGTTTTTGTTGTTCCCTCACCTTGCCATCTGGGTTACCGTAGGGTCGTAACGTGTGCCTTGTTTTAACTTGCAGGGAACCAGACACAAGGTCGGTTTCTTCTGTTTATTTTGGGAACTCCCAGGGTAGACAGAGGCAATTTTTTAACAGGTACAAACCATCCGTTGCGAACGGTTGTAGAAGATGGAGCTTCCTGAACTGCGACGGGCTTACGTCATAAATGCTCGCAAGACAAAACTATATGAAATATTGTATAGCAAATGTTTTCTAATGCAATGTGCTCTGACACTTCTGATTGTTTTAATAACTCTGGTAGGCGGAATCATTTTTGGTATTCAATTGATCTTTGCACCTGTTACATCTACAGTAACTCCCCATGTTTCTGTTTCTCCGACTGTTGTTTCTCTTCATTCTTTCCATCCTTTTCCTGCCCATGAGCAAGCTCGACGCTCCGAGGTTATAAATAACACTTTCATTCAGCTCTTGCACCAACATCAACTAGTGGTTAACACAACAAACTGCTGGGTGTGTGGCTTGATACCACATACCATGAACAAGGGTATTCCTTATCTGGTTCTGCCCTTTAGTTATAATGGATCATTCTGGGCATTTCAGACCATGTTCGCCTATGCCCTAGAGACCTATCCTCCACGACCTCCATGTTCCACTAGGTATAACTCCGCTAATAGAGCCTTGGTAAAGGGAATTACTGACATGGTTAGAGATGTCAATAACACTCCGTTTATTCCCAAGGATGAATTGCAAGTTTACATGGGTTGGAACGTTACGGAATATGGCATTACTTTGGGTGAGAACAAACGTAAAAGCTCGACTCCGATCTGGGTCGTACCCCACCAAGGTCAGGTCTGTTTGCAAGGAAATGGGAGGAATCCGAAAGCTCGACTAGGGAAGAGCGACTGTACCGAAACATACGTTTTCCCGTCACAGTCTTCCCCTGCATTTTTAGCTGCTAAGGGCACCTATTTTGTTTGCCAAGACAGAGCATATACATGGCTGCCTGCTGACTTTTCAGGCTCATGTTATATCGCTCAACTGTTGCCTCCGACATACACTGCTGCACCGGATTATCACAAAACTAGAGTTGTGAGAGGTGTTTTCAATAAGGAAGATACTGCTGGCCAAGAGGCAGGAGACTTCTTCAAAGGTTTCCTTCCGTTCTGGGGGCCTATGGCCAACAGCAGAAACTTACGTCAACTAACACGGGTAGTTGAATCCACTATTACCGAAACTGCGGGTGCCCTTCGTAACCTGACAGCTGAGCTTCAAGCAGATCGCCTCATGACATTACAGAATCGTATGGTCCTTGATGTATTACTTGCAGATCGAGGTGGGGTATGTAAGATGATCCAATCGAGTTGCTGTGTTTTTATCCCAGATAATGCGCCAACGGTATATAAGGCCATTTCTAAGTTACACAAAATCTCTGACTCTATTCATGTAGAGGAAGGTAACTGGTCACTAATGGGATGGTTCTGGAGCCTGTTATCTGCATGGGGATGGAAGGTTCTGATAGTCACTGGTGTTGCATTGGTATTTTTATTCTCATGCTGTCTCATTGTTCAGTGTGGTCCTGCCTTGTGTGGCCTTTGTGTTTCAACATGCGTAAGAAGACCACCTGTTTTTGAAGATACGCCACGAGATCGAATAATGCTCCAACAACATATCAGCGACCTGATGAACATAGAGATGAACTCTGATATAGAGTGAGCTATTGCCTATGTAAGGGCAAAAGGACGGTCTGAGGTTCTGTAGCGATCCGAACCCGTGTATTCGGTATCGTAGTACTGGCACGATTTTAGTACCAATGAACCGTAAATGATCCATTATATGCATGACAGTGTTTTCGCTGCGCAACGAGCATGAATTCACTGAGAAATAGGGCATTCTGTTGCTAAATCATGACATCCATTTTAGATACGACATCCATTTTGTTTCTTGCCCTCACATAGTCAATGGACGAGCGATGACCCCGGCAGAATCACCTCGTTAAGGACACATAAGCTCAAACCCCGAGAAAAGCTGACGCTGCGTGACCAGGCAGAATCAAGCTGCCTCCCCTGCCTGAGGCCAATCCTGCTATACTGGTTCTCGTGTCCATTGTTCTGATTGAGAGGCCGAATACGGTAGCCATGCCCGTTTACGATCCATAAACACCTCTTATCCTACTTTTCTATCCCTTGCACCTGGCTCTGCTCCTCTCCTTCTGGGATTTTACAATGGGGAGGATACGATTTTTATGATGGGGAGGATCGGGCAAAGAATGGAAAACTGACAAAGAGACTTGATCGAATACCGAAAACCTACGACTAATTATTGTTTGATGTATGTTTATTGTCTGTTTTAGATACTGGGTTGGGCATGAGAAATATTCGTGTAATGTTGCCTAAAGACATATTTTGTGTATTTAAGGAGCAACCCACTTCTTGCAATTTGAACAGTCTCGTAGATTCTGCCTCTGTGTGGTTCCTATGACTTCTGTGTCCCTGAAGTAAATAAACCTTGGTCTTTGACGCCACCATCGAGAAGCCCGTGTCTCTGTTTATTTGTGCACCAAGGCAGGAAGGAACTCAGGGGTCTTTGGGTGTTGTTTCCCTGACACCTCTGGACTCTTAAAAAGTCCGGAACCTCAACGTGGGCACTTCACTCTGTCAGAGCTCACCTTCAGCTTCTCGCTGATTACTGTTGTCTTGCACAGGAACAGAAGTCGATAGCTTCCCAACTCCACCTACCAGCCACTCGGCCCCAAGATATGCTTTGG